>NW_020954576.1:26514092-26856293 GCF_900497805.2 Vombatus ursinus
TGGGATTTTCCAAGTATATCATCATATCATATGCAAAAAGAGATAGTTTTATTACCTCATCCCCTATTCTGATTCCTTCTATTTCTTTTTCTTCTCTTTTGCTATTGCTATGATTTCCAATACAATATTAAATAATGTTGATGACAGCGGGCTCTTCTATCTTCTTGAAATCAAGAAAAACTAGTTCCCAGAGAAGATGCTGCATCTCCACCCACTCTCCACAGGACTAGAAGCCTCTTCTCTCATGTCCAATTGATACACTCTACTGGAAGGGGGAATAGGCATGCCTGCCATTTAATACATCCCTCTCTCTCTAATTTTGTGCTTTTCCTCCTCTATCAGCTCCTTCTCTACTGCCTGGAACCATAAGCAAATCTCCCTCATGATAACGAAAAAATCTTCACTTGACTTTATCATTCCCTCAAGCTATCATCCCATATTTTCACCTATCAAGAAAAAGCTATGCCCATATCCTCTACATGCTCATCTCCCACCTACTTCTCAATGCCTGGCTATCTAGCTTTTGACCCCATAACTGGATTGAAACTTCTTTCTCCAAGGTCATCAAAGCTGCATATAAGCCACAAAGTGACATTATGGATAGAGTACTGGACTTAATGTTGGGAGAGCTCCAGTTCAAATACTGCCTTAGACACTCACTAACTGTGTGTTCCCGGGTAAGACCTTTCTCAGTCTTGGCTTCCTCATCTGTAAAATGGAGATAATAATGTCACCTACTTTACAGGGCTTTGTGAGAATCAAATGAGATAACATAATCTTTCCCCATTTGAATCATTCCACCACTCTGCTGTTAAATTGCTTTTCCTCAATCAATCAATAAATATTTATTAAGCACTTACTTTGTGCCAGGCACGGCACCCTTCTATTCAATCAATTCTAATGGTTTCCTATTGCCTCCAGGTTTACCTCAGGCCATAACATTCTCCAAGTTGGGAATTCTACATCACTTTACCTAGATTCCTCTTGACCCAAGAGAGAAAAGATGTAATCAACCCTGGACCACCCTCCACCTTGAGATTGGCTTACCTGGGCACTGTGGATTAAAGTAATAAGCTCATAAAATGATGGCAATGAAAGAGCAGTAAACAATGGTGGAAACAATTCAATTAGACAGGAAGAAGCTGGTGGCTCACACTGCTGGCTGCCGATTCAGAATCAGCTTCTCCTCCTGAGCTCAGCCCTCTCCTAAAGGCAGAAGAAATTGTCCACTGTCTTATTGTATTAACAGGTAGGTGAGGAGAAATGCAAAGTTCCTTCTGGCTTCTCAAGTATTTTACCATGCAGGCACATGAGTTCTTATCCCAGGGAGGAGAAGAAAGGCCACATCTCAACTTTTGATTCTCATTATGCAGTCCATTGGGTTGTATGGACTGGAAAACTTGCATTGAGAGATCAGATCCCCTGCTTGACCCTACCCACTTTCCTACCAGGTGATGGGGAATAACAATGGAACTTCATTTTACCTTATGGTTTCTCTCAAAAAAAAAAAAACTCTAAAAACATAGTCTCATAAATCTAAAATTCCAACAAACTGGTAAACTATGGAATGACATCTGCTTGAATTTCTTGTTTCTATGACAATGCTATTCAAGCAGAGGGGTAAAAAAACCAGGCTTGTGTATGTAAAGGTAGAGTCATAGAGTTGATCAGTGAATTATCCCCAACCCATTTAAATTAAGTGATAAAAAAAAAAACCTGACAGTTATCATTAGAATAGGAGTTATGTCAGATAGCAGTAACAGGCAACAGAAAAACAAGCCTAATGGACAATAATGATGATTGCTGTAAGGCTTACCAAATTCTCTTCTCAAAACAAATCCAAATCCTTTGTAATAGGTAATTTAATATCAGTACTTTATCATTGGGGCTGCTAAGTGGTGAAGAGGATAAAGAGCCAGGCCTGGAGTTAGGTAGACTCATCTTCATGAGTTCAAATCTGGCCTCAGACACTTTCTAGCTGTGTGGCCCTGGGAAAGTCACTTAACCCTGTCTGCCTCAGTTTCCTCATATGTAAAAGGAAGGAATTGGCAAACTACTCTAGTATCTTAGCTTATAAAACCCCAAAGGGGGTCATGAAGAGTCAATTACAACTGAAATGACTGAACAATAACTTTATTACTACATAACTACTAAAGAAAGCACTTTAGCATCAGTTATGAAAATAAAATAAGGGGGAAAAAGGTACCATGAAATACCAAGTCCACAATATGAGTGCATTGGAGGACTATGGTCTATAGCCTTCATGACAAAGATTCAACTCAAAATTAATCCAAAAAGCCTTTTCTAATTACTAAGATTGTCCTTACTCCACATTTCCTTAGGATTCATATACCTGGAGTCTCTACTTTTTCTTTAAAAGCCATGAGGGAAAAGGCCATTTAAAATTGTTTGCATTTAAAGAATTTTAGAAAGATTGGAACCTGTACAATTACCTCTCTTTTGCCACTAGATGGCGATGGTGTGTCAGCTTGGCAAAATGGCAATAAGTTTGTTGTCTCTCCATGAAGCTGACAAATCAGGGGATGAAGGCTACAAAAAGTGTAATGCATGTGTGTATTAAGGCATAAAGAGATAAATATCTTGGCAGAAAATGAGGAGGAGTAAAGAGGGGCTGACCTTTATTCAGTATGTACAATACTATCTCCATCCTGGATCTCTTCTTACGCTCCTTCCATTTTCGAGTGCTGACACTTGACAGTGAGGCAATAGCCGGGCTGCACTCTGCCCTGGTACAGCCCCATCTGGAGTTTTGTGTTTTGGTGGTGTTTTTTGTCTCTGTGTTTGTTCTTTGTTCAGTCGTTTTCAGTCACATCCAACTCTTCATGACCCCATTTAGGGTTTTCTCGGCCAAGAAAATGGAGTGTTTTGCCATTTCCTTCTCCAGTTCATTTTACAGATGAAGAAGCTGAGGCAAATGGGGTGAAGTGACTTGCCCAGGGTCACACAGTTTGTGGGTGTCTGAGGCCAGATTTGAACTCAGCAAGATGAGTCTAGTCTTCCTGACTCCAGACCCAGCACTCTGTGCACAATGGCGCCACCTAGCTGCCCTAACAATTAGAGCTGTCCTAAGGCACAAGGATTCCTTGCAGATAACGGGTTCTATCACCACAGATGTCTTCAAAAAAAGGCTTGATAACCACTTTTTTAGGGATATAACGCTAAGGGTCTCTTTCCAACTCTCAAATGTGTGAATCATTTTCAAATTGTACTGTAAGGTACAAGAGGATAAAGAAGAGAAAAAGTCTTTGAATTTTTTTCCCCATGTAATAAACTGGACACAGTCAGAATTTATAGCTTCATGTATGGTTTAATCCTAGGTTTAGTTCTAAAAGTTTTTTAATAAGAAAATTTGGCCATTAGGCAGTTACTAGTAACCTTTGAGTAAGCAGTTTCAGTAGAAGGGTGGGAATACAAGTTATACTGCAAAGGTTAATGAGTAATGAATGAGAAATCAGAGGCAGGAAGTGATCAAGTACAGACTTGACTGCCGGAGTCTGACTGTAAGAGGAAAGAGATAAAATGATAACCAAAAAAAGGTAGGAAAAGCCAAACAAAGTTTTTTGGGGCAGGGAGGCAACTGAGGGAAGGGATTGATCTAAGTATTTCTAGGCAAAGGAGAAGTAGGTAGTAAAGAGAGAGATTGATGAAGTATTGCTGTTGTTCAGTTGTATCTGACTCTTTGTGACCCCCAGGACCATACTGTCCATGGAGTTTTCTTGGCAAAGCTACTAGAGCGGTTTGCCATTTCCTTCTCCAGTGGATCAAGGCAAACAGAGGTTAAGTGACTTGCCCAGGGTCATGTAGCTAATACATGTCTGAGGCTGAATTTGAAGTCAGGCCTTCCTAACTCCGGGCCCTGCATTCTGCCAACTGAGCCAGCTATCTGCCTTCATTAAAGTACAACAGTGGGGAATAAGTGATGTGCCAAAGATCCAGAGAAGATGGGTTGGGATAGGCTCTAAGAGCAAGAAGGAAGGGTCATAACTCTAGAAGGGACCTGAGAATTCCACTGAATCTAAACTCCATGTTTCACAGGTTAGGAAGCTGAGGCACAGGGAGGTTAGTAACTTGCCCAGGATCACACAGTCAATAACTCTCCAATACAGAATTTGAACCCAGGTTTTCTTGACTTTTAGAACAGCACCCTCTCACTATGCCATGTTGTCTCTCATCTCATGTTTACAGATTCCCTAAAACACATGTTGTTCAGAAGCTGTAGAGGAGAGTACTAATCTGGAACCAAGGAGACCTAGATTGGAATTCTGTCTCTGACGCTCCCACGGCAAGTCACCTGTAGCCTCTGAAATTTCTAAATAGCATCTACCCCTCATAGGGTTAATGTGAAGTTCAAATGGGATTATTTATAGTTCTTGGCAAATCTTAAAGTGCTGTGCGGATTTCTGTTATTCTTATATAAGTACTGCAGTTTAAAAGAACACAAATAAAAGAAATGTAAAACCTTACACTGCCATTAGTAATGTTTCCAGAGCACTTAGAAGCAGAATGTGGAAGATGACTTTCATAGACTCAGAATGAAGTTGACTCTTTTTTTTTTCTTTTTGGTAAGGCAATAGGGGTTAAGTGACTTGCCCAGGGTCACACAGCTAGTAAGTACTATGTGTCTGAGGCCACATTTGAACTCAGGTCCTCCTGACTCCAAGGCCGAAGCTCTATCCACTGTGTCACCTAGCTGCCCCTGTGAAGTTGACTCTTAATAGATTTATTTATCTTCCAGCTATTGGTACACTGATGGCTGCAGTATTGCAATGGTGCAGCTACAGTTATTCCCTTCCACATCTTGGGGGTTAGGGGGATGGTGAGATCTGGAAAATCCAAGTAAAAATTGTTGTCCCACTCTTTGTACCAGGGAAGAAGCCTGATTTTGTTCTTTTTCTTTTATGTGGTGTTTACAGTACCTTACTGTAAAATTTGGATTAAGTATTTGGTCATAGGCTCATGAAGGTCATCTGCTGACCTTCATGTAGCATCTGCAGCTTCAACAAAATTCTCAAAAACCTCCCATTTAATTTCTTTTGTCGACCCGAGATATATCAAATCCAAGATGGGGAAAGTGGCAATGTGGAAGGGATAACTGTAGAGTACTTCTCTAGACACCTCCCTTCCTGCCCTATTGGCCTGATGGACAGTTCGCTTGAGTTACTCAAACTCTGGAGAGAAGCTCCTTCTACTTAACAGTCACTTCCAAGTTTAATCTTCGGTGTTAAATTAGAAAGAGGTCCTCCATAGCTGTGCTTAATTTCTATGTGTGAAGAGATAACACAGGGAATCTTAGATTTGCTGTAGAGGGCCAGGAGTTATTCTTCGTAAACACTGGTGCATAAGGTTGTATTGTTCATGTACCTCCCCAAGTTGCTGTGTGTCTCATATGACCAGGCAGCGTAGCAAGTCAAAAGGACGTCCTCTTCACATGAAAATGAAAGGGCTAGACCCACTGCCACCAGTGTGAGCACCCTGAGGACTTTCTCCTGTGCAAGTAATGCTCAGATGGACTGACTCATATTCTCTTCCTCAAGTCACTTTGGGACCAAGAGTTCATATTTGTGAGGTGTCTGATTTGGCTAATTTGAGGCAAAAGACAAAATATACAATGGATACCCAAAGGGAAAAAAGTCTGTAGTTTATATTTTGTCTTTATTATGACAATGATAAAAAGGGCTTATGTCCTTTTTGATGTGTGGTGATTGGAACTGGAATAATAATAATAATGACAATAACAGTGCTGACATTTCTCTGGCACTTACTATGTGTCAAGCACTATGCTAAGCATTTTATAATTTTTATCTCATTTGATCTTCATAGCAACTCTGGGAAATAGGTGCTAGTATTATCCCCATTTTACAGATGAGGAAATTGAGGCAAACAGAGTTTAAGTGACTTGCCCGGGGTCACACAGCTGGTAAGGGTCTGAGACTAGATTTGAACTCAGGTCTTCCTGACTCCAGGCCTAGCGCTCTATTCACTGGGACACCTAGCTGCCTGTGTTATGGTTCATCGCCGTAACTTGACATATAGCTAAACTCAACTTGTTTAATTTCCCCCAAAGGGTTTTCCAGTAGGATCAACTATTCTACTTCACCAGTCATTAGGAATGATCTTGGGGTCTCACTTTACATTCCAACAGTTAACCACGCATCAACTCATATAGTAAGATTTCATCTAGCTGATCAGAATAACTAATTTGCATTATGATTGTCAACAGACCAATAAGTTACTACTCCCCATTATGCATTATCATGGGGATCCTAATGCTATGACCCAGTAGATCAGTTAATAGAAGAATTGCTGGTAGTACTGTGTTACAAGTTGGGGAGATACAGTTGGCCAGATATGCTCAAATCACACCAAATGATCGGAAAAAGTAGAGGCAGGGCACTGAGGTCTTTGATTTCATCCTAAAATAAATTATAAAAATTGATAGTTTTTTGGGAGCAACCATTTATAACTCCATGCTTCTGAAAACTACTAAGCCAAAAATATATCAATCTAACTATGCTTGTTTCATAAATAGCCTATTTTTAAAATTATTAATTTTATGAATTAAATCTTACAATTTTATTAATGATATGTCAAGTTCAAAATTATTAATAGTTCCAATATATGCCAGTGAACTTTTTGTATATATCTCAAGTTGCCTGTCTTGATCCTGGGGCTCAAAAACATCTATCTTCCTGGCTTTCATTGGTTTTATGTCAAAATCTTCTCAGACATCCTCATTCATCCATTTTTCAACAAATATTTGTTCAACTATGAGGTCTCATGCATTGTGCCAGATGCTAGACACAGAAACAAAAATGAAAAGCTTTTCTATCTTTGAAGAGCATAAATCTTATTGGGAGGTGACTTGGGGGAGAGATAGGAATACAGATATGAAAATAAAAAATATATGTTCCAACCCTTCTGGATTACCCCTTCCAACTTACACTCACACTCATGAGTTGGGTCCCTGGAGAGGGGGCAACCACTCCTAAGTTCTAAGGTACTTTGTGGATCTGGGTCCTTACTGTTATAGCTTACAAGTCTCCACAAGGGACTCCTCATTAATGGACAATTAGTAGACACAATTAGCTCAGAACAAAGGCATTTACTGAAATGGCTTAGTAAGAACAATAACTAAAAAAACATTCCTACTACAAACCGGGTACCTTTTCCCAGAATACAATGCCTATGGGAAGAGTGGGCACAAGGTACAATGGTGGTGAGGCACACCTGTAGGGAATGCAGGTGGTTAAGGCATCTCATGCATCAGATTTTTCAGGGCCTCAATGTCCTTTCTCTCCTCATGAAGTCCTGCTGCAGCTCATCTCTGACCTGCCAGGGCTAGTTTTCCCTTGAATCCCCAGTTGGCTCTCTTCTCTGCTGCCAGGGATCACATTCTCAGAAACTGTTTTCTGCCTTTATCTGTCTGACTGGAGAGTGTGCCTGTGTTCCCCCAACTGTGCCTAATACTCTCTTAACCTGGCAAATTGCCAGATGTTTGTCTCCTATTGGGCAAGTGGCCCCAATGTTAAATGTCATGGCTGATGAAGGGGTGCAAGGTGGGCAAGATGAAAGAAAACTCCTCTCCCCCCGGCTATCCTCTGGTCTAGGGACAGGTACCATATTCCTCAAGGTAGATCCTAGATGCTCTCAAACTCTAGAACTGTATCTGTTGCCTTTTAAGGGCCACCAGAAGGCATAACGAATAATTTCTCAGACCTTGACTCCCTTTCTAATTCAATTAAAGAATCTTTTGGAACTTCATAAAAAAGATTGTGTGAGGTGGCTGCCTCTTTAAAATTAGTTCAACACTTTGTTAACATGTTAATGCTTCATTTATTTACCCTTTGCTTTCTGAAACTGTATAAACTAGCTATGGGTCTGGGTGTGGGTGTGTTGCGAGGAGAGAATAATCAATTAGCCAGAGATCACTTTCTTCCCTTACATATAGGTATATACAAAAGTAAACACACAGTAATTTGGGGACAAGCACTAATAACTGGGGAAATTTGGGAAAAATCCTGGTCTAGGAGGTGACAGGTGAATTCAAGGCTAAAAGAAGCTAGCTAGCAGAAGGAGGTGAGGAGGAAATACATTTCAGGCAAGGAAGACAGTTTGTGCAAATGTATAGACAGGAGATGGGCGGTTATGTACAGGGAACAGCAAGTAAGTCAGTTTTGTTATAATGTAGAAGCAGAGTAATGTGTAATGAGCCTGAAAATGTAGGCCTGGCCAGAATATGAAGGATTTTAAAATATCAAACAGGCTTTCATCTTTTATCTTGAAGGAAGTAGGAAGCTCCTAGACCTTCTAAAATCTGATGTGATCATACCTGAGATTTAGGAATAACCATGTAACAACTGTGTGGAGGATGGACTGGAGAAGAAAGAAACTGGAAGAAGGGAGACCAGTTAGAAGGCCATCACGATGGTCCAACTGAGAGGTGATGAGGGCCCAAAGGTGAGTAGAGAGAAGGACAGAGAGGCAAGAGATCCTGAGGAAGCAGAGTCAGCAAAGCTGAGAAACTATTTAGATGTGAGAGAGCAAGCAAAAGTGAGGAGCGGAGAACGAGTATTTTAATCTGAGTGACAAGAAGGATAGTGTTGCCTGGGACAGAAATAGTAAAGTTCAAAAGAGAGGAGGGCTTGGGGGAAAAGATAATATAATACATACATACGTACATACATACATATATATATATACATATATATATGTTACTTCTTTGTATTGAGCATTCATTTGGAACACTGATTTCTCAATCAGCTGCTGCTACCTCCCCTTGTGCTTAGGGAACAAATATACTTTAGATATGAGTTTCAGGAAACACACTCCCACCAAAAAATTCCCACCAATTAAGTGCTCAACTGGTAACTTAGACTTGAGTTTTAGACTAGTTCTATTTCTGCATTTGACTGAGCTTATGACCTTAGTCAAGTTACAAAAACCTTCCTCAACTCAGTTTCCACCTGTCTTCAGATAGGTGCATAAATACAATACAGCCAAGTGCTTTGTGATACATTACTAAGCAACAGGGTGGTTAAATTATTTGATATAAAATCTGCTGTACTTCCACGGTTTCATTCATCAAGGTAGGTACTCCTTCCACCATGGTAAACTGCCATCCCCAACTCATCTAGATCTTAGGGAGTTGGTTGTGGCAAAACAAAACCAAAAATAAATTTAGTAATCAGTACCCAATCCTCTGTGGATGAGGTTTTCCAAACCAGCAATTTACTACCAATGCAGTACTTTGAGTCCTAGGCCTTAGATGTTCAGACATCTGAATTTCCTACAAGGCTACACTCATTTTGGACTTCATTACACCATCAGGATAAGCTTATCACCTTAAATCTTACCACCATGGTGACTCACTCAGCTCTTGATACTCAATACCATAGAATTCCCCCAGTTGCCTCTCCCCTCTGATGGGGGGAGGGGAAGGAGAGGGGTCACTAAAGGGTAGAGCACAACACTTCTTCCAAAACCTGCACTTACAGAGGGCTCAGAACTTTCCAGATAACGCTCCATTTTCCACCAGAAGGTCTGCTTGGTTTTAACTCCACCAAACATCTTGATCCCTGGTGGCCCTTTCCACTCTAGCCTCTTAACTTTCTTTGTGTGTTGTCTTCCCCCACTAGATTGTAAGCTTCTTGAGGGAAGGGACTTTCTTTTTTCTTATATATATATCTCTAGCACTTAGCACAGTGTGCGGTACCGGCCCTGGGAACCCTCCTCCCCTTGAACTCTCCTTGAGTTTTCTTTTTCCTACATGGTCAAATCTCTGGCATTCCCCTGAAGCGTTGACCCATCCTAGCAATCCTCTCAACTGACCTTTCATTTTGGCTACCTCTAACCTAGCCCAGACCTTACCTCCCATTGTCTGTTACCTTCAGATTGCCCCTGACCACTCCCTACCCTTAATTCCATCTAGATCCCTTCAGAGTGGGCACCCCGCCCTTCTGGGTCTTTCTCTGTTACCTCACAGTCACCTCAGACTACTTGGCCACTCCTAAATCCCTCCCATAGTCCTTCTGTATATAAGATCCATCTTGACCTCCTTTAAGGTGCTCAGATTCTTAAAATCTGGTCAATGGCTCAGATTCAATCTGGCCCGCTTGCATTTGTAATAGAAATGCTTAGCTTTCTTAAGAGTCTGGCCAATATGGCAGATTCTTAAAATCTCCACCCACCCCTGATCCATGTTCTAACAAACCTTGTCTTTGGTTGAAAGAAGCCTTGGATCAAATTCATTCGGGCAGGACCTGTGTATTGCTATCTTAGGGTCCCAGCACCCCTAAACCTTAACAATGGTAGACACTTAATAAATGTTTACTGAATTGAGTCTAATTGAATTGAATGCTGGGAAATAATCCATTGTCAGACCTGCACTTGAAGCCTTTCCAGTTGGTAGGACCTTCTAAAATTTAGGCTCTTCTGGCAGTCTAGGACTGTACAAGGTCACCTCTATACCATGATGAAGCAGTGTCAGAGCAGAACTTTGGTAGAGGAAAATCTAGAAATAGAAAATGTATTTAAATGCTAACTATGGTAAATAACATTTTCTATGCATGAATTTGTAGATTACGCACAGCCTTCTGAGGTTTCTATTCCACTATCCAGTTGGGTCCTGTGTTGCCAGTATTAGGACAAGTTAGAAAGGGGTTGGAAAGGCTCAAAGAGAGGTTGTAACTAACACTTAATTTGAAAGTAAAATATATAAATATTTTTGTAACCAGTGACCCAGAGTCCACTAACTTGTGTTTACATGCATCAGGTTCAACTTAGAAGACTTCCTCCAAATATAGCAATACTCATTTGGCTTATATTGGGCCAACCTAGAGTTTACTCTGGGAAATTACTGAATAGAGCTCATATCTAGGCTTCCATTGATAAGGTTAATAGGGTCCTCTGGTCCAGGATAAACCTTAAAGGCAATAGCGGTATTGATAACAGGGAAAGCTTAATTTTACCACTCAGAAAATGTACAAAATACAAAGGACTCATAATAGTAATGCCAAACAAAAATGTAAAAAGCACAGAAGAAGCATATAATATAATAGCCCATCAAAAATCAATATAAACTTTTTCTATTTCTGATAAGTCCCACATTTTTTGCAGGGTACTAGGGTCATCCAGACTTTTCACCAGGTCACGATGTAGACTTCCCTCAAAAGGGACTGCCCCCAAGGTTGTTCTCAAGGACCACTTCCTGAAATTCCTGACTCTCTCCCATATTGTAAAACTCAAATAGAAACAGGCGCCACTAACCCATGCATAAGGATCCCTGTGAGTCAGATATTGACTCAGTTTTAAAATGTACTATTATCTGTCTTATTATATTTTTATTTATTTTGTTAAATATTTCCCAATTATATTTTAATCTGGTTTGGCAGCATACTAGCAGCATGATTGACACCTCTAGTCTCTGCAATCTTCCCCAAAGTCATAGTGCCACTCTGTGATTTAAACTCTTCCTAAAAGGCAAAGTTACCTAAGCATTGCTAGCTAGGGAGCTCCCTTACCATTAGATGATGATGATAATCATGATGATGATGATAATAATAGCAAAAATTTATGTAGTGCCTACTATGTACCAAGCACTGTGCTAAACATTTTACAATTATTATCTCATTTGATCCTTACAACAACCCTGGGAATAGGTACTAATATTATCCCCATTTTACAGATGAGGAAAGTGAGGTTTAGGTTAAGTGACTTGCCCAAGATCACATAGCTAGGAGAATCAGAAGTAGGATTTGAACTCAGGTCTTTTTGTCTCCAGGTCCAGCACTCTATCCACTAGCTGCCTATTAGATGAAAATGGCTAAAAAAAACTCACTGGGAAGGGAAAGAGGAGGAGGTCCTGGTTTCTAAGCTGCCCCGCCTTCCCCTTTCCCTATATCATGGCTTTAATTCCTTGCTATTACTCTTCCCCACACAGATGGCCTCATAATTAATCCTTTCTTCTCTCCAAAAAGCGCACTGCTCTGAAAATCTCCGGGGTCCAAGAATGACTTTGTCCTCGAACTCCCTTCTTAGGTCATGTAACTCCCATAGGCTTCTCCAGTCTACTTTAGTATAGGTTTGACTTTGACTTCTCCTAGACCAGCAAAGTCCACTCTCAGGACTCTGGTCTCTGATTGTGCTCAGCAAGGGGCAAACAAAAGGCAAAGGATGGCCAGAAACTCATTGCAGGGCCTGTAAATGAGGATATATAGCTCCCACGTGCTTCTGCCCCAAGCAGTCATTTTCCAATGTTTGTGAAGAATAAATCTCCCCAATCCCCTGCTATACCATGGCGCTCTGTGTAAGACAGGCAGAACAAATAAACAAACAAATAAACAGACAGATAGACAGACAGATAGATAAGTAAATAAATGAGTAAATAAGTAAGTAAATAAATAAATAAATAAATAAATAAATAAATGGGACTGAGTAGGTCTAGAAACTCACTTTTATAAACCAGAACAGAAAGCGGCCCCTCCCAACAGAGTCAGGGACCACTCTAGACGCCGAAAACCATATCTAAGCCAATTTTATCTTCCTGGGCGTAATTCCAGCCACTAAAAAAATCAGTAATTATCCTTTCACCTCTTACCAAGGAACGAGGGAGCATTTCCACATTTGGCCCCAAAAGGCAAAGAAAGGTTCATAAACCTGTAAGCTTATAAGGTTGGGGGGAAGAGTGTCCTCCACCTGTGTTTGTATTATTCATTGTTTTGGATTCTCTGAACTTCTTTTTACCTTATTAGCAAGGACAGTAGAGTTAACTGCATATTCTTATACCTCAGGCTTGCTGCCTAACTTTGTTAACAACAAAGGAAAGCAGCAATGATTCTGTCAATGTGTATTAGGTTTCAAATAGCTCCCAAGAGCTTTTTGGCAGGATGTTTGAAAAGAGTTTGGAAAACAATTTAGCTTTATGACATAATTGTAATCCAGTTGAACCAACATTTATTGAATGCCCCCTCAGACTTTGTATGATTTTATAACTAACTCTAATGTACTTATCAGGTATTATAGGTCCATTATCAGGTGAATTATAACTATGTTGTTGTTGTTCAGTCATTCAGCAGTGCTTGACTCTTGGTGACCCAGTGGACCATAGCACGATAACGTGATTGATGGGGTTCTCTTGGCAAAGATACTGGAGTGGTCACCATTTCCTGCTCCAGCAGATTAAGGCAAACAGAGGTTACGTGACTTGCTCATTGTCTTATTTCCCCACTATATGTTAAGCCACAAGAAGGTAGAGATCTAATTTTAATTGCTTTATATACAGAAAGCACTTAATAAATGTTGTGTTAAGTAACTGATACTTTGTATTGTGCTGTACTATATTTAATAACATGCTCTAGCTTCTAAAGGTTTCCCTTCCTTTCCTTTCCCACCAAGTAGATTCAGGCTTGGCCAACTGGAATGACATCCTAGAATCAAAGATTTCAAATTGGAAAGGATCTTAGAAGCCATCTTGTTCAGCCTTCCATTTGCCCAATGAGGAAACTGAGAGCCAGAGAGATGCTGAAATGACTTGCCCAAGGTCACACACGCAGTAAAAGTGGCAAAGTTAGGTCATTTGATGCCCCATTCTGCTTTCTTTCCACTGTAGCTAATGCTTCCTCTCCAGATTATAGCTCTGTGCTATGAAATCTTATGCAGTAATGAAACAAAGTGATATGCAATTTGAATTTGCAACTAAATGCCATACTCTCCTAACCACACACTCATTATTATTGTATCACAGGAATAGGGACTTGAAAGTAGACAGCCACTGAGATCAATCTCCTCATTTTACAGATGAAGAACTGAGACAGAGAGAGATTGACTGACCTGTCTCTCAACTTAGGACTTCCTGATTCCAAGTCTAGTGGCCTAATCATTATGCCATGCTGCCTCTTGTTTTTATTAGGCATAAATCTGAAGTTTAATTATTCGTTTTGCCAAAAGAGAAGAACTGGTGGGGCTTTCATTGTTCTCCCCCATCCCTTTTACTTTAAAATATATTTCCATATGTATTTTTCTTCTGAGACTAGAACTGAGCCTATTCATTATTCAGGAAACAAAATAAAAATCATTAATAAATGTGGCAATACACATGGGGGCTCTCTGAGCTTCAAGGTAGAAATACACACACGCACGCACGCACACACACACAGACGGATACACACATACTTTTTCCATTGAAATAATTTTCTGCCTTATTAAAATTGACATTTTGCCCTAAATCTCAAATGTAAGAAATGAGTCTTCTAAAGTAAGCTAGCAGAATGCTGATGACCTTGCCATCTGCATGAATTACTTAACTTTGGAGTTAATGAAAGATGTAAAAGCAAACATCACCATCTATCCACTTTGTGCCTTTAGCCAATGACTACATGTCAACTTTCTGGCAATAAGCCATTAGAGGAAGAGTGGAGGATGGGAGGGCAGGAGACTTTTATATTCTACAGGTGCTGTTTGTTGTCTGCAGTAAGCACCTTGTTCTGACAATACACTCTGAGATGCTTACTGAACTTGGTTTGAGGAAAAAAAAAAAACTTCCTGAATAACTTTTCCCCATCAGCTAGGTGGAGCAGTGGATAGAACATTAGGCCTAGATTGAGGAGAATCTGAGTCCATATCTAGCCTCAGACATTTACTAGCCTTGGGACCCTAGGAAAGACACTTAACCTCTGTCTGTCTCACTTTCTTGAACTGTAAAATGGAGATAATAATAATGCCTACCTCATAGGATTATTGTGAGGATCAAATGAGATATAAATAAAACTCTTAGCACAGTGCCTGGCACATACTAGGTACTTAATAAATGATTGTTTCCTTCCCATCACAGAACAGTTTTTGTTATTGTTCAGTTGTGTCTGCCTCTGTGACCCTATCTGGGCTTTTCTTGGCAAAGATACTGGAATGGTTTGCCATTTACTTCTCCAGTTCATTTTACCGATGAGGAAAGTGAGGCAGACACGGTTAAGGGACTTGTCCAGGGTCACACAGCTAGTAAGTGTTTGAGGCCAGATTTGAACAAAGAAGGGTCTTCCTGACTCCAAGATTGGCGCTCTCCCTACTGCACCATCTAGCTAGTTTGAAAATGAAAAAAAGATATTAACTACTAATATTTTGTCTTCCAAAATATCCTTTATATGTTTATATAATCAAACCTTTCTTGGGTTAGCTTTAGAACACATTCATGGATTCTGTGCCATGTTTCTTACATGGGGAAAATGAGACTACCAGACATTTACTAGTAAGGCTATAAATGCCTTACTGTCCTTTCACCTATCAGCTTAATGTTTCTTTTCTGCTGAGTATGAAGCCATCTGGGTTTTCAGTCAGAAGATCTGAGTTTTAGCCTTAGTTCTATCAATTTCTAGCTGTGCGAGCTTGGGCAAGTCTATTAATCTCTCTGAGCCTCAGTGTGCTAATCTGTAAAATGGAGATAATGATATTTATACTACCTACCTCACAGGATTGCGATAAGAAACAAATGAGATAATATATGTATACAAGTCTGTATCTATACATATAATATATGTAAAGCATTTTGTAAGCTATCGTACAACCAGGCTATTATTATTATCATTATCCTAGACATCTATGGAACAACCTCAGGAAGCATCTGCTAGAAGATAGTCTAGTTGTGAAAGGCATAAGAAGTTTATTTTCCCTGAGGAGACCCTCTCAGCCAGGTTAGCCCTAAAAAGGTACCGATAACAGATTTGTCATTGCTATCACTGCTTCTGAGGGCCAACACCCCAGATGACCTGCTTCACTGTGAAGTGGAGATAATAATATTTATTACCTACCTCCCAGGGTTGACAGGAGGCTCAAATGAGATAATATTTGTAAAGTACTTAGCACAATACTTGGCATATGATAAAAACTTAATAAATGCTTGTTCCCTTCCCCTTGCTCCTTTTAACACTCTTTTGGAGTTGTACAAGAAGATATATACACTGGAGATGGACACCTGCTGGTCAGGGCTTTTGATCAAAGGATAAGGGGTGACAGATTCCACACACTCACAGAATATCCAGATACCCTTAGCATTAAAAGGAGTGATAATTAACTTCTTTTTTTAATTAAAAAAGAGGTTTTTATTGATATTTTCTCTTTCTCATATCATCATAGTTACCTCAAGTATACGCTTCTCTCTCCCTCTTAGAGAGCCACAAATAGCATTTTTTCAGAGAGAAAAAAAAATCAGCGCATACATAGGAAAAAACCTGAAAACACGGGCAATGCATTATAGCCATACACCTTCCACCTCCACAAAGGGCTGGGTTGTGAGGTGTTGTCTCATTTCTCTTCGCTTTAGACTTGCTTGATCTTTATAATTTTGTTACATTTCTTTTTGATTCTTTAGTCTGCAGCTATTCTTTCCGTTTACATTGTTGTAGTTACTGTGTATATTGTTTTCTCGGTTCTGCTTACTTTACTCTAGATCAGTTCATATAGATCACGCCTGCACAACATATAGCCCACGGGCCCTGAGCGACCCAGGAAAATCGTACAGGATGTAAAAGAAAGTAAAGATGTAACGAGTGCTTTGTCTGTGCCCCACTTAACCTGCCTTCCACTAGTCACTATTGTGCTGGTCATGTAACTTGGCAGGTGGGTTGTCACTGCACCCTCTCTCCTGTTTGTCACACGACCCACGGCACGCAACCATCGTCTGTCTGTCTCTAGTCTGAGAGGAGTGAGAGTTGTATCTTTTCACACTGAACAGGGACAAAGTGAGTGCAGTCACACACCAATGCAGCTGATGCCTGTCATGCAATACGGGGCAACAACACAAGGGCTTCTTCCCCTCCCTGGCTATGCAGCCAGCCTCCAAGTACTTCTTTGTATGTGAGCAGTTGCCTTGGAGATTTTTTTGGTTCTAACACTAAAGTTTTGGGGGTGACTTTGTAAAATGGGTGATAAAAAGAAACAGAAGATCAAATCAGAATATAAAGTGTTCAATCTGGAGTGGACAAATAGATACTTGTTTACTTACATGAGAGACAAAATATTGTGTCCTGTTTGCCGAGAAATAATAGCTGTTCCGAAGAAATACAATCTTCATCACCCGTTTCAAACCAAAACATCTTGACTTAAGCAAATTGGACACCAACGAAAAACAAATTAAAGCGTCCAAATTTTTGAAAAATCTCAGTGGGGAACAACATTTTTTCAAGAAAGTAAATTCAGAAAATGTGGCCACTACCAAGGTTAGTTTTCAAATTTCTAAAGAAATTGCAGCAGCTGGGAAGTCTTTTACTGAAGGTGACTTCATAAAGAATTATTTGCTGATTGCAGTTTCTGGATTATCCCCCAATTTAAAAAAAAACATTTTTGAGAAATAGTGTAATCATTAATTATACCTTTATTTGGAAAGTGAGCAGCTAAAAACCTATCTTAAGCCTGAAGAAGTTTAGCTAATTTTAATTTTGGATCCTACCTACTCCCAAATTGTCTGATATAGATCTTTGCACGCATCTCCATATTCATCATATACATCATTTCTTATAGAGGAGTATTGCTTATCTATTTCCCATTTTCCCAATTGATGGGAATTTTCAGTTCTTAGCTATCAGAAAGAATGCTGCTATAAATATTTTGGAGTATGCAAAAACTTTCTTCTAATCAATGGCTTGAGGGAGGTGGGATTAGCACAGTAACTTCTCTGATTCAAAAGGCATGGAGTTTTCGTCACTTTATTTGTATAATTCCAGATTGCTTTCCAAAATGTTTGCATTATCTCACAGCTCCACCAAAAAAGTATTGCTATGTCTGTCATCCCACAACCCCCCAACATTGACTATTGTCATTTTTTGGTCATTTTTGCCAATATGCAGGGTATGAAGTGAAACCTCCAGGCTGTTTTGATTTGCATTTCTCTTAGATAATTAGCTTCTTAGAGCTGAAGCTAAGTAAGAGAAGCACTAAATAATGTATGACCTGGGGCAAGTCACTTAATCCCTTTGGGCTTTTCTCATTTGTTAATGAGATCCATATTCTCCTTCCTGCTCTATGACTCTTAATGACCTTTAAAATGTATGCCACTCTGGTCCAGTCTGGTCACCAAACCAAACTGTGAGGCATTCTAAATTCAGCTGATAACCAGAGAACTTGAGTCTTGGTAGAAAAACAACTATTTTCTGCGACCTGTAAGCCAGGGTTCTCCTTACAGAGGAAAACATTGAGATTCAGAGTAGGACTACAACTATTCAGGGTTTATTGGTGGTAAGAAACAAGGTAAGAATGAAACGCATTTAATCTTTTTTAAAATTCAATTTTATTTTATTTTCAGTTCCGAATTTTCTCCCTTCTCCTCCCTCTCCTCTACCCAGAGAGAAGGCAAGAAAAACAAAACCTGTTACAAATATGTATAGTTATACAAAACAAATTCTGCTACCTTGGCTGTGCTTCTGAAAAATCATTGAATCTTAGAACTGGGAAGGACCGTTTTAGTCCACCTAGCCTACTTCCCTCACTGTACAGATGAGGAAACTGAGGTCCAGAGAGGTTTGTGTTACTTGCCCAAGGTCACACAGCTAGTGAATGACAGACTAACTGTAGAACACAGGCAGTGGCGTGCTGATTAACATTTAATGACAGACTCAAAAAAAAATGTATCCACAATGCACTTTTAAATTTAATCAGAATTATTAACATTTTTTCCATCACTTTCTTTAATAAATTCAACATTTATTAAGCACCTACTAGGTGCCAAATACTGTGCTAAACACAACAGAAAGAGGCAAAAGGCACTCCCTGCCCTCGAGGAGTTTACAATCTAATGGGGGATTTATTTTTTTAAATAAAGACAATCAACAAAATCAAAGCCCAAGATGTGTAATCTTCCTGACTCTAAGTTTTCTGATTTCTGAGGTGTAACTGCTCTAAATAAGTTCTCCCAAGATGGTTGGTGCTTGGTCCAACACTGCTAAATGAAGGTATCCTGATTTCTAGTCTGGTGTTCTTTCTACTAGGCCAGGTTGCTCTGCTTGGTCTTTTGTACTGTTTTTTCTTTCACCTTAAGTAAAAACAGGCGTCTTCTAAACTTTGATAAAGAGCTGCCATTATCTCATTGACTGCTAATTGATCTTTGCTTCTGGCCCTCAATTTTTCATTTGAGTGCATGAACACACCGTGCTCCATTGGAGAGCCAAGAGGGTTACAGAAATCATTCCTATTGATTTTAAACTCTTGTTTCCCACCTTCCTCTCTATGCAGGTACCTTCTCTGTAATGCTTTCCTCAAGGTACATGCCACAGGGCCTCCTTAGAGGGGAATCTAATTTATAACAAGCTCCTTTTGGAATCTTAATAACTAAGCAGCCTCAGATGGAGGCCCAGGCAGGCAGATTTTACAGATTCTCTCTAGACACTTCCCATATTCTCTCAACACATGTTTGTATTGGGTTGCCAATGTTCGGATGCTCAGTCCTGCCACTAATGACAGCCTCCTCTAGGGAGGACAGAAAAGGGAGAGAAAATTCCTCTGGCAGAGTTCAGACAAGCAGTGCTAGACTGGATCTGATCATCACTTGCTCCTCATCCTGGTATACACACTTGGAGGGGGTCAGTAGCAAAAGGATGCTATACCAGAATTGTCAGAAAGCCATAGACAATCCCACCTGACAATTGGAAGGAAGGAGACCTAAGATCAAACACGTTGGATGCCGCTGCCTCATTCCTGACAGCTTGTCTGGTTTTCCCCCCACAATCATGCTTCTAACTCTCACCAAGCAATCTGCTCATGACAAATTAAAAAATGACTCCTCAACACAATTTCTACTAAGCCACTTTCTGCTATTGAATAATGTACAATCTCTGCTTCTCCCAAACCATCCAGACACCAGTAGCCTTCTCAATCGCTGGCACCTCTGAAAGCTCCTGCAGAAATGCAGATGC
This sequence comes from Vombatus ursinus, assembly GCF_900497805.2. Lineage (NCBI taxonomy): Eukaryota > Metazoa > Chordata > Mammalia > Diprotodontia > Vombatidae > Vombatus > Vombatus ursinus. Next base: position 26,534,006 of record NW_020954576.1, read on the forward strand.
AGTCATCCTGGACCCTTCCATCTCTCAATCAGGGGCCAAATCTTGTTCATTCTGTCTCCATAATATCTCTTGCATCAGTCTATTTCTGTCCACTCACATGGCCACCATCTTAGTTTGGGCCTCATTATCTCTTGTGTGGACTATTACTTTTTTTAAAATAATAGTTTATTTTTCCCAATTACATATAAAAATGATTTTAAACATTCTTTCTTTTTAAGTTTTGAGTTCCAAATTCTATCCCTTCCTCTCTGCCTTCCACTCTCCCTGAGATGGTAAGCAATCTGATATAGGTTATACAGGTACGATCATGTAAAACATATTTCCATATTAGTTATTTTGTAGAAAATAATTCAAACAAGAGAGAGAGAGAGAGGAAGGAAGGAAGGAAGGAAGGAAGGAACGAAGGAACGAAGGAAGGAAGGAAGAATGCTTCGACAGTATTCAGAGTTCTTTCTCTGGAGGTGTATAGCATTTTTCATCATAAGTCCTCTGGGACTGTTTAGGATCATTGTATTACTGAGAATAGCTAAGTCATCCATAGCTGATCATTGCACAACATTGCTGTTACTGTGCACTATGTTTTCCTGGTTCTGCTCACTTCACTCTGCATCAGTTCTTGTAAGTCTTTCTAGGTTTTTCTGAAATAATCCTGCTCTGCACTATTACTTTCTAATCAGTCCACTTGCTTCTAGTCTCTCCTCTCTCCAAATCATCCTCTATGAGTCTGTCAAGGTCATTTTCTTACAGCATACTAACCAAATTGCTCCCTTTACTCAAGAAAGTTCAGTGACTCCATATTGTTATAGGATAAAATAGAAACTCATCAGCTTGGCCTCTGAAGCCCTTAAGAGTCTGATTCAAACTTTAGGAAGCCTTTCCTTTTCACCTTAGTCAGCAGTACACTTCCTTTCCTCAAAATAGATTACATTAATTTAGGAAGGGAAGGCAATAAACATTTATTAAGCACCTACTTTGTGCCAAGGGGCACTTTATCTGTCTTTTTTTAAAATCTCATTTGATCCTCACAACAACCTGAAGTAGATACTACAAACAGAAGAAAAAAAAGAGCAAATAGTGTGCTTTGATCTGCATTCAAATTTCATAGTTCTTTCTCTGGATGTGGGTAGCATTTTCCATCATGAGACTTGGAGATGTCTTAAAGACATCTTAGAGATGTCTTAAATGGAGTATTTTTTACTATCTCTTCTTACAGAGTTTTGTTTGTGATATATAGGAATGTTGATGATTTATGTGGATTTACTTTATATCCTTCTACTTTGCCAAAATTATTAATTGTTTCAAATTAACTTTTTAGTTGAGTCTTTGGGATTTTCCAAGAATATCAACGTATTGTCTGTAAAAAGAGATAGTTTTATCAATTTATTCCCTATTCTGATTCCTTCCCTTTCTTTTGAATCTCTTATTGCTATTTCTAGGATTTCCAATAAAACATTGAATAATATTGGTGATAGTGGGCATCCCTGTTTCATACCTGATCTTACTGGGAAGGCTTCTAGTTTATCTCCATTAAAAATAATGCTTGCTGATAGGGTTACTTTACTGAATTAGAAAAATAATAGCAAAATTCATTTGGAAAAAGGAAAAGTCAAGAATACCAAAGGAAATTTAAAAAAAGGATAAAGGAAGGAGGTTTAGCAGTACCTGATCTTAAATTGTGTTATAAGGCAGTAATTATCAAAACTAACTGGTATTGGTTAAGAAATAGATAGGTAAATCACTGGAATAGAGGACACATACAATTTACAGCAGCAGATAAATATAATAACCTTGCATTTGACAAGTACAGAGGCTTAAGATTTTGTGGGTAAGAATTCATCATTTGGTTAAAATTGTTGGGAAAACTGGAAAACAGTATGGTAGAAACTGGGCATGGACCAATATCTCACCCCATTTATCAAGATAAGGTCAAAATGGGTACATGACCTAGATAGAAAGAGAAATTTTACAAGAAAATTAGAAGAACATGGAACATTTAGGCTTATGGATAGGTGAATAATTTATAAATAAACAAGAGATAGAGAGCAAAGTTAGGTGTAAAAATGGATAATTTTGATTACATTAAATTAAAAAGATTTTGTGCAAACAAAATAAATATAGCCAAGATCAGAAGGAAAACAGAAAATTGAGATGGGGGCAAATTTTATGGACAGTTTATCAGATAAAGGTCTCAAGAATACAAGTCATTCCCCAATTGATAAATGGTCAAAGGATATGAACAAGCAGTTTTCCAATGAAGAAACCAAAACAATTTGCAGTCATATGAAAATGCTCTAAATCACTGTTGATTAGAGAAATGAAGATTAAAACAGCCTTGAGATAACATTTTACACCTACCAGATTAGTTAAAATGATAGAAGAAAATGATAAATGTTGGAGATAGTATGGAAAAATTGGGACACAAATTCATTGTTGGTAGAATTATGAACTGATCCAACCATTTTGGAGAGCGATCTGGAATTATGCCCAAAGAGTTATTAAACTACATATACTTTTTGACCCAGCAATGCCGCCCAAAGACAATTAGGGAAAAAGGAAAAGAACTTATATGTTCTAAAATGTTTATAGCAGCTCTCTTTGTGGTTGCAAAGAACTGGAAATTGCAGGGATGCCCATTAATTGGGAAATGGCTAAATAAGTTGTGGTATATGACTGTGATCGAATCCCACTGTGCTGTAAGAAATGATGAGTTCAATGATTTTAGAAAAACATGGAAAGACTTGCATGAAATATTAAAGAGTAAAATGAACAGAACCAAGAGAACATTGTATACAGAAATAGTAATATTGTTTTAAGAATGACTTTGAGAGAATAAGTTATTTTGTCTAATATAAATACTCAAATTAACTATTTCGTATATATACATATAATTATAAAGGACATTTGAAGAAAGATACTATCTACATACAGAGAAAGAACTGATAGATGGAAGTATGTATAGAATAATTTAATGTATATATGCCTATTTGTGTCTAATAGTAGCTTTCTCTAGGGCAGAAAGGGGTGGAGGGGAAGGGAGAAAAGGAAAAAAAAAGAGTTACATGATAATTTTGTTGTATATTTTAAAGGAATAGCAAGTTACAGATAGTAGATTTGCAGTTTCATGGCCAATCTTTTTTTTTTTTATTGTACTATGTTATGGAAATGTTTGTTTAATTCCATAAATTAAAAATCACACACGCACACACACGTACACACGCACACACATACACACACAAAAAACAATATCACTTTTCTAATTTCATTTTTTAAAAAAATATGGCTATTTTTCATAAAAATATACCATCTATGTTTACAAGTAATGGATTTTCGTTTTTTTTGTAATGAATTAAAAAATAAATATTTAAAAATCTTATCCATTTTACCTTTTAATATGGAAAACATCAATAAATATAATCCACTTAAACAACAACAACAAAGAACATAAGCTTCTTGAGGACTAGGACTTTTTTTTTTCTTTGCCTTTGTATTTCTAGGGCCCAGTAGAGGCCATGCACACAGTAAGCATTTAATAAATATTTGCTGAATTGAAACTTAATGGAATTAACCTCTCTCCTGATCAGCCGCCTCTGCAGTGGCAAGAGCTCTAGAGAGAAATATGAGGAACACTACGGATGAGAAATGTACTTCTCCAGATGCATCTTTTTAGATGAGGTCACTGTATTATTAGTTTTACCTGTGTGTCCTCCTTTGTTACTGGAGACCTCTCACCAACTGGGAGTAATTTGTAAAAGTTTGTAATGTAAAAACAAAACACATCACTAAAACTTTAAAAAGAGAGTGTTAGAGAGAACTTTCCATAGAAAGCTGTGAACAACATTATCTGTGACCCCTTCACCTCCCAGCCCTCAGGTTTCAATTTCTTTTTGTAAGGGATCTTTATATGCATCTGTGCTATTTTCGGATCAGTTGTAAACTCTGGGGAAAGTACCTCAGCACCTTCCCCAAAGTGCCTGGTATAGTGCCCAGGGCCTAGTGAATGTTTAAATAAATGCTAATACTAACAGATAGACTCCTTCTGCTCACCCTTTCTTCTCAAAACAAAAAAATTAAAAAAAAAAAAGCTCTCAGCGTTGTTAATTATGCCTTATCTTCCAGGCTTAGAGGGTTGGGGTGGGAGTGGTAGAGCTAGAGGGATCTATTCTGGGGGGTAGATTTTGTCCCTGGCTTTATATCCCCTCGACACAGGAATATTTACAAGTAACTCGAACAACAGACACCCAGTGCCTTACCATTGCTGGCTATCAATGAGATCAAGGAAATCCAGAAATAAAGAAAAATGAAAACACTGAGGATAAAACAATGTACATTCACGCAGAAATCGGTTGTTTTCACCAAAGAGGTACAAAGGCAAAGCCTACCATCTCCTGATTCCTTTGTTGGAAAGAAAATAGGATTCATGTTGTTTTTTGTTTTTTTTAATGTCTGAATCAAGTATGATCTTACATCTATACTCTTTTTCTGTTCTAGTAAGGAAATGCAATTTTTTTTCCCCGAGCTTTTGAAATAAATTCTTCTCTTGCTGCCTGAACACACTTTTCCATCTGTTCATAGATAACACTGGAAGGCAATTCAATTCCTTCAAGGTCATTTCAAATGAACTTTTGTTGCATCGCAACAGTTAGACACTGAATTTGATTGGAAGTATATGTAAAATTATTTGATAAACACATTTCTATTCACTTCAACCAAAAGCTCTTTTGGTCCGATCTGAAAGTCTCCCAGGTGGGACTAATTATAGGCAAGGTATTTCTGCACAGAGACAATGGTAACAACCCAAGCTCATAGTTGGATCATATATTTAAGGCAGGAACGGATCTTGGAGGCCACCGACCCCAATCCCTCACTGACAGATGAGGAAGTGCATCATTAAGAGCTGCAGTGACTTGTCTAGGGTCACATAGCTAGCTAGCATGTAAGGTAGGATTGGAACCCAAGTCTTTTTGACTCTTAGTCCTGTGCCCTAAGTCCACCCCCTCCCAAACTTCCTGATTCTATCAAGGATGCTATCTCCAAAAACCTATACACATTGACAACATTGGGATCATTCTTGATTTTTCATTCTTTCCCTCATTACCTTATCTCTACTGCCACATTCAATCTGCTACCAAATCTTGGTGATTCTACCTCCACAACAGCTTCTAAATTTGCCATTCTTTATATTCCTGGCACTTAGCACAGTGCCTAGCACATAGCAAGCTCTAATAAATGCTTGCTGATTGACTGTCCCTTCTCTTGACCCACACAATCACCACCCTGTTTCAGGCCCTCATTACTTCTCATCTGAATAATTGCAATAGCCTTCTAATTGATCTCCTTGCCTCAAGTCTCTCCACTTTCCAACCAATTCTTCACAGAGCTGCCATAGCAACCATCCTAAAATACAGATCTGATTGTGCCTCTGTCCTGCCCAAAGCTGCAGTAGCTCCCTGTTGCCTCTGGGATGAAAATCCAAATTTTTGGATATTTAGAATAAATCTAGGATAAAATTAGAATGCATCCATTTGGCATTTAAAACCCTTCAAAATCTGGTTCCAACCCAACTTCTAAAGTTATTGAACTTTACTTCCCTTCACACATTCCGTATTCCAGTCAAGTGGACCTACTTGTTGTGCCTTGTACACAACATTCAGTGCCACTGCACCATAAACATTTTAGAACAATTTTAGAAGAATTTAATTCTTTTCCTTTTTCCCTAATCATCTTGGAAAATAGACCAAGTAATGGTATTTCTCCTATGCCTGGAATGCACTCTCTCTTCACACTTATCTCTTAGAATCACTAGGCTCCTTCAAAGCTCAGTTCAAGAGCCACCTCCTAGCTTCTTACACTTGTTTTGTGTCATGGACTTCTTTGGCAGTCTGGTGAAACCCTTCTCAAAATAATGTTTTTGAATTGCATAAAATAAAACACATAGAATTACAAAGGAGGTCAATTATATTAAAATTGCTATCAAAATATTTTTCAAAGCACATTCACAGACCCCTGGTCTGATTCTCCCCAGTTGACAGCTCCTTCCCTGGAAACTGTTTTATATTTATGTTTTATAGATTGTGTATTTACCTACATGTGTATGCATTGTTTTACCCAATAGAATATAAGCTCATTGAAGGCAGATAATAATAATAATAATAATTTATGATGATGATGATGATGATGATGATGATTATGTCTCTGTGTCCCCAGTTCATGATAGCAAAATGTAAAGTCTTACACTTGGGTAACGAAAAAAAAATCAATGTCATAAGTCCAAAATAGATGGAGCTTGGTTTAACATGTCTGAAAAAATCTGAAAAAGACCCAAAGATTTTAGTGGATTGCAAGTCCAATATGAATCAGCAGCACAATATGGCAGCCAAAAACAAACAAACAAGCCTGATTCAGTTTTAGGCTATATTAAGAAAGATCTACTGTTTATAAGAATAGAGACTTGGTAGTCTCACTATATGTACTTGGCCCACGCCACATCTTGCCCTGAGTAACGTGTTCAGTTCTGGATTCCACCATTTATGAACATCAGTAATCTGGAAAGTGTCCAGAGGATGAAGACCAGGATGGTGAAGAGCCTTGAATCCATGTGTTCATGAGTATTGGTTGAAGGAACTGGGAATGTTTAGTCTGGAGAGAGACTCATCAGAGAAATGATACACTTTCAAGTATCTGAAGGGGCTTTCAAATGGAGGAGGAATTAGACCTGTCCTGATTTTGCTCCGAGGGCAGAACCAGTAACAGAGGGTGGAAGTTGCAGAGACCGATTAAATGTCAAGAAAAACTTTCTAACAATTAGAGATATCCAAAGGTAGAAAGAGATGACTCTATAAGTGTTTGGTTCCCCCTTCTTGGAGAGAGACTGCCATGACATTATTTTATTCATTCCTCTAGCTACTTCACTGGCTCCTTTTTTCTTTTCCTGTTACCTAAATGTGAACATCTCCAAGGTTGCTGTTGACCTCATCTTCTCAAAATATATTCTTACGTTAAGTGATGTCATCTTCCCTCTCCCTCTTCAAGTATAACCTCCATGCACATTACTCTCAACTCTCTTACTCTAGCTCTTTTCTCTTAAACTTCTAGTCCTGCAATTCCAATTTCCAAATAGACATTTTTCCTGGAAATATTTTTTCCCAACATTTCAAACTTAACATGTCTAAAACCATCAAGACATTTATTCCTCTCATTTCTGCCTGACACATAGTAAGCACTTAATAAATACTTGTTGGCTGACTGACCATTCTCACTGAACCCATAGACTAACAAGATTGAAGTTGGAAGGGACCTTTGAGGTCAAGATGTCCACTCCCTCTTTAATAGTCATCTAATATTTTAAGCAAGGCTCAGATTTTGCACAACAAAGTACTTGAAGTCTATGCATGCAGGCAAGTGTGTGTGTGTGTGTGTGTGTGTGTGTGTGTGTGTGTGTGTTTCCACCTCCAAGTCTAATGCTCTTTAATACATATGACAATATTATATATTAGAGTCTTCAGTATTTGCATCCTATCTCCCTATTAGACTATAACTCTATCCAGGCAGTGGCTATGTCAATTTCCCATATTTTTTAGTGCCTAGTCCAATGTTTTGAACACAGTTAAAAGTGTATGTTATGTTTATTGAATCAATACACCACTCTGCTTCTCTTACAATAGGACCAGAGGTACTGGACTCAAAGGGACTTCAAAGGTTATCTAATTCAATAGAACTCATTTGTCACATGAGGAAACTAAGGAAAGCTAAGTGACTTGTTCAAGGTCAAACAGAAAGTAAATATCAGAGATGGGATTTGAATTGACATCTTCAGCTTCCAGTGCCAGTACTTTTCCCCATTGTATACATTGATTCCTCTAACTTGTCTCCCAGCTAGCCAACTTGTCAGGATCCAGACTTGCAAATCCTGATAATTCATCTCAACAGTACCACTCATCAACCCCATTCCCACCTTGTAGTATTTGAAAGATGAATAGAATTTCAAGAGGCAGAGATAAGGGGAGGGTAGAGATGGGAGGATGCAGGTAGAGTACTCCAACTGAGCCAAAGAGAAGGATTGTGGGATTGGATCACATGTCCCCAGCACGTACTACTGCATGTGATGTTCACCAAAAGCTTTTAGCAAAGCAGGCTTCCCCAATTCATTGTCTGTCTTTGTAGGATACAGTGAATTTCTCTGTACACTAATACTGGTTCTCAAAATACAGAGGAAGACCTTTTAGACTGTTTGCTCAGTATCTCCTTCTAACTCCATGCTTCTTTTCTGAAGAGGTCTCTAGAGGAAAACTGCAGAGAAGTATGGGCATCAGAGAGAATACAACAGAGATAATTGAGCAATTCTCCTTAATTACTGCAAACCATTATAATCTTGTTGGAAGGAGGGAACACTCCATTGGGGAAAACTGTTGGTTGAATATTCCATAACACAGGAAAGGGCTGATGTCTTCAGCGCTTGTCAGTCAGGGAAGATAGTCAAAAACCTTGGATGAAGAACACACAATGAAGGCTGCAGGGAAAGCATCCCAGGAGAGTGAAGCCTGATGCACAGAGGGCTTAAATTAGCTACTCAGAAAGAGGGGAGCTCAGTGGCTAAATAGTAACATAGGGATAACTTTGAATGTGGTGCTTCCCTACACTAATAGAGTAACTAAGGGACCAGCCTCTGCTGTTCTATTTTCCCCTTTATGAGAACAGAGTTAATAAAACTGGTACCCTCCCCTTAGTGAGTGGCATAAATGGACAAATAAAGACAACTGTTAAAAGTCCCTTGCAAATATGAAAGGTTTCAGAAACATTTTACAATATGCCTAGAGTCCATATGGAGCGACTTAGGAGTCATTCTCAGCTTTGTTTGTTTTGGATCTGGTTGGAATTAGGAAGTAGGTTTGGAAACAAAAGACCTGAGCTCAAATGTTGTCTCTGACACATGTTAGCTATGCATCCTTAACCTCTCTGGACCTCAGTTTCCCCACCTGAAAAATAAGGGAGATGGACTAGATAGATGAAGACTCATCCAGCTCTAAACATATGATCCTATGAACTCCTAATGTGGAAACCCCCCCCCCCCAAAGCACACCAGCAGCTTTGGTCTTCAAGATGTGCCTGGGGGCACTAATGATCATGAAGCTAGTCTGTCAAGCTGGAAGGCACCTTAGAGATCCTTCAGTCCAACCCTTCCATTTTGTAACTGAGTAAACTCAGGGTCAAAGATTAGTGGCTAACTCCAAGGTCACACAGTTTATAAATTTAGGAATCAAGAACAGAATTGAAAGCTTCTGACTCCACAGCCTTTCTGTGTTCTTTCAACAGTGCCAGTTGTAGTATAGTGGAAAGAGCACTGAATTTAATGTCTGAGGGCCTGGGTTCAAATCTAGGCTATGCTATTCTGTTACCTGTGTGACATAGATCAAGCAACTCAACCACTCTGGGCCTTATTTCTTCATCTGCAAAATAAGGGGACTAGCCTCTTATTCCAACTCCACAGCCTTCTTTGGACAGTTATTTGCACGTTGTTTCATCTGTTAAAATGTGAATTTCTTGAGGGTAAGGACTGTCATTTTTACCTTTCTCTGTATCCCCATTGATTAGTAGAGTGCTTGGCATGTAGTGTGTGCTTAATAAATGCTTACTGAGTGAGTGACTTCCCGCATGGCATATGCTAATAGAGTGGGCAGTAATGAGAATGATAAACTCAGATTCTGTTTTTTACTGGATCCCTAAATTGAGGATGTAGCTCAGCTTGCCTTGGGGTTTTTGTTTCAGGGGTGAGTGCCTTGGGGAAACATGGCAACCTGACATATAAATGGCATCCTGAAGAGCGCATGTGTATCTGGGTCACTTCCAAAAGAGATGATGAGCCAGTAATGCTAAGTGGCTAAGAAGAGAGCAGTAGATCATCCCCCTATAACCACTCCCATAAAGCACAGAAAGTTAGTCTAGTGCTCCTATGGCAATACTTAACTACCCTCTGAGATTGTCCAACTCTAGCAGATGTTATATAGAATCATCATACTCATAGCAAGGTCCTTAGTCAGTGGACCAAGGAAGATACTTGGCTAATGGTAATCTAGTTCAACCTTCTATCTGATGCAGTACTCCCATACATTTCCTCACTTCAAACTCAGCTCAGACCATGATTCCCTGGATGACTTCTTGACTGTCCCAGCAGCCTACTCACGCTAGCAATGCCTCCACCCCGTCTCCTTCTCTGATTGGTGAATTCGTGCCTGGGACATCTATTTACAAAATCACCCATGCTCAATTCAAACCTGGCTCAGCCCATAACTACCCAAACTACTTCTCTACTTTGCTTCTGCATGGATACCTGCCACCCATACCTTTCAGCTCTCTTTTACATGTTGCCTTTACCCTTTAGGATGTAAGTTCCTTGAGGGCAGGGACTTTTTTCCATTTTGCTTGTATTTGTATTCCCAACACTAAGTACAGTGCCTGGCACATAGTAAGTGCTTAATAGATTTTTGTTCCTTCAATCTGTCCATACATCATCCATTCATCTATCTCTTTATTTAAGCCATGAAAGATAGACTTTAGGAGAATTTAGGGCCAACATGCATGACTCTTAATTCCTTTTCTTGAGCCGAACAGATGAAGTAGATGTCCTTTGGAATCATGGTGAGAGGCTGGTCATAGTTATCTTCCCTCTGCTCTCCAACATGAGTGAGAATTACCTCCGTTTAGTCTCTATAACCAATGAAAAACTGTGCTTCTTTATGCAGTTGTTTTTGCTAGTGCCACACAGATATCTTTGAAATGGGTTGCATGCAGAGAGCATGATATTTATCACCCAGCTTCTACTACCTGATGTCTTCCTCTGGAAGAAAACAAAGCTGGCCTCTCTTTCTTGAGCTTTTTCATAGTCATTACTGGTATTCCTTTGCAACTGGGTAAAAACATAAGGCATATGAGTTAAAAAGCTACTTAGAGCATTCCTAATCCTTGTTAATTCTGTTTTGTTCTCATTGTGGCTAATGTATACATGATTGCAAATGTCACTAGCTGTGTGTTGCTCACTAAATTAGGTTGGAGCTTTTCTCACCTAACCATCTGTGTCACTGATCTCATGTCTTTTCCCTAATCTTCTGATCCTTCTGAATTCTCCTTTGAGAATTTGGTAGACTTTGAGAACAAGGTAGACTTCCTTATCACTTCTGTTGAGATTAGCTCATCTTTCCTGTCTTTTCTGCTACTTGATACAAATTTACACATGTGCCCCACTTCTCCATACCAGTGTCAATTTCCCGAAAAGCAACTACACTAGTGGCAATGTTATAACAACCCATAAGATGTTCCCTTCCCCCATCACCAAAACCAATAATATTGCATCAGGTTTCATAGCATAGCCCAGTAATTCTCATCTAGATGATGTTTAAATGCTTCTAGTGATGAGGGACTCATTATTTCCCCAGGCACACAACTCATTCCATTACTAGATGGCTCTATCTATTAAGAAATTATTATGTTGAGCCAAAAATCTTACACAGAGCTTCTTTCTAATAATAATGATTATTACTGATAGTAACTAATAGCTTAAATTTATAGAACACTTTAAGGTTTGCAAAGTTCTTCGCAAATATCATCTCATTTTATTCTCACAACAAGCACAGGGTAGAGATGTTATCATTAACAACATTTTACAGATAAGGAAAAAGAGGCAGACAGAGGTGAAGTGAATTTGCCCAGGGTCACACACTAGTAAATATTTGAGACGAGATTTGAACTCAGGTCCTCCTGATTCCAGGTCTAGCATTCTATCCACTATACCACTTAGGTACACCATCCAGCCAGTAATAACTCATATTTACACAGAATTTAAAGGTTGACAAAGCCCTTTCTTTGTAACAACTCCATGATATAAGAAAGCACAAAAATTATTGTCTTCTCTTTACACATAATGAAATTGAGGCTCAGAGAAATTAAGTAACTTGTTCAGATGTCACAAGCAGTAAACTTGGGAGGCAGGATTTGATCTCAGATCACTTGATTGCAAGTCCAGTCCTTTTTTTTTTAATAGAACATGGTGACTCTTTTCCATCCATTCTAGCTCTGCCTTCTGATATAACATAGAATGTTTTCTTTTTCTACATCATCATCAAATATTGATTGAGTGCCTAACATGTACAGGGCAATGTGTTAGGTACTAAGTATGCAAAGACAGATGAGGAGGAAGAAGAGGAGGATAGTAATGATAGATCATATTTATATCACACTTTTTAAGGTTTACAAGGCATTTCCCCTATGGGTAGAGGGCTTCCAATCTAGTCGGAATAACTAGGCCTATAAAAAGATAAATAGAATGTAAATTCTTTGATGGCAGGGGCTGCTTCATTTTTGTATTTATATCCCCAGCACCTAATAAAAGGCACTAACAGTGCCTTGCATATATAGGTACTTAATTTTGTTGAATCAAAATGATTAAATAATGATAATTTGATGTAACATTTAAATACAAGAATCACATCTTATGTCATTCCCCACCATCTCATTCTCTCTTCTCCAGAATAAATACAGTTGATCAGTTTCTTCAACCATTTCACATGTGGCATGGCTTCCAGACCTCTCATCACCTGCTGACAACCCTGACTGAGTGGCAGCTGCCAGTTGCAGTCTCTTCCCTCAAGACACACTCTTGTTTGTCTTTGTCCCTTTTTAGGGCATTACAGTAACCCTCCATTCCCTAAGCAAGGTTAGATATTGCAGTGATAAATGCTGATGCCATACAGAAAGGTCTTTAAGTAGTTCCACAAACATCCCTAGGCATTTCACATGCTGAATCAAAATGATCAAAGCTAGCAAGCATTCACCTGTCAGGCTTCTTTGACAACATACAATATACAATACCCACCTGGGACAGCTCAGTGTTTCACAGAATTGATTGCCTAATCATCAGGGAGGAAAGAGACTATCATGTTGCAGGGTCATCTTAATACTCATCCACTGCCTGTCACTTTCTGCTAGTCACTTATCAAATCCCAGAAATAGCCTCTCCAATTCCAGTCACTATTCATAACATGATATTTGAGAGATAACTGCTCTTTTCATTTCTAACTCTTTTGACTTTGAGGTGGAGAAATGTTCTCCCTTTTTTCATGGTGGTCAGTACTACGGACAGATACAAATGTACTATCAAGTACACACTTGATGGGATTATACCCCACTCTCACAGTTCCATTAGTCAATTGACCAGATGGGCTTGTAACAGGCCACCCCACTTGGCTGTAGCTGACAGTTGCTATATAGCAAGGGCTATCATCAGCACAATTCTACCTATCTGTGTGCTATGTGTAGCAATGCCTGGCCATTCAGCTATGATAAAGTACTATCAGAGCCAAGAGAAAACTCCCAACTATTTCTGTGTTCTCCTTCTAAGGGGAAAAGCTGACTGAAACTATGTAAGGTACAGCTGTTAACATGAAACTTTGGGGCAGAGTGAGTGTTGTGCAAGATGGTACTCCCTAAAGACTATAAATGCTATAGCAATGGGTGATCTGCTCCTTCATCTCTCCTGATAGGATGAGTTTTTTTATGCCCTGTCTCAGGCCAGCAGTCATGGTAAATGGATCAGGACATTGCTGTTATTGTGGGCTGGTACTTCCTCATGCTGATTCCTTGGTAATTCAGGCTCGATAGTACAACAAAATGAGACACATGTGTCATTCAAAAGTTTTCAAAAGAAAGTTTACTTAGTCTTTGCAGAGGCAGACAGTCAATAAGCATAGCCAATGAGGAGATCACACTGATTCAAAGTTTTCCAGTGTCAGGCAGGTTATTGGTCTGCTTCTGAGAGATAACTGAAGCTCTAGGTGGCATTTTCTACTTAGCCCTTCAACAATTTGAACCAGTCCTTTGTACCAGTGAAATCTTAAGGAGACTTTCGGTATCCCTTAAAGAAAAGAATTAACATGACCCATGAGTGAAGGCTTTAGCAAAAGCTAGCCCAGCCTAAATGACATTGCTCTGGGAAATATTGTTCTTCTCACAGTTGTTTCACTATCTGTTTCTAATGAAATGGAGTCCTGCTAGGTCCTTTCTAGTCTACATTTACTGTCTAAGTTTGAATATTATTGATGGGTGGTCTTGTGTTAGTGAAGCCACCAGTGGTGGTTTAGAATGATCAACTGGGGTACATTGAATCCTATTTGTGATACAATAATATAAAAACTGCCCCTTCCCTAGGAATAATAATAGCTAGCACTTACATAACACTTTAAAGTTTGCAAAATGTTTTACAAATATTATCTCATTTTATCCTCAAAATGACCTCTGGAGGTGGGGCTGTCATTATACCATTTTACAGACAAGGAAACTGAGGCATACAAGTGACGTGCCCAGGATCACAAAATTAAGTAAATGTCTGAGTCAAGATTTGAACTCAGGTCTTCCTGACTCTAGGTTTTACACTCTATCTACTGCACTATCTAGCAAGTAGGTGGTGTACTAGATAGAGTACAAAACCTGCAGTTAAGAACCAGCATCCTATGACAAAAGCAAACATAAATGTTTTGGAATATATCTTCCACTTAGTGAAATGATAATAATATGCATGCAGCCTGCCATATGTAATTGGGGCATTTCACTAGACTCTTCAGAGATCCAGATCCTAAGAACCAAGTTTCCAAATGTTCTTTTGCCTTACCTCAGGAAACATGAATATGATCATAGTACCTTGGACAGAGGCCAAAGAGAGCAAGTGGAGACATAGGGCAAGTTATTGGACCACTGTTTCCAACTTAAGGTAACGGGATGAGGAAATAATGGTTACTGAGAAACCTTTTGCTTTAGAGCATTCTCATATTAGGAATAAGTTAAGACTACCACATATGTTAGGAGAAGCTCAGCTATGGCTGCCTAGGTGACCTGTTTCCCCCACTCCATTTGTGCTGTGAACTTGTCATCAGTATTCAGATCCAACAGAAAGGGCACTAGAGGGAACAACTGTATTATGGCTGTATTTTTTATTCTATTGAAGTCTTGTGCACTGTGACTCGGCATGTGACATCAAAATCAAGGTCAACTATGCCAGCGGGAGAAAGAATGTGATGAGACTGTAATATTGGGGACAGTGGCAGATCCAAAAAAGCCACTGAGTTTCCTTCTTTCTTCCCCTCCCTCCTGAGAGATCTTTGGATGTTACAGGATATCCATTCCAAAATTCAGGTCTTACTGATGAATTGTGTTCATCCTAGAATCCTTGAATATCAGAATCCCACTCATTGAAAGCCTAGTTATATATGTATCCATAAAATTCACTATTTAACTATTAATAACTCAAAAAACATTTTATTAAGTGTTTACTATATACTAGGCCCTGTGCTAAATATTGAAGATATAGAAAAAAGCAAAAACAGGACCTGACCTCAAGGAGCATAGATTCTAATGAGTATGGTAATATGTGTATAAATAGGTAGATACAAGACACACAAAGTGGATAGAAGGTAACCTTAGAAGAGCAAGCTATTGCCTATCTAAGCTGGGGAGACTGAGAAAGGTCTCCTTTAGAAGATAGGATCTGAGCTGAATCTTGAAGGAATAGATGGATTCTGAAAGTCAGAGGTAAAGAGGGAGAGCATAAGGCACAGCCAGTGCAAATACAGAGATGTGAGATGGAGTATTATGAGTGGCACAGCAAGTAAACCATATAAGAAGACTGAAAAAATTGAAAGGGGCCAGGTTGTTAAGAGCTTTAAGTCCCAGATGGAGTTTATTTTTTATGCTAGAGGTAACAGGGAGCCCCTGAAGTTTACTGAATAGAGGAGTGAGATAGTTTGACCTATGTATAAAGTACAAAAAAAATCAGTCTATGTTTTAGTGTCTAAATCAGTCAAAAAAGCAGAATGTCAAGAACACACACACCATCATGTTGTGACTTAATGACAAAAAAGAAACATATGGTATTTTGCACGCCTTGATAGAAATTACCATCTATACAAGGAGATAAAACCAACACATGAAATAGTTAGAGAATATTTAAGAAGTAAACAGAAGAGAGGTCTGCTGTTATTCTAGGGAATATGTCCATGGTGTGACAGAGAACCTACCCCAAACTTGTCAAACCACTTTTTGTGATTATTGCAGGCACAAATGATGGTGCTAGAGGGAGTCTAAAAAACATTACAAAGGATTCTCAATTATCTTGGGAAAGAAGTTGAAGACCTCCAGGATATAGATGGTATTTCCATTCCTGTGGCTTCTTGAAGGAGTTTTAGAAAGGGAAAGAAAGATTTGTAAAGTATGCCATGAATAGAAGATGGTGTCTGAGAACAGGATTGAGATTTCTGGACTGTGGCTTAAAATATGAATTTCTAATTCTTAGATGGGGATGGAACACACCTAAAATGGGGCTAGTAAAAATGTATTTGCCTAGAGTCTTGCAAATCTATTAAAAAGGGCTTTAAACTGAAAATGGAAGGGAGAGGGAGACCACCCCCAGATATCTACCAATCTAGATATCATAGGGAATAGCTACAGGAAGAATAGCAGAAGAGATGCCCAGAAATGTGAAGATGCAGATTCTTAGATAGGGCTTAGAAATAAAACCCATGGTCTCAGATATCTATACACAAATGCAATAATATGAGTAACAAATTAGGGGAACTAGAGATCCTGATGAAAAAAGCCAAATTTGCCTTCATAGGCACTTGATGGGATGCAATCCAAGACTGGAAAACAACTTTTTTTGTTGTTGTTTTAGGCAATTGGGATTAAGTGACTTGCCCAGAGTCACACAACAGCTAGTAAGTGTCTAGTGTTTGGTCTGAGGCTGGATTTAAACTCAGGTCCTCCTGACTCCAGGGCTGGTGCTCTATCCACTGCACCACCTGGCTGCCCTAGTAAAAGAACTTTAAAAGGGTATATCTTGGTATCATAGGGTCAAAGAAGAGCATAACTTTAGAATCTGAAAAGACCTCATAGGTCTCTCTAGTCCAACTTTCTCACTTTACAAGTAAAGAACTAAGGCATGGAAAGTAACTTTTTGGAGGTCTCATACATGGTAACAGAGCTGGGATTTAATTTAATGCTCTTTACCTTATACCATATTCCTTATAGGCTAGGTAAAGGGGAGACAGGCATGCCATAGTAACATAAATATGAAGATCTGCTCATTTGAGAAAATTCATAAATTAGAATGGAGAAGCATGGTAGAGACTATTTTGATGAATATCAGTGAAGGCAGAAACAAGATTGATAATGTGGTCAGAAAATACTACAAACCCCCTGGATAGAAAGAAGAAGCTGATGAGTTTTGGAAACACCAGAAAACTGCTATAGGTGACTGATATAGTAGTGGTGAATGCCCTTCATTTATCCAGAATCTGACATTTTCTGTGGGAAAAGTAGAGCAGCTAATAATTTCTTGGTTTGACTTAATAAGTTTGTCCTTCAAAAAGTGGGGAAACCAATGAAAGGAATTACTATTCTAGAGATAATTACTCTATATGTAGTGTAGATATGATAGGAATCTCTCTGTATGTAGATACAATAGGAATTTAGCAGAGGCAGAGAGAGGGCGGTGGGTTATGGCTACTCCATCTTAAAAATGATTTTTTTTAAAATCTCCCTTTTATGTGCTCTCTTCTGCCTAGTAAGAGTTAAGGTTGTTGGAGAACTATTTTTCTTTTTGTTTGCATTTATACTGTAAATACATAATAAGTGCTTTTGCTAGCTAGTTAGCTAAGAAAGTTATGGATAGTCTGATTCAGATCTTATATTAACCAGATTTCAAGGCATTCAGAGAAAGGATAGAATCCTATGGTGTAAAATTCTAGAGGGGAAGTAAACCTAGGAAGGACGGGAAGAATGAAATTCTGACAGCAAAGCAATTAATTTTGATGATGAGGAAAAGGGGCAAATTGTCTGAAAATATTAGTAGGAAACTCATCTATCAACTTAAATTTTAAAAAGACACATAGAAGGTAGAAGCAAGAACAGGTCATAGAAGAAGAAGGAATGCCATGATCCTTTAAGAATAGTGTTAGGAGCAATAAAACTCTGGATGTGGTAATGGCGTCAAGAACAATAGATTGTGATTTTTACAAAGGTATATTAGCAAAAAGAGGAATTTCAAAAATGAGGTAGTAGCACTGCTTGGGGTGGAGAGGAAAATTACAATAGATAAGAAAAAGACAATAGAATAATTTGACTATTATTTTGCTTACATTTTCTCTACCAAGGAGAATAATCTTTGGATTGTAAAGGATAGAACAAAAATGGCTAAATGAAATTTAAAACTGTTTCCTTTTTTACTACATACTTGACAAATATGAGCATTTCCATAAATAAAGAATTGAAAAAAGATGGTATATAGAACTGTGGATCTCAATTAGATATAGCTTTTTAAAAAATTTTATGCATAGGGCAGTGGTTCTCAAACGTTTTGGACTCAAGACTCCTGGATGCACTTAAAAATCACTGAGGATCCCCCAAATAGCTATCATTCACACAAGTTGTATCTATCAATATTCACTGTATTAGAAATTAAAGTATCTTAGGATTATTATGAAGATAATTTTTATCTCAACCTCTGACAGGGTGTCAGTGACACCTCCATAATCCATGGACACTGGGATAGGGATTAAATAATAAATGTAAATAGAGATATAGTAACAAAAAACACCTGGATGCTATTTATGAGTTCAAAACACAAACTGGTACTGAAAGAAGTGGTAGGTATGATTGCTTAAACACTGTCAGTGGTCTTTGAGACATTATGGCAAACAGAAGAGATATTGGAAAAGGGATCATTTTTAAAATCATCTTGATTTTCATAAAAGAAAAGAAAGCAGAATCTGCAAACTAGAAATGTTTGAATTCAATTACCAAGAAAATTCTAGAATGCATTATTAATGAAATGATTAGTGAACATGTTAAAAAAAAAAGCAATAATCACAGAGTCAGCAGAGTGATTTCATTAAGAACAAGCCATACCACACTAACCTCATACCTCTCTCTCTCTCTTTCTCTCTCTCTCTCTCTCTCTCTCTCTCTCTCTCTCTCTCTCTCTTTCTCTGTGTGTGTCTCTCCTCCGCCTTTCCCACGCACACATGCACACACACACACACACACATACACACCAAGATTACCAGACTGTCAGGCCAGGGAATTTCTGTAGATGTACTTTATTTAAATTTTACCACAGATTTGAGAAAGTCTCTCATGCTATTCTTGTGGACAAATGGAATTATGAGGACTAGATGATAGGACAATTAGGGAGACTGAAGACTGGTTGAGGGGCTGAACTTAAAGGGTAGTCATTAAATATTTAATGTCGATTTGAAAGGAATGCAGTGAAGTGACCCCATCTCTTGCTTGGCCCTGTATTGGTAAAAAAAATTTTTTTTATCATTTCCTTTAAAAAAAATTGTATATAGTATGCTAATCAGAATTGTAGATGGCATAAAGCCATAAGGGATACCTGATACACTAGAAGACAGAGTTAGAATCCGCAAAGGCCTTGACAATCTAAATGTTGATTCCAAAATATTTAGATGAAATTTAATAGGGATAAATATAAAGTATTATACTTTATTTTTTAAAACATCTCCTCAAGTCTAAGATGTGAAGTAGCACAGTCTTAGGATTTTGGAGGATTGCAAGGTGAGTATTGAGTGGCAGTGTGATATAATGGGAAAAGTGTTGGACCTGGAGTCAGGAACACCCAGGTATAAATCCTGATGGACACTAATTAACTGTCAGTTAACTTCTCTGAAACCCAATTTCTTCCTCTGTTAAATAGGAGTAGTTACAACTGGTATTTTCTTATAGGGTACTATGAGCCTCAAATGAGATAATGTAGGTAATGTCCTTTGCAAAACTTGTCATTATATGTAAACTATCATTATTTATGAGACAATAGTGTAGCATAGCAGCTGAAAAGGCTAATGTAATCTTAGGCTACCTTAAGTGGTATAATGTCCAGGATTAAAAAAGAAATGGTAGCAACCATACAACATATCACTACAGTTGTAAGAATTTAGTACTGGCCATCTAGAAAAACACAATCAAGTGGCCAGAATTGTACGCCAAAAGCTAACTATCTTTCATAAACTCTTAGATAATATTTTGTGTTACAACTTCTGGAGACCAGACTCGAAACAACTCCAATGATTCAATAAACTAATAGGAGGATCATCACAGACATAATTGTGTCAGATTTGTAACAATGATGCATAAAAATGAAGAACACTTAATAAGGTGTTAACTACACCAAACACCTGAAACCTCCAGGTTACATGGGAGGTAAAGCTCTCAAAATATAGAGACATCGAAGAATGAATCAAAGTCCTTTAGGAATAGGATAAGACACCTATTTCCAGCATCTTATTGAACTTGTGCCAAAGATGCTTTTAGTGAATCTACAGATGATGAGTTTGCATCCCAATTTTCACTTAATTATGAAAAGCAATTCTTTTATCCACCTGTAACAAACATTAAATGTAAATTAATAATAGTGGAATAGTAACTTGTCCCAGAACTGTTTCTTTCTGAACTCCACTGAATAAAACAATGATAATAATATTAACAGATGTGCCTATCTATAGTGTCCTAAGGATTGCAAAGTGATTGACATATATTTTCTCATAGTCCAATTGCACTCAGGCTTGACCAGACTACATCTGGAGAATGGCCTTCAGTATCGGACACCAAATTTTAGGAAGAACATTGACAAACAGTACAGTGACTAGAGAAGAGTAACCAGAATGGACAAGCATTTTAAGATCACGCCATACAGAGATTTTTTTTGGTAAGGAACTGAGATGCTCAATCTGGAGAAGGGAAGACCTAATTTCTTAAGATAACTGTCATCAAGTGTTTGGGGGATTGTCATGGGAAGAAAGAATAGATTTATTCTACTTGGCCCTAAAAGGCATAACTAGGAACAATACATGAAATGGAGAATTTAATGAAAAGATATTTATTAAGCACTTATTATTGTCAAGCACAGGGGAAACAGGTAGATAAGCAAGATAATCCCTGTTTTCAAGGAACTCAGATTCTAATTATGAGAGACAACAATTACAGGAGGTTTCAGATGCAGAGCAGATGGATAGGTCTAGTAATGCAGAGGGTACAGCAGAAAGTCAGATGGCAAAGCCCAGGAGTACTTGGGGTACAATGGCAAGTCATATGTCAATGTCCAGTTATTTGAAAGACATTGCAGTAAGGCAAGTAAGACAACCCAGTGAACCTTAGAGAGTAATATCAAGAAAGATAATAAGGCCTAGTGGACCACAATCTTCCTGGAAGGCTTGTAATTGGAGACTCTCTATCCAAGTCATATGAGTGGCTATATGCACGGCCAATGATTGTTGAGAATGGGGTAACGGCTCCAAGGGTTTGAATGGAGTGGGACTGTGCACTGTCTCTGGTGATGGTGAGCATGGGGCAGGTCAGAATCCAGTAAAGATGGGGCATCCGGTATCTGGTTGGCAATAGAGTCTGGAGCAGGGAAAGGAAAGCTCCCCAGAGAGCTGCTGGCATCTGGTCTGGCTGTACCCTCAAGCTATAGATTTGTGTTTCATATAAGGAATACTTATGAACAATTAGGACTGTCCACAATAGGAAATGAGCTACATCAAGAGGTACTCTCACTAAAAGTCTTGAAGACCACTTGTTGAGTTGAATTGAGTTGAAGACCACTTGTTCAGTGTGTTGTAGAAGAGATTCTAGATCAGGTACAGGTTGGACCAACTGGACTTTGAGGTCCTTTTCAATTTTGAGATTCTATGATTTAGCAATTTTTCATGGAACTCATTGTAAGTATAAACCATTTTGGGCCCTCCCATCACCTAAGAAAGGCCTAAAACCTGGGTTGGCCAATCAGGAGAAAGACATTTTGGCCCACTCTGAGCTTAACTTACTATAATGCTTTGGATGCATTGGCATGACAGACATTCTTTGCTCTCTGAGTGAACCCAAAATGCCCCTTCCTGTGTCAGCAACTTCAAGGTCAGATGAAGCTGACTACCAAGGACAAGGCACCTTGAACCAGACACTATCTTGAATAATGGGACTTTTCTTATGCTTTGTTTTCTATGTTATATTATGTCATGTTAATGGTAAAAGAAATACAGACATCCTGGCTCTATAATTTCAGTTGACATCTTGACATTCTCTTCTCATTGTATTTACAACCTACCCCATTAAGAAATTCCTTTCTCACATTATGTTTAAACAAGATGGAGGCTATAATATTGGGGTGACACAGGCATGCTGAATTGGGATTACTCTAAATTTATAAAGGGTCTCCTTCAGTTTGTTTGCCTCTGAATTCAGAATTATTTTCTGACTCCATCATGCATGATTCTCTGGCTTAATGAGAATAAATAAGCATGTTGTAACACATGTACAGCCTGATTCTGTTTGCTCCTTGTTCAAACCTTTAGTAAGGTTAACCCCATTCCGTTTGTTCTTGAACAAACATTTGGTAAAGGGGAATCCCATTCTGTTTGTTCTTCGGACAAATCTTCGGTTAAGGGGGAAACTTATTCTGTTTCCTTCTTTGGACCAAACCTTTGGAAAATGGTTGACATAAGTTAGAACAATAGGTGCTCAGATAAAAGAAAAGAAAGATCTTTTAGTTGTGTTACAAAGGGGAAGGAGACTACTGAGTTGGAAGGCTTACAACTAGGGCCCAGATCAGTATGAATAATAAACCCCCTGAACTGGTCACATTATTTTAATTTACACTGCATATTCCCATTGGACTGGAACCAATGGAAATCAATATTTTACATAATTATTTGAATAGTATACATTTGAATACATTTGACCACTTTAGGATTCATTATTCACACTAATTTTGAGCTAGCTATATTTCCTTTCCTCAAGGATCTTACGATCGGTAGCAGAAGTTACAATCCAATCCTTTGTGCCACACAGCTTCAGATAGTAACTATAGGAGACATCTTTGTCATATTTCCACTTAGAAAGAGCCAGACAAGCTTCAGACTGATTTTTTTCCATTGCCCTAACCCTCAGACAAGAAACATGGGAAGATTAATGGAGCTTCAGTGCAAAACATGATATTTGATTTGAGGTTAGGGAGAAATAGCCGAGTAAGAGGGAGAGCTACATCCCCAAAAGGTTTCCCAAAAGGAGAGCTATGTTGAAAGTCTGAACAGTTATGTCTACAAATATACACTGGCATATCCAATCCTCTTGTTCAAAGGACTGGAAATTACATGTACTAAGCTGAGAAGAATTTGGTTTAAATTTCTGCATAAATTACTTTGACTCAGCCAGTCCTTCAAGGCAGGTGTATCTAAATAAAAATCAAGGGAAAGAAAATTATGCCTAGCATTCATAACACCAATTTCAAGCATTAGCAGGAGATGCCTTTAGAGTTCTCTTGGCACTCAGACACCCACCAGTCTCCAGAAACTGGGACTGGGTAAAGCTGTGATATCAGCAACGAAGCAGTAGCAACTGTCACTTGACCTTGGAAAGTGCAAATATCCTCTCAGTACGAAAAGTGAGGCTAAAATTAAAGAAATCAGCCTAGGATAGAAATGCTGGGGAATAGGAAGTGATTACTTCAAGTTCCTTTCAGAGCCTACTGTGGACAGGCTAGTCAAACTGACCATCCTATCATCCCTGAGGGATGCATTTGACTATAATAGACTGATGTAAGTTTTTTAAAAGCCTCAAATGGGGGCAGCTAGTGGCACAGTGGATAGAGCACTGGCCCTGAAGTCAGGAGGACCTAAGTTCAAATCTGGCCTCAGACCAGACACTTGACACTTACTAGCTGTGTGACCCCGGGCAAGTCACTTAACCCCAATTGCCTAAAAAAAAAAAGCCTAAAATGGGGAGTAAAATGACTGCCAAATGTCATCTATGACTGATAATAATATAGAATATTGGAACTGAACTGTAGAAATCATTTAGTCTAACCTCCTTATTTTATAGATAATGGAAACAGAGGCTCAAAGAGGGTTTGTAACTTTCTCAGGGTCACACAGAATAGCAAACTCTTGATTATCCACTTTCATGGAGAAGATTCAGGGTACATATAATCCCTAATCATTAATATTTGGCTTTGAGACACACGATATAATTCCTGCTCCACACCCTGTCAGCAGATTTATCTTCCTAATTGTGTTTTATTTTTCTTGATATTAAATACAGTTAGCATTCCCTGGGGACATACTACACCACTATGGAGTGAGAAGTAGCTGATAAATATGCTGGGCAGAGGGGCAAAGGCAACTAGGGATTAAAAAGTTCAAAATATTTCATGTTTGCACTTTACCTACACACAATCCCCATTTTATAGATGCAGAAGTTGAATCAAGGGGAGGCCAGATTATATCATAATTCAGTGGCAAAAGTAGGACCCAACTTGAAATCTTCAAAATTCCATTCCAGCTTACTTCTGACTCATTTCTGCTACCTCCTACCAGCTGATGACAAAGCACAGCCAGTCCTTGAAGGATGAGTCAATTATTCAGGACCACGGAGAGCAGAAGTTAGTTAATTTTTATTCCCAGGCAGTGGCCCTCTTTCCAACACTGGTCCTGTTGGGGGAGCGGGAAGGGGGAAGGGTATTGGTTAAGTAATATATATAGTCTAATTGAATCACCTGGTGATTTTTCTTCCTGCTTAGGAAGACAGTACATTTCATGTTATAGGCAAGTAGAAAGATGTTTACTCATGTCTTCATTTTAGGTCCTGGATAATTATTTTTCAAACATCTAGGGATGGACAATGCTCTGTGTGACTTAGTCCAAGCCTTGGACGTATCATTATCCTATCATTCAGACTGATCCAGAAAAAGTTTTTTAAAAAACGATCGGGAGAGAATGTGTAATTTAGCCTCCTGCTTATTCAAACCCCAAAGCAACTTCTGTGTTCTCATACATCTCATAAGGAAGGGCACATACAGCATCAGGCAAAGAGAGGAAGTCCAGACTCTGGGCTTTGCTTTTGTGTTAATCTTTGCTATGTGCACACCCTGAAATCCACTGACAAATACTCAATGACCTAGCATCCATTGAGGGTGATAGTTAGAAGCTCTGGTGGGACAGGATTTATAATTATTACTCACTCTGTGCTTCAAAGCAGTTCTGATGAAAACCTGAAAAACCATTTCTTGACATGCATCAGACATTATTTTGGTTCTTTGCACCAAAGAACTTTAGGCAACATCTACTATTGTCATAGTCTATTGGACTCAGGGTTACATGTTTCAGTAACCAGCTACTGGACAAAAATATGTGTGGCCTGAAAAAAGTAATGCTCCATCTATTTATAATCTCAAATGACTCAGATGAATGTTATCAAATTTCACTGCAGTGGAAATGGTGCAAGACAGTATAACTGCTAACTTATTCTTAGCATGAGGGACCTCACAGCCACCTATGGATAACAGAGATGCAGCAAAAGTGAATATCACCAGTTCTTCCCTTTCCCATTTCTAGCCATGGTCTGATCTCCTTCCTACTCTAGTGACCCTTTGGGGAATAGGGACCTGTTGAGTTAGGGAGTGTACTTTACTGTCTTCGCCAGGGAGCTCAGAGTCTCCAAACAACTTCTCTTGGTCTCCGCAATGATCAGTCTCTCTCCAGTAGTAACTTCATTGAATTGTATCACATGTATTCTCACCACTGAGTGTAGGTTAGGTTGAGCCAAGATATAACAGCCCCCTTTCTATCATCTGACTCCCTCCATCCTTGATCTACAAAAAGATCAAAGAGGTCCCACTATATCCCTTCTCTGTCTAAGGTAAAGAAAATCACTGAACTAGAAACAAGCTAGTGGATCCTAGTTCTGGCTATGATGATCACTAATTGCTTTTGGGAAACTTATTCTTTGTGTCTCTATTTCCTTATCTGCAAAATAGAGATGTGACCTAGGTTTGAAGGGACAATTCCAAGGTTTGGAAAGTTGATCAATCTCTCTTGCTCATCCTCTACTATTTGGCAGCAAATGCTCATCTAAATATTAGATAATTATGTAGCAGACATTACTTCTGTACTTCTGAAAGGTGAATGCAAAACCTGCTACGCAACTCACATTTATTATTCAAAGGTAAATTAGTTAGCTAAATTGTAAGTGGGTAGTAAGTGCATAGACTGTGAACTAGAACTTTCTAGGGTGCTTCCAGGTGAATGGGACATGGTGATTCTCTATATTACAGAGTTCCTGGTCCTATCAATATGCAATTACAAACACCAGCATTTGCGTAAGGGTTGTGGAACAAATCTTTGGGAACAATGTAATTTGAAGCTGATACTCAAGTGTCCTTGCATAAAGAGAAAAAGCTCCATTTCTGATGTAGTTCATCAGCAAAGTTACATTTCTGATTAGCCTTGACGATTCAGGAGCACCAATTGACAAAAGGTACTGAACTTGTGGGTAATCTCTTCTGAAGTCATGATTTCTCTCTCGGGCAATTTGGCAAGATTTTCAGTAGCCTTAAATGCAGGTGGCTGTTATCTGGGGTTGTGGGTGCTACATTTTAGACCTTTCTTCTTGAATAGGATGGGTGATTCAAGGTATGTATCAGGCAGTTTCTTGTAGATGGCCTTAGAAAGACATACATTCAGTGAGCTAGGGAGGTCTTATCTTGGAGGGAGGCAGTCTGCTCAGGTCATGTACTAATCATTATCCATGATAACTTTGAAAAAAAAACACACACAGCTATCTTACAATAGGACACAGGGAGAAAACAATGAAGCTCCTTACAAAAGTTACAAGGGGGAAAACACTTTTCAATTTTTAGTTAAAATAGTGAATTTAAACATATCCACACTTTAAAGAAAATGATTGATTCTTACCGTGCAAAGCAAAGGATTGCAATAAACAACTTAACACAAGAGCTCCTTCTACTTAGGAGAGGAATAGCTAGCAGTTACACAGCACTATAAGGTTTGCATTTTTAAAGCAGTTCTGATGAAAACCTGGAAAACCATTTCTTAGTATGCATTAGACATTATTTTGGTTCTTTGCATAGGGGCCTGGTCTATTACTTAGTTTCTTCTTCTAAAAGGTATAAATTCACTGATCAGTAGCACTTTAAACCATGAAATGAATGACAGCAGTCACTGTCCCCAGCACTTTGCACAGTTCCTGACGTAATTATTGCTCAGTCATTTTTCAGTTGTGTCTGACTCCTTCTGACTCCATTTGTTTTGTTGTTGTTGTTGTTGTTTTTGGCAAAGATACTGGAGTTGTATGCCATTTCCTTCTCCAGCTCATTTTACAGATGAGGAAACTGAGGCAAACAGAGTTAAGTGACTCGCCCAGGGTCACATTGCTAGTAACTACCTGAGACCAGATTTGAGCTCTGGAAGAGGAGTCCTCTGATTCCAGACTTAGCATTCCACCCACTTTGCAACCTAGCTGCCATTGAAAGTGCCTGGCACATAATAGCCACTTACATAAATGTTTATTGGTTAATTAATTGGTTGTAGGAGAATGATAACACTTGTCCAGGAGTTGTTGTGAAGATCAAAAATGATTGTAGATTTAGATCTGGAATGAATCTGAGAGATCACCTAGTCACATGATCACGAATCTAGATTTAGAAGGAACCCCAAAGGCCATCTGGTCAAACCCTCTCATTTGTGGATAAAGAAAATAAGGTCCAGAGAGGTATTGTTTGCATGCTGTCTCTCCCTCATTAGATTGTGAACTCCTTGAGGGTAGGCACTGGTCCTTTGCCTTTCTTTATATCTCTAGGACTTAGCACAGTGCTTGGCACATAGGAGCCACTTAATAAATGCTTAGTGACTGACTGACTTTACCAATGTTGGTATAAATGCTGATAGTTGTGATAAGATATAGCCTAGAACTACCCATCTGAATTTGATCATCTGAGCTTACTCTCGTTTTTGTGTCCCTTGGAAAGGGTGCTCAGTGGCAGGAAGACATAGTGCTGGCCACCATACTTCTTTTATAGTTTTCAAGGGCCAGCAGCTTCTTGGGCCCAGGATCTCTTATCTAGTTCTAGTATCTTTGACCAAGAACTTCCCTGTCCGCTACTGGAGGAGACCATGACTGCCTTGCTTGTTTCAGGATATACAACATACCGATGTAAAGTTGTTGAGATAGTGACTTACATATCTTTCTAAATGCTAACAAATCATCTTTTTAATATTTCATTCTAGAATTTTGTCTCAAATTAGCTATCCTTCTGGTTAACCTCACCAGCCTATGGTTTGATGCTGCCTTCTTTCATTTGTGAAAATAGTTGCATTTGCTCATGTTCGGTTTTGTGTCATTTCTCCTGTTCAAAATGCTTTTCCAAGGAGCCCTGACTTGGTTAAACAATCACATCTTCAACTTTTTGCTTCTCCGGGGTATAATTCATGACTTGAACTTTAAAAGGCCAACTCTCTTACTATATCCCTGTTTATCTTGGGTTTCTTTACATTGCTCAAAGTCGTTGTTATATGTTTCTTAATCTAAAAGTCACGTCCTACTAGCTGTGTGACCCTGGGCAAGGCACTTAATCCCGATTGCCTCACCAAAAAGCAAAAAAAAATCATTTTCTGGGGAAGAGGAAAGAAACAAAATAGGTGATTAATTCTGCCTTCTCACTATTATCCATTATCATTCATCCCCTGAACAACAAACATTTGCTTTCTTTGATTTTCTTCCTACAAATTACTTTCTAAAAGCCCCTTTGTTTCTTTGGCATTCATCAAAAGCCTCCATCTTTTCTGGTATTTAGAATTTTTGCTATTATTTTTAAATGACTGGCTCTTCTTTTCTATCCATCTCCAACCATTATTTTTAATAATAATAATAACTAGCATTCATCTTGTGTAAATAAAAACCAATGTAGCCAAGAATAGGAAGAATGCAGAAAACTGGGGGGAAAATACCTTTCATAGACAATCTCTCAATTAGGATGTGACTATGTTGGAATACTGCTGTGGTGTAGGAAATGATGAGTTGGTTGATTTAGAAAAACAGGGAAAGACTTGGACCTATGAAGGAAAATGCTATTTACCTCCAAAGAAAGAGATGACAAGTGGAAATGTGCATAGTAGGTCTTATATATATGTGTATGAGTGTATATGTGTATATATGTGTATGTTTATGGGTATCTATGTGTATACATATATATTTATAAGCCTACACATATGTACACTCATACAAATACATGTGTATTTATGTGTATGTTTATAAATATCTATATGGATGTATATAGATAGATATCTATAAATATATACAAATGAACATATACACTCATTCACATATATGTATTTCTGAATACATGTTCTGTAAGAAGCACTGGGAATACAAAGAAAAGCAAAAAACAGAAAAACAAAAGCAAACCAGTCTCTGCTCTTATGGAACTCACAATATATTCAAGGAGACTATATGTAAACACCTAAGTATATACAAGATATATACAGGGTAAATTAAAGATAATATCAGAGAGAACACATTAGCTTTAAGATTCATGATTCATCTTACTATCTGTGTGACCCTGGGCAAGTCACTTAATCCTGATTGCCTCCAAAAAAAGTAAAATAAAAGGATTCATGATTTATATATAATTCCTTTTTCGCTTTCTACTTTGTGTGTAGAATTGCTATTTGGGGTGAGTTTTTTATTTTTAATTCAGAATTATTTTTTTTTAAGTCATGGCATTAGGTAATGGAGAGGATCAAAAAAGTCTTTGGAGCTATCTTATAAAAGGGATTTGTTTCTTTTCCCCAGCAGTGCAAAAGTCTGATAAAGGAATTGTTTTACGACACATTAAGGATGATTTTATTGCTTGAGCTTTCTTGCTCTATTTTGTTAGTATGGTTCTATGAAATATTCCATCATTTGATGTCTGATGATCTGTCTGATTTGTGATTGAGCTTAAGTTGAGAATATATTTCCCTTCCCACACACTGAACCTAAGTACAACGTGGGAACACCCAGTGTGGGACTCATGGACATGATGACATTTCTGTGGGTAGTTATCAGGGATTTTTTTAATCAATTTTTTTCCTAAGGTAAAAGTTGCCAGCGTTAACAAACATGAGTCTGGACAGAACCTCCTCTATCTATGATGGTATAGGGTCAAGCAGAGGCTACCTACACTAACATTTCAGGGACTAATTGAGGATGTCTTTTTCTTTCAAGTCTAGGTTGTAATTGGGCAGCAAGTTTTCTGGGTTTTTTTTTCCTCTTTCACAAGTACTATTAGCAATCCAGGTGAACTGATTTAAGAAACAAATGTGTAATAGTAACAAAGTGTTACGATATGTTTCATTTAAAAGGACATAACTTATTTGAGTATCATGAGAGATGTGTTTACATATGTAGTATATGCACATAAATGTTACAGGCAGATAGATACATACATACATACATATATACTTTCATAGTAAATTTGGAAATAAACACTATATTAATCCAGTTACTACAGAGCTTTGCTAAGATAGTTGTGGGAATGCCTATTGGGTGTGACAATGATATTTGAAAGGGATATTTGATGCTGTCAATTCTCCGGGGATGGTGCAAAACGCTAAGTAAGATTAATGGAAAAGAATAGGATTTAGTGAATATACTGCCTAGGCTTCCAGAAATATGAAGCATTCCTAGATCCCCAAAGGGATAGCTAGAGAGAGGGATATCTGGACAGCAGTTACCATGTCTGCTACTGTTGAACGAGGGTTGGTAAATGTGTTTAGCACTTTTATGATAAGAGCAAGATGGACTGAGGAGGATGCAAAAAGCTCTGCAGAGTGGAGATATGCCCACCTTAGCATCCAGTAACCCAGTGGCAACTGCCTCCACATCTAATGATCCAGAACCAAAAACATTCTCCCTAGGAACCAGTGCTCCAGTAGCAACATAGGCAGGGAATAGTTGGACAGTTTGTCAGCCAATCAGTACAGTTAGGGGAACTCAATGTATGAAGTTTTGGTCAATTTCAGGGAAGTGTCCCCATCCACCAGGACTATGGAAACTCTGAGCCAATGTACAGTGGGGTACCTGAAGTCAGCCCAATATCTGGTGGATGTAGGTTGAAGTCAGCCGGAATATGGACTTGGCCTTGTTGGAGCTTGCTTTAACAAGGGACAAGTCAGCTTCCAATAGGTCACTGCACAGAGACCAAGAAATCACTTCCCTGGGTACTGTGAGCATACCTTAGGGTCCTCTTAGAAGACAGAAAGTCAGCCACTAAATCTTATATCCTGTCAGAGCTGCAGCAAGAAACAAAGGCAGCTCTCATTAGTTAATTGCCCAGGGAAATAGAGAGATGTAGCACCTGAGTCTTTGCACTTTTGGGTCAAGGTTTCAAGAATATTAAAACCAGCATGATATCTGATATCCAGTCAGGGATATCAAAGGACAAAGTCAGTTTATGGCTGGGAATGGAAATAGAGATAGGGCTGCTTGTTTTCAGGGCCACCAGGAGACAGAAACAAGCCAAGGACGGTGGCAGAAAATGGAGCCCCATCCCAGCCACCATTGGCAGCAGCATCAAGACTAAAAAAAAACGACAGAAAAAGTCAGGGCCTGCTTTGCAATAATGCAGTAAAGGGCAGAGGCTGGTCCTGGCACAAAGTGTCAATCCAGAAAGTGAGGCTGGAGGTATAAGTAAAAAGAAGAAAATTCAGAAAACAATGAAGAAATGCTCTAAATTAAGTGAAGCCCAAGAAGTAAACCCAAAAGAAAGTATCTCCACAATCAAGTAGCTCAAAATAGAACGGCTTGGCCACAAGGGCTTCGAGAGTGAGTAGAAGAAATGAAGCAAGGGATAAAACATGAAGTTAGAGCTCTTCAGGGAAAAACTGGTAGAAGAATAGCTTAAAGCAGAAGATGGAAAAGATGATCTATTTAGTGGACTCCTTGACAAATAGAATGGACCGAAAAGAACTCGCTAATTCCACAAAACAGTAAGAAACATTAGAACAATGTTGAAAAACTGAAAAATTGGAAGAACATAGAAGCTATTCACTATCAAAAATGACTGACCTAGAAAACATGTCAAGGAAAGATCATTCAGACTTCCTGAAAATCATAACCCCCCAAAATCTAGGTATCATATTTCATAAATCATAAAAGAAAATTTCCCACATCTATTAGAATCAGAGGGTGAAATGAAAATGGAAAAAAATCTACTGTTCTTCTCCCGAAAGAAACTCCAAATTGAAAACACTCAGTAACATAAAGCACACAGGTCAAATAAAAATTATTTTAAGTAAGTCAAAAAGATAAAGATCAAGTACCTCTGAACCACAGTCAGGATCACACAAAACTCAACAGTAATAACTATTAATGATAGGAAATCTTAGACTATGATATTCCAAAAAGAAAAGGAAAAAAAGCTTGCAACCAAGAATACTGTTCCCTAAAAAATGAGTACAAACCCACAGGGACAAAAGTGGATTATCACTGAGGGGAAAAAAAGACCGGAGATGGGTTGACTTTTTAAAATTCAAACATAGGATATGAGATAATAAATACATTTGAGCATTTTAAAGAATTAAATGATGACCAACCATTTACATTGTAATGGTGGAGGAGGAGATGGGAAAAGAAATAAGTATCCCTACAGAATCTCACTATCTTCAAGAGTCACAGAGGGAGTAAAAAAAAACTCAAGAAGTATGTGATATTATTGGTTTTAAGAAAGGAGAGAAGAAAGGGGAAGAAAGATATATAATAGAGAAGAAATAAGAAAGAGAGACTAATAAGGAAATACACATACCTCCCACCTCTTGTCAGAGAGGTGATAGACAAAATGGAGATAGCTAATGTGCTGATTTGTTTTGCATTTATATGCATTTTGCAACTATGCATTTATTACAAGGGAGAGCTTTTGCTGTGCTAGATAGGACAGGGAAGATAGGTTATTAGGAAGTAATTGACATGAAAAAGGGCACCAGTAAGATGTTGTTAAATACACAGAAAGAAAAAAAGTGTAGGAGTCACAAATTGAGCCCCTCTCTTATTATTTTGTTAAACTTAAAACTTATATTTCTGTTTAAAAAAAAACCCACATAACACAAGTTCAGCTTCTTATATAATCTTCTTCCCTATTCTTCATAGCTTAAAATGTGTGTCAATAAGTCCATGATAAAAAAATAAGATTTACATAAAAAATAAGAGGGTTGGACAAAATGATTTCTAGTTATTTACATATTAGCTCTACTACTGGAATGCTAGATCCTTGAGAGCAGGGACAGTTTTTGCCTTTCTTTGTGTCCCTAGAGCTTAGCATCATTCTGGCACATACTAAGTGCCTAATAAATGCTTGCTAACTAAGGTGCTTCCTAGCTCTAAAGTTATGTTCTATAATTCACATAGGAAGGGTTATGCTAAGTGAACAAATAGTCTCAGTTATTAAAATTGAATTCCTCATTAACCAATAGGATGGCCTAGCCATTTTGATGGTAGGAAGTACCAGGGTTTTTCATATATATTTTGTATACACATTGAACTCAGAGCAAATGCCATGGAAAGAGAAATTTTACCTGAAGACTTAGGTATAAAGCAATCCAAAGATGTAAGATAATGTGAGAAAGAAAGCTATAAAGCCAGAAATTTTATTTAACCAAAGGAATGAGGCCTCAGCTACGGTGGGAGCCATGTTGGTCAAGGTATCTACTATCTCCAAGACGGCATTATGCCCTTGAGATAGAGGCAAATAGTTGAAGTGATTTAGTGGTACTATCACCATAGTCAAAGGGGAACAGGTAGTGATTGCAGAAATCTGCCTTCCATATTGGGCTATGACTAGACATATGACTAACCATGGTGGATATCAAGTTACAAAAATCATAGGAAACCATTTGTGAGGTCTTAAACAAGTTTCTTTAGTCTATGACTGAGGTATAGTGGCAGAGATGGAGCACAGCCCATTGAGTGTTGCCAAGAGAGATGTATTGGCATGAATAACAATTCAAGAGCCCAGGCTAGACTCACTCTCCCTTAGATTGAGGCATGTTGCCCATTTGGAGGCAGTACAGTTGGACCTGAAGAGAAGCATGATGGACTATTGCTTGTTAATTAGCTCAAATAATTTTGAATGAGACTTAGTGCCCACAAAGTTTGTAGTCTATAGAAAGGTCTGTCAGAGCAATTGATTCATTAAATATCTAAATTCAGGCTTTCAAAATAGCATCTGCACACCAATTATAGTGTCTAGAGATCACAGATTTAAAGCTGGAAGAGACCCTAGAGGTCATCCAATCTAACCCCATCGTTTTACAGATGAGGACGCTGAGGCACAGAGAGGTTATATGACACCCAAGGGCACACAGCTAGTCTGTGTTTGAGGAAGGATTTGAACTCAGGTTTTTCTGACTCCAAGCTGAATACTTTGAGGTGATAATGAAACTGAGCCCACTGAGAAAGAATGCCGAATAGATCAATCAGTTGATTGATCAATCAATCAATAGATCAATCAATCAATTGAACTGCTAACCTAAAGGTGCTAGATGCTTATATAGACAACATTGTAGAAAACAATGGGGTTCCTGTCTTCTTGGCACCACAATTGGGACTGACTATAAGAATCTCCTTCTCCCAGATAGTTCAATTCTTTTTTTTTTTTTTTTTGGTTAGGCAATGGGGTTAAGTGACTTGCCCAGGGTCACACAGCTAGTAAGTGCTACCTGTCTGAGGCCAGATTTGAACTCAGGTCTTCCTGACTCCAGGGCTGTTGCTCTATGCACTGTGCCACCTAGCTGCCCTAATAGTTCAATTCTTCTCGTGAAAGAGTATACATAGAGGTCTAGAAGTATAGATCCAAAGTGTGACTTACATGAGATTAGACCCAATGATGACATTGGATATATCAGTTTCAGGATGAACTGTTTATGTACAGGTAGCTATACAAGAACAGACTGAAATGGACCAGTTTTTCAGGATGCTAAGTGTATATTCCTACTGTAGTTTCCATTGGAAAGTGTTGGAGTGCTTCAGTATATCAATGAAAGGTATCAACAAGGGGGAGATCTTGGGGTAATGGAATAAAGTGGCAATAGTGTACCACAAAGCAGAAGAACTACTTCAGGTCTTTAATAGAAGCGGAGGTTCCCTACTACAGTATGACCTACACCTTGCAATGCTCCGTACATATTCTGTACCTAACTTTATGTGCCTCATAAAATCCATCTTGCCTTTCTCAAATGGCACTTTTCTAATTTGGTTATTGCTAGGCTGCATGGGTACTGAACCATGACTGCAGCCTATTTGGGGTTCTAGGAATGATACCATGAGTAGATGAGCATATTATTGGGATAAACTGCCACCACCTCCAGGTCCAGCAGGTTCCTGAAACATGAACTTGTAAGAGAACTACTGGGAACCAATGAAGTCTCCTCTGCCAAGCAAGAAAGAAGAGGCAGCATAATATGGTGGATGGAGTGCTGAATCTGGAGTCAGGAAAATGTAGATTTAAATCCTGTCCCTGACAACCTTTCCTGAATGACTCAGAGCCTCAGTTTCCTTATCTATAAATCAGAATAATAATATTGACTTTATAAGATGTTATAAAGCTCAAATGAGGTCATGTATGTAAGGGATTTTGCAGACCTTAAAGTACTATATAAATATCAGGTGGTATAACTATTATGAAGTTCATAGAGACCCCTTAGTAGTTAGGAATTTCAGTACTCATGGACCTGGCAGTTTGAGCTGGAGGATCCAAATCTAATAGATGTAATATATGTAACAGGGAAAGTATGGTTGGTTTAGAGATGAGGAGTGAGGGTCTTGCTCTACCTTCATCTGTAATAGGAAGAAGACTCTCACTTTTGCCCAGATGTCAAGGTGAGCAAGACACAGCAGCCACCCTCCTTCCCAATCATGCTCTAAGTGGATTTGTAATAAGTTTGTCTAGAGCAGAAAAATCTGCTTTTTAGCAACATTTTCTCTATTGTAATATTTCAAAAGTTTTCTTGTGTTCCTAAATGAATTCCTCTGCTGTGTCCAGTGTGAGGATATTATCAGTAAAGCAGAGGGTAGCCTGCTAGGAAGGATAGTGCAAAGATTACCTTTTTCCACTCCATGGAAAATCACTGGTGCCAGAGATCCAATAATAACTTGTACTGAGCTAAAAAAAAATTTTTTTTAACTCTTGGAGATTTTCCTTTAAATGAGTGAAAATGTCTGAGGAACTACAGGTATTATATATGGGGGGTAGGACTACCAATTCTTAATGTTGCGTAAGGCAAACATTCAAAGTATCACAGAATTTCAGTTGGATGGGATCTTAGTGGCTACCTAATCTAACCCAAACCTGGTTTAAAAATCCTCTCTGAACCATCCCTAACAAGGGGCCATCCATTGATGCTTGAAGACGTCCAGTGAGGAGCAACCCACTACTACTTCAAGACAGTTCATTCCATTTTGGGATGGCTCCAATTGTTGGTATTTCCCTGGCATGAGGCCCAAATTTGCCTCTTTGCAACCTCCACCTATTGCTCTAATCTACTTTCTGAAGCCAAAAAGAAGGAGTCTACTTATCTTTCTTCCCCATGGAAGCCCTTTGAATACTAGAAGACAGCCATCACGTCCTCATCATGTGTTTCTTTTCCCCATGATAAATTTTCCCAGTTCCTATAACATTTCCTTACATAGCTTAAATTTCAGAACAAGACCCATCCAGATAGTTTTCCTTGGGATCCTCTTCAATTTATCAATGACCTTCTAAAATATGGTGCCCAAAACTGAATGTAATACTCCGGGTGTATCTTGAGAGCAGGGGATGCCTCTTACCTTTCTTTATATCCCCAGCACTTAGCACAGTTTCTGGCAATAGTAGGCTTTTAATAAATGTTTATTGACTGGTTGACAAGAGCAGAGTGCAATGGAACTACCATCTCCCTAATCCTGGACACTTTGCCTCTCTTAGTTTGTCCCCAAATCACATTAGCTTCTTTTTGGCCACCATATTGTACTGTTTGTTGGATCATAGATTTGGAGTTGGAAAGGTTTGTAGAAGTCATTTAGGACAGATGCCTTCATGCTGTCTAATTAAAATGATCCAGAAAAAATGAGAAGAAATGAGAAAATGCAACTCACTCCCACCTTTGCAGAGGTGGGGCACTATGGGCATGGAACATTACATACGCTATCAGAGTCCACTAATTGGTCAGTTTTGCTGTACTCCCCCACCTCTTTTTTTCTTTTCATTTCTTATTCTTTGTTACAAGGGATGGCACTCTAGATAGGGGTAGGGAGAGAGCTATTTTTAGAAATGAAAGCTGTATTAAAAGATACCAATAAAAATTTTAAAACATCAATAAAGAACTAATACCAATTGGTATATAAAAATTTCCTGTACATAATCATATGATCATAGAATTTTAGAGCTGAAAGGAACTTCAGAGAGCATCTAATCCAACCACTAGATGAGAAAATTAAGTCCTGTAGAGGTTAAATGACTAGCTCTAGGTTGCTCAGTTAGTGAATGGAAAACCTGGAAGCCTATTATCATTATTCCCATTTCATAGATGAGGAAACAAATGGTGGGGAGTGTGTGTGTGTGTGTGTGTGTGTGTGTGTGTGTGTGAGAGAGAGAGAGAGAGACAGAGAGAGAGAGAGAGAGAGAGAGAGAGAGAGAGAGAGAGAGAGAGAGAGAGAGAGAGAACACAGGCTCAAAGCCATGAAATAATTCTATAAATTCTATTCTCTGATAATTTACAGTTGCAGCTTGTTAGCTCAATTGGCTTGAACATGGATATAATGATGTCAAGGTGACAAATTCAATTGCCTTTAAAGGATGTATGCAAGGCGTGTGTCAAGTGTGTGCTTCCAGTTACAAGAGAGACTAAAGAAGACAATGTCCCATTGGGTCAGTAGACATGTACTACTGTTACTGGAAAAATAGCTGGACATTGTCTTCACACGCAAATTAGCGGCAACATGGTTATTTAACTAATTTATGGCCTTCCTGATCACACTCCTTTCCATAACATTAATCCACCCACAGATTGAGCAAAAAGATGCCACGTCCCTTCCAGTACAGCAAGAGTTAATGGCTTTGAACAGAACACTGACTCTGCAAAGCTCCACACTATACAATTGTTGAGTATGATTTAAAGAGTGAGAATTATTATGATTATAACTGAGTTGAGGTGTAGTCTGGTGCATGACAAGCAGCAGCAGCAGCACAAAACATCCCCCTGGTGATATAGGCCTTTCAGGGGGCAGATGTGAATGGTATTTGTTCTGTATTGAATTTCTTCAGTAGAGAGGGTGAGAGGCCCATTGCAGAGAAGGAAGAGGGGAAAGGAAATGTAGGCAGTGTGATATTAACCTCGGGTGAAAGTACTGTAGAAAGAAAAATGTGGGATATTAAATATTCTTGATGTGAAACTAGAGAGGCTATTGATAAAAGCTAATGAGGCCTAAGGAACCAGGCAATGCTTTAAGGGCTGAGAGACTTCAGGGCTCAAACCCTCATGCCTCCCTGTGCCAGATCTTTTTTCACCATTAAAATGATACCTGCCCCATCACTTCATAAATAATAGAGATGTTGGGAAGTTGAATTAAAAGTGAAGCTTCTAAAGTGCTCCCAAAAGGAAGCACCGAATGAGGCATTTAGAAGGCAAGAAAGGGACTGTCCCCACCTCTAGTGATGACTTCCTCCTGTGAAATCTGAAAGCACTTATTAACAATCTTTTGCAGCTTCATTTTGTTGGGCATGGGCATGGGTTTGTTTTTGGTTTTGTTTTTGTTTTAATGTAGTTAAGGCTTATCTGGAGCAGCAGTCAATCAATAAGGATTTATTATGTGCCAGGCACCATGCTAAGCACCAAGGATACAAAGAAAGGCAAAAGGCGGTCCTTGGCTCTCAAGGATCATACATCCTAATAAGGGGAGAGAACATGTAAATAACTAGTAGATAAAAAAAACTAGAATAGATTAAAGTAATCTGAATGGGAAGGCATTAGTAACTGGGGAGACAGAGCTTCAAGGCCTCCTGCAGAAGGTGGGCTTTGAGCTGAATCTTAATGGAAATAACTAAATGTAGAAAAGTAAAAATGTAAAAGTAAACTTGATGGAAGAAACTATAAGGGAGAGGTGAGGGGACAGAGCATTTCAGGCTTGAGGAATAGCCTGAGAGAAGAACTAGGTTATCATGTTCAAGAAACAACAAGCAAGAAGGTTGCTGTTTGTCCTTCATTCCCAAAGAGGACCATGACATCAGGGAGGTGACGCCATGACATGCAAATGAGTTGGATTTAAGTGAGGAAGGGCTGTGTAGCTAAATGGTAGAGTGCAGAGTGGAGTACCATCAGAGAAGACTAGAAAGGTAATGGGGTGCAGCTAGTTGGTGTAGTGGATAGAGTGCTGGAGCTAGGAAGGCCCAAGTTCAAATCTTGCCTCAGAACCTTTTTTTTTCTCAATTGTGTGTTTATTTTTTTTAATTACATTTTATTGCTACAAAGTGGATGACTTGTTTTGTAGCCTTGGCTTCTTAGGGTTTAGTATGTGACTATGAGGAATGGATGCACATTTGCTGATTTGGAGGAAGGGTGTATTTGGAAAATTGACTGGGAGGCCCATTCACATTTTCTTGACAAGTTGGCTGGATGCTGTGAAGGAGGCATGGCAAGCCTGTGCCAAGCGTCCAATTAGATTAAGGAATTCTTGAAAGTCTAACTGCCCTTTGCAGTCAAGGTCCAGTTTCTTTATCATTTGGTCCAGAACACTGGGGTCCTGTTTCTGTGTGAAGGAAGCCAGCTCTGTATTCATGAAGGCCAGGAACTCAGTCTTGGAGAGGGTATTTCAGGAGTTAGTTATCTCCCGACTAGCATACTTCTAGAAAACAGCTGTCATGGGTTCAATGCATCTGTCTGTTTCAGTAGAGGTGATTTTTTTTGGCCATTGTTGAAGGAAAAGGAGAATCTGGAAGCAGAGCCTCTCTAAAGAGTAGCATTGGAGAGCAAGCAAATGCTACAAGCAATGGATTTATGGGGCTCAGAACTTATCTCTAAAATCCTGCCTAGATATTTACTAGTTGTGTGTCTCTGGGCAAGTCACTTAGCCTCTGTTTACATCAGTTTCCTCATCTGTAAAATGGGGGTAACAATAGCACTTGCCTCCAAAGGTTGTTGTGAGGATTAAATGAGATGATGTTTGTAAAGCACTTAGCATGATGCCTGGTATATAGTAAACACTACATAAATATTAAATCTTATAGTTATTATTATATTACAGTGAATAGGGTACATTAGACTTAGAGTCAGGAAGATCTGGGTTCAGATTCCTTCTCTGGCACTTAGTAGTTATTTCACCATAAGCATGCCACCTCTCTAAGGTGTGTTGGTTAATGGGGTGAGCACTGGTCTTGGAGTTGGGAAGAACTTGGTTTAAATCTCTTCTCAGGTGCTTATTAGCTGTGTTACTCTGGTTCAGTCTCTAAGACAGTCTTTCAGTCTCAGTTTCCTCATCTGTAAAGAGGAGATAGTAATATTCCATTGGTAAAGATCAGATGAGATAATGTTTGGGAGGTATCCTGGTATATATAGTGGAAAGAGTTCTTTCCAGTGACTCAGATAACTGTGGATAGAACAGGCAAGTATCATTTTCAAGAGGACTAATTTGTCAATGGCCAAACAGAAGCTCAGAGTTGGGGGGGGGGGAACAGGAGGCAGCATCAAATTCTCAGTGAAATATGAAGCGTATGAAAGAGGTCAGAAAGAGGGATTTAAAAAAAAATTAATTCAACATAATCCAAAAGAATATAGAACATAGTTAATAGGTTACCCCTTCAAGCAGAAGATGGCTGACCACTGGTCAGTCATGTTGTAGTGAGGATTCAGAGGAGCCCTTGTTCCTCTGGACCTAGGGCTCTGCCTTGTTCTAGCCAGTCTTCCCAGGGCTTGGAGTCTTAAACCCTGGCCATCACGATGGGATCCACATTTTATGCTGACATACCTCTCTGGTGCCAATCACTTGAATGTTGGGGTCTCCATCAATTTCCTACCATCAGACTCCCCTCCCGCTGGCTCATCCTGAAACTTGCTTCAGTGCCTGGACCTCCTGCTGCCATGCTCTAGGCCGACCTCTTGGGTTACCCACATGCTACTGGGACAGGTAATTTGATGTAGTGAAAAGAACATCAAGTTTGAAATCAGGGACAGTGGGTTTGTTGAGGTGTAGATGCTAGGGGTGCTGAGACCCCAAAACCATGACATGTGGGTCCTGCCCAAATGAATTCAACCCAAGCCTTCTTTCAGCCAAAGACAAGGTTTATCAAAGATAAGCCATGTAGGTCAGACTCTTAAGGAATCTGAACATTTGTGATGCTTGTAAGGATGAGCTAGCATATGAAAGTCTCAACCCTTAAATGGGGGCCAGGATGGAACTTATGTACAGTCAAGCAATTTGAGGTGACCAGAGGAGGAGCTGGGAGGAGGATCTTGAAGCTGGGGTGACTAGGGGAGGCATTTAGGGAGAATCTGAATGGGAGTGTTTGGGAGGTTGAATGGGATAATCTGGGAATAGACAATGGAGTACTAGGCTTTATTAGGGTAACAAAGAACTGGAAGATAGGGAGTCTGGATAAGAACCAGGATGGAAAATATAACCCAGGGATATAGACAATAGAGGACTAGGCTTTATTAGGGTATCAAAGAACTGGGAGATAGGGAGTCTGGATAAGGTCAAGGATGGGAAATATAACCCAGGGATATAGACAATAGAGGACTAGGCTTAATTAGGGTAACAAAGAACTGGGAGATAGGGCCCAGGGATAAGGAAGAGCCAGTGGATAGGAATAAGAATAAGAATGACTTCAGGGGACTGCTAGACTTCCTTGACCAGGTAAATGAGTTCAAGGAAAGTTTAAGGGTTTTCTGGGGCCCATAGACAAATGGGACCCAAATTCTTTTTAGGGTTAGGGGCAAAGGTCTTGGCTTGGGCCCCTACCCCACCAAGTTCAAATTGTGACTATGTTCCTTGCTATTTGTGTGACACTGAATAAGTCACTGACCCTAGCTTGGCTTCAGTTTCCTCATACTCAAATAAATCATTTGGACTAGATTATCTATGAGGCTTCTCTCTGCTCTGAAATTTATGATGCTATAATAAATCTTCATGATATTCAACCTATTGGTTCAAATTTCTTCCTACTATCTATTTTTTTTATCATGGCTTTGAAGTAGTCCAATAATTTTATTTTTTAATATTTTTTGATTCATTAATTTATTTATTTTTAGTTTTCAACATTTCACTTCCGCAAGATTTTGAGTTCCAAATTTTA
This sequence comes from Vombatus ursinus, assembly GCF_900497805.2. Lineage (NCBI taxonomy): Eukaryota > Metazoa > Chordata > Mammalia > Diprotodontia > Vombatidae > Vombatus > Vombatus ursinus. Next base: position 26,576,202 of record NW_020954576.1, read on the forward strand.
TCCCCATCTCGTCCCTCCCCCAACCCCAAAACAGCGTGCATTCTAAATACCCTTTCCCCTAATCTGCCCTCCCTTCTATCTTCCCCCCCCCACTTCTCTTATCCCCTTCCTCTTCTATTTTCCTGTAGGGCAGGATGGATTTCTATACCACATTGCCTGTATATCTTATTTCCCAGTTGTATGTGAAAACAATTTTTTAAGATCTGTTTTTAAAACTTTGGGTTCCAAATTTTCTCCCTTCTTCCTTCCCCAACCACCCTCATTGAGGAGGCAAGCAACTCGATACAGGTTACACTTGTGTAGACATGCAAAACACTTCCATAGTAGTCATGCTGTGGAAAACTAACTATATTTTCCTTCATCCTATCCCACCCCCCACTTATTCTATTCTCTCTTTTGACCCTGTCCCTCCTCAGAAGTGTTTGCTTCTGATTACCCCCTCCTCCAATCTGTCCTTCCCTCTATCATCCCCCCTTTCCCTCTATTTTTCTGAAGGGTAAAATAGCTTTCCATATCCAATTGAGTGTGTATGTTATTCCCTCCTTAAGCCAAATCCAATGAGAATAAGATTCACTCATTCCCTCTCACCTTCCCCCACTTCCTCTCCACTGTAAAAACCTTTTCTTGTCTGTTTTATGTGAGATAATTTACCCCCATTCTACCTCTCCCTTTCTCCTTCTCCCAGTATAATCTTCTCTCACCCCTTAATTTTATTCTCCAGATATCACCCACTCATCTTCAACTCACCCTGTGCCCTCTATCTATCAATCTACCTATACATATAATTTTTTCCCTCCAACTATCCTAATACTGACAAAGGTCTCATGAATTACAAATATCATCTTTCCATGTAGGAATGTAAACAGTTCAACCTTAATAAGTTCCTTATGATTTCTCTTTCCTGTTTACCTCTTCATGTTCCACTCGAGTCTTGTATTTGAAAGTCGAATCCTCTATTCAGCTCTGGTCTTTTCATTAAGAATGCTTGAAAGTCCTCTATTTCACTGAATGACCATTTTTTCCCCTGCAGGATTATACTCAGTTTTGCTGGGGGGGGGGGGGGAATTCTTGGTTGTAATTCTATCTCCTTTGCCCTCTGGAATATCATACTCCATGCCCTCCAGTCCCTTAACGTAGAAGCTGTTAAATCCTGTGTTATCCTGATTGTGTTTCCACAATATTTGAATTGTTTCTTTCTGGCTGCTTGCAATATTTTCTCCTTGACCTGGGAACCATGGAATTTGGCTACAACATTCCTAGGAGTTTTCCTTTGGGGATCTCTTTCAGGAGGAGATCAGTGGATTCTTTCCATTTCTATTTTACCCTCTGGTTCTAAAATATCAAAGCAGTTTTCCTTGACAATTTCTTGAAAAATGATGTCTAGGCTCTTTTTTTGATCATTTCTCTCTCTCTCTCTCTCTCTCTCTCTCTCTCTCTCTCTCTCTCTCTCTCTCTCTCTCTCTCTCTTTCTCTCATTGGCTAGGGTTAGAGTGACTTACCAGGGAGAGGCAGGTTACCTAGGAGAGTCCCAGGTATAGTTCAATAGATAATAGGGCCCAAACCCCTCCAAATACCTGTAAAAAATGGTTCTAAACAAATTCTAGAGCAGCAGAAGCCACAAAAAGACAGAATGAAACAAATTTCCAGCCCAAGACAACCTGGGTGGTTGATTAGAGAGGTATATCATGCCAGGCAGGGAGAGGAACACAGTTCAGCATGTGAGCACAGGCAAAACAGGCCTCAGTAAACCTGGAGCAGCCCTCAGAGGACTGAATCACAGGTAGCTGTGACAGTTTCCAGACTTCTCAACCCACAAATGGCAAAGACAACTTAGAAGGTCAGTTGGAAAAGTCTGTGACCATGGCGAGAGAGAAGCTCAGTTCCAACCCCAGTCCCCACATGCATGGCCCCAGGGTGGTGGCTGCTTCTGGAGCTTCTGGCCCACAGATTGAGAGGGAATCAAGTGGCTTACCAGAGGGGGATTGCAGGGATCTCTTTGCTGGTGCTGAGGCAGGATTCTCTTGCTTTGCCTGTGCTTGGATCTGGGTCACAGTTCTGGGTGGTGGTCCTGGGGCAAGGGGAAGAGCTGGCTCTCCTAATAGAGCTTGCAGTGGTGGTAGAGGGGAAATCCTCCTCACAGTTCCAAGGCAGAAAAGAGTGTTTGTGGTCACTCATAGACCAGAGCACAGGCCAGGAAAGGAGTAAACACCTCGCCCTTGATCCTACCACCTTGGAAGAACTGAAAATTTACAGGTCCCCAGAAGTATCCCTGAAAACAGCTGCACAAAACCCTCAAAGCTTGGTACAGTACATTCTCCACACTGGAAGCAGACCTTTGCCTTAACAAAGAGTTTAAAACTCAAGTAATTGGCTGGAATCATGAGCAAACTGCACAAAAAAAGTCAGACTATAGAATCTTTCTTTGGTGACAAAGAAGATCAAAACATCCAACCAGAAAAAGACAACAAAGTCAAAGCTCCTACATTCAAAGCCTCCAAGAAAAATATGAATCAGTGCCAGGCCATGGAAGAGTTCAAAAAGGATTTTGAGAAGCAAGTAAGAGAAGTAGAGGAAAAACTGGGAAGAGAAATGAGAGTGATGCAAGAAAATCATGAAAAACTAGTCAACAGCTTGCTAAAAGAGATCCAAAAAAGTACTGAAAATAACACCTTAAAAAACAGACTAACCCAAATGGCAAAAGAGGTCCAAAAAGCCAACGAGGAGAAGAATGCCTTAAAACCATTCCAACGTGAGGAGGCCCAGGCACTGAAGGAAGTTTCAGGATAAGCCAGAAGGAGGAGAGGCATAATTCTTAAGTCTAGAAATTGAAGACAAAGGGAAAGGCCATTAGATTTGGAGTTGGAAAGATCTAAGTACAAGCCTGAGTTCTGCCATTAGCTAAATGAGCATTTCAAGTTGCGTCCTCCTCAACTGTATAATGGAGATAACGTTTGTTCTGTTTACCTCCCAGGATAGTTGTGGGGGAAGAGCTTTATGAACCTTAAAACTCTCCACATACGTGAATGACTTTTATTAAATGATGAAATCCATGATAACATGCCCAGTTAGATGAAATCTGTCCTAAAAGATTTTTCTCTTCAATTTCATTTCTCTCTGATTCAACACATACAAAAGCAACCTGCTGATAAGGAATTTTGTTTCCTAGTTTTGGTGGTACTTGATGCACCTGCATAATCTCTATAAGGAGCACAAGTATTTCAGGTCCTTGGGAAAGCCAACCCTTTGTGGTAAATTCTTATACTGGCTGCTTCTTTCATTAATCCATTCTCTTTGAATATGGTCATTGTGAATCAATTCCCCAGGGTGAGACAGAGAAAGGAGAGGAACTGGACCTGTAATTTTATTAATTAAAATATTAGTTGTCTAGGCTTGGCTTCCTTCTACTGGTGAGACTGAGGTTGTCAGATCTCTTGAACTAAGTAGTTCTGAGCTGAAGTAGGCTAAACTGATTAGGTGTCTGTACGAAATTCATCCTTAACATGCTGAGGCCCTGGGATTGGTGGGATCAGCACCAGGTTGCCTAAGGAGGGACAATTGAGTCCATGACATGTAGGGTCCTATGAGCAGCATTTCTGGCCTAGGCAAGATAGAGAGATACAGTCTTTAAAAAAAAATTGTTCAGGTTACTGAGAAATTAAATGACTTGGCCAGGGTCACACATCCAGTATGTGTCAGTCCATAGGGTAAAGTGATGGAACTGAGTATTTCAAGCAACCAAGCTGAAAACCAGAACCTGGAGCACAGATGACTAAACTGGAATGTAGTGTCTGACCTGATTACAATCAGACATTGTCAAATCAATCAACAAGGCTTAGGTGTCTGGTACTGTGCTAGCTTCTGGGGATACAAAGACAAAAATGAAATATCTCTTGCCCTCAAGGAGCTTCCATTCTATCAGGGGAAACAACATGCACACATAAAAGCATGTGCAAAATAAATGTAAGATAATTTCATGGGAGGCAAACTAGCAGTTTTGGGGGGCAGATCAGGAAAGGCTGTCTACAGGAAGTAGAGGATAGGTAGGAGGTAGATTATGAACTCAACTTTGGAGGAAGCCAAGGATTCTAGAAAGTAGAGAAGAAGAAGAGGCATAGGGGACCAGCCTGTGCAGAGAGATGGGTATAGTGGGTAGAATGTCATAAGCGAGGAATAGCAAGGCAGCTAGTTGGACTAGAAAGTCTCATGCAATGGAAGACACACCGGGCTGATCAATTCTATGCTAGCTCCACCACACACACAGTGAAACAAGTGACAGACATGGAATGGAGCCCAGGGCTTACAATTCCTATTGGGAAGTAGCAATGTGCTGTAATAAATTGTCAGGGGAGTAGAAACTGGGAAAACCTGAGCTCAAGCCTTACCTCTGGTGCATACTGGTTGCATGAACCTGGATGGGTAAATCACTTATTTCCGTGTCCCAGACCTCTCTCTAAGACTCTAACTCTAACAGATGAATTGCCAGTCTGCAACTGCAGGAGCGTCCACATCAGAAGTTCTCCACTCCTGGGAAGTTACAGGTCCATTGTGGGGGAAAAAAAGGATTGCCCCAAATTTATATCTGCTAATTATCTAATGATTATCTATGCATGGATGGATGGATCTATCTACTGATTATCTACGTGTATATAAATGAATGTATGTATCTATGTAACACATCTCATACATGTTATGTATGTAACATATATCTTATACACACGTGATGTAGATGTAATATGCATACATGTACCACTTGTACGCATGTGTTGTCTACATAATAATACATCTTACATCATGTTATACTGTAAATGTGCATATGTGTTATATATCACATATGCCACAGTTATCTTACACATATATTACATTGCAACATAGCTCATACATGCATGTTTGTATGCGTATCTTTGCACACACATCTTTATATATCTTACACATGTGTATGCCGTATATATGTATGTGTATAGCAGCTAGGTGACACAGTGTATAGAGCACCAGGCCTGGAGTTATGAAAACCCAAATTCAAATCCAGACGCTTACTAGCTGTGTGACCCTGGGCAAGTCATTTAATCTTCTTTGCCTTAGTTTCCTCATCTGTAAAATGAGCCAGAGAAGGATGTGGCAAACCACCCCAATGTCTTTGCCAAGAAAACCCCAAATGGGGTCATGAAGAGTCAGACATGACTGAAATAACAACAAAATATATGTTTCTATTTATTATCTATCCACTGATTACTTTGTCAATGTAGGTATCTATGAATCTGATGATTGTCTGTCTATATTTTATGCATATAGCAATTTAATACTCTTCATTGGACTAATTTTCATCTAAAATAATATTATGATTAATTTGTCTTTTTCTTTTGTCTTCTCTTCCTTCCTCTTTAGTCATTATTTTCCTCCTCCTTTTTATAGTTCATTCCATTTCTAGCTCATTTTCTTCCCTTCAGCTAATTTCCCACTGCTTTGTCTAGTTTGTTATTAGGGAGAAGGAACTAACCATTTTAATGGACTACAGAATGAGAAAGTGCTGGCTTCAACATATGTTGCCTTTAAGATCAGTATTTTATTATTTAGGGCTAATGGTAGCAAACACACACACACACACACACACACAGCCTTTATAATAACTATGCTTCTTATGAAAAGAAATTAATTTAAAACAGACACACCTCCCAATAGGTCAAAGTTATAATGTCTCCCTGCAGCAAGTATATTAAAATGGTTTTCCCCCTTAAGAGGTGGTAATTCATGGCTATGCATCATAACTGTTCATCTTAAGTTCATTAAACATGATTTCCAAATAGGGAGGAGACATGGACCATCCCCGTGGTGAACAGGGCCCCAATTTTCATCTAGTTGAGATTTTCTGAAAATTTTTATTGCTTTAATTGCCTATATCACCACATAAGTTTCATCTCAACACAAAATTTAATTCTCTACCTGAGATTCTCCATCTGTGAAATTGACCTATCATTTGCCATATCTCTATGAATCCAGAATTAATAAGCAACATCAGACTCTCATTGTCTCCTGTAAACTATCTCTCTTCTCTAGGTAGGCAGCTCCCTAGGATTAGTGAATTCTTGGGGAGTTCCTGCTAGATTTAAAAGCTTCTTTGTAGTTACAGTGCCAACTGAAGTTATTTTTAATAGCTCAATAAGTTCAGCAAATGACTTTAGTCAGATTGGGTGAGATCAGAGTCAAATTTTCTGCATGATGGGAGAGGAAAGAACTATCAATGATCTCATTTGCTCTGAGCTCTGCTTAATCTGATGGGTGAAAAAAACTGAATGAAAGAGAAAAATATACCTGTGAATCGGAAAACAGGAACTCACACAGAAAAATTCAAAACCAGAAGTAAAGTAATTACCTATTAGAGAAGTGAGTCATCTTCCCACATGTTTTAAAGATAGACAAATGGACAAATTCATAGGCATTTTATTTCACTAAAGTTGGTAGAGTGGGGGTGGGGGGTTGGTGCAGGGGAGGGAAATCCTTAGTAAATAACCAAGAATCCTACTACCTTCCCTATTCATTACTCATAGTACAGGTTTATAAATTCGAGCAACTATTGCCTACTGCTTCTAATAGCATTTTAATGGTTCTTCCTTCAGACAGTTTTGTTTTGAACAGTGGGAGAGTGTAAAGATTTGGACATGCCAATCCAATAATGTAGTCAGATTCTATTCTGCTCAGTATGAAATGAACAGCAGGTCATTCCTCTGCAGTGCTAGGAGCAGCAGGAAATTTGATCTCTCTTTCTTCAAAATGGGCCCTCTCGTTAATTAACTCATTAGTGGAGTCCAACCAGTAGACTTTGCCCTGACATTCAGTAAAGAAAGCAAAAACATCAAAATAGAAGAACTGTCTCCAGGGAAATTAGAGAGAGAGAAGGGGAGGCCTGCAGTAGATCAATAATATCAATAATGATAATGATGAAAACCACAGCTTATATTTATATAGTACTTTAAGGTTTTTGAGCCTTTTGAGATCATAGGTTTTAGGCTAAAATGATCTTTAGAAATCATCTAATCTAACGCTCTCATTTTAAAGATGGGTAAACTGAATACTGAGGAATTTGCATGACTTGCCCAAGATCATACAGGTAGTAAACGGCAGAGCTGGGATTTGAAACAAAATCTTTTAACCTCTAAACTCACTGTTCTTCCCACTGCACCTTTATACATTATATATAGGTCTCATTTGAACCTTATAGCAACCCTATATTGTTATTATTATCCCCATTTTATAGACGAAGAAACTGAGATTAAGACCACACAGGTGGAAGGGATTTTAACCCAGATTTCCAAATCCAGCATTCTATCCACAATGTCCCTACCTCCCATAACTAACAATGTCTTGTTGCTTTAAGGTTGATCAGAAGAACCCAAAGTAACCAGAATGGTATGTTCTGAATAACTCATACCAAGTTAGCTAGGATGGTTCATGACAGGTCTTAAGTTAATAGATAACATCTATACAGCACTTTAAGGCTCGCCAAAGTGATATGTGTATACTCATACACATATGTACACATACACACATATAGAGATGTATAAATATACATATATAAAACATAGAATATATGTATAGAAAGATTATACATATGTACATACATATATAAAATCTCATTTGATTTTCACAGAAATTCTGTGAGATAGGTATTATTATTATTATCCCTGTTTTACAAATGGGGAAACTGAGATTGTTTCTCCAACCCTAAACCAGGGTCACATAGCTAGGGAAGGGAAGGGAAAAGAGAATGAATCTTTATATACCACCTACTATGTGCCAGGCACTGTACTAAGTGCTTTAGAAATATTATCTCATTTGATCCTAACAGCAACTTTGCAAATAAGTGCTGATATCATTCTGTTTTACAGTTGAGGAAATTGAGGCAAACAGAAGTTAAGTGACTTGCCCAAGGTCACACAACTAGGAGGTGTCTGAGACTGGATTCAACCTCAGGTCTTCCTGACTTCAAGTACAATACTCTATCCACTTTGCCACCTAGTGACTTCAGTAAGGGTTTCAGGATCAAAGATTTACAGCTGGAAAGCAACCAGTCCAAGAGTCTCATTTTTCAGGTGGGAAAATAAAACATCTGGTGGATGAGGTAAAGGGTCACACAAAAGTAGAACCATGATGTGAATCCAGGTGCTCCCACTCCAAATCCAACACTTTCCCCACTAAGACAAGGAATCCATGTTGATATCACATGCAGTGACTTTGTATGGGGGTGGCCTCTTTAGTTGCCTCAGAAGCTGGCAATGAAGACAGAATGTGGGGAGAACACACTGGTTCAGTGGAGGGGAAATAAGATGATAAAAGTGACTCCAAAAAACATAAGCTAAGACCTTCTGATTTTTCTTTCCTGGATATGTAAGGATATGTTTTCACATCACTCTATCTTCATAGTAATGATGATAGCTAATCTACAACAAAGAGAAACACTGGGAGGGGGGAAAAGGATACAGAGGAATTGTCCCTTAAAAAGAGCAATTATTTTATTGCATTTGCATAATAATTCCATTTGCATTTTTCTCCAAGGGTTGTACCACACAACAGGAAATGACAAATCCATAGCTGACATGTTTCACGTTGTCACAGTTTGGAGGGAACAATTTATTCAGGCCGTTTTTACCTTTACCCAGGACAATTTCCTTGTGCATTAGATAGTACCTAATATCACAGCATGGATTCAACCATTCATTTCACACATTAAATTAGATATGCTCATAAGTGCATCTCAGCAGCAGATCATAATTTACTTATGCAACCCTAGAATTTGCTATGGCTTGTAGCAATTCTTTGTTTTAATAATTATTCAAATGCATTAAAAATGTATTTAGGGACACTGTGTGTGACTCCTAAAAGCTACCATCCACAACAGGCAAGAAGAATTAGCAAAGCTGCTTGGTAGGATCATAGAGTGGTGGATTTAAAGCCAAAAGGGAAATTGGAGGTCTTCTATTGCAATCCCTTTATTTTACATATGAAGGAGCAGTGCCCCAAAGAGATGAAGAGGCCTGTTTAAATGTCAATCATCATAGATGATGATTTATCTATTTAAGAATATGGATGGAAAGTTGATATTTGTGTGGGTGCCAGACAGAAGAGGCAGTTTTCTGTTTTGGCCACATCTGGTATGGAATAGCATTGGGGAAGGGTGGTGTCTATTGAAGGCTTGATGAGACACACCTGCCAATCATGCAGGCAAACCCGCCCTTTTGGTTTCTGAAATTGTTGTTGTTCAGTTGTTTTTCAGTTGTCTGACTCTGTGACCCCTTTGGGGGTTTTCTTGGCAAAGAAGTTTTCTCCTGGTTTCCAGAAGGTACTTTTCTATCTGGCTCTCCAAAGTTTGATTCTAGGGATTTCAGCTGATTCTGCAAAGACCTTGAAGCTGTTTCCCCCTCCTCCACCCTGCCCACCTCAGCCTTCATGAAGCTTTTAAAGGCTCCATTGACATCTTACCCATGCATATTGCACAGGAATCTGAGCTGTAAAGCTGGAAGGGACCTCAGACCAACCTCCTCCTTCTATAGATGAATAAAATGAGGTCCAGAGAATTTAATTACTTTCCCAAGATCACACAGGTAGATCCACATCAGAGGGGGGATCTGATGCCAGGTTCACTGACTCCAGAGTGACTATTTCCACTGTGCTGTTTGGCTCCCTGTATAAGAAAGACCATTTCCTATCAGATCTCCAAAAGTTTTTCCCCTGGCTTTCTGTCAAATTCCACTGCTGTGCAGCAGAAGGGGATTGATGACCAGCTGCCCCAGCCAGGGGCCAGGACTTGTCAAGGTTAGAACTAGGGAGCCCAATCACAACAGATGGACAGGTATGAACAGATATCAAGGATAGAAGTGGAGATGGTACATGGTGAATGGGTCAGCAGAAGTCTAGATGGAAGTCTATATGGAAAGATCATGAAAGAAAACTGGCATCCTAAGTGCAAGAAATTTGAGAAAGTTTTGAGGGAAAATATAGATCATTGCCTGAAAGTACTTGTCTCTCTGCAGTTATCTTTCCAATTCCTTTCAATTCAACAAACACTTAATAGGTGCTCACTGTGCACCACGTAGAAGAAATGTGGTGTTGTGGACCAAGAGCTAGCCTTGAGGCCAGGAAGACCTGAATTCCAGTCCTGTCTCTGACTTAGAAATCAAGTCAGGCAAATCACTTAACTTCTCAGTGCTCAAAGCAATTTTCTAAGACAAAGTTGCAGATAAAATGCTGCCATGCTTTGGTAGAGAGTTCCCTAAGCTTATGAAATCACAACTATGTACAAGGAACTGTGATGGAGATGGTGGGGAGACAAGGAAAAAAAATGAAATGCTCTCTGCCCTAGCAGAGTTTATATTCTATTGGTGAGTTATGATTTAGACACAGAGAAGTAACTGTAAGACCACTTGAGGAGGGAAACAGCTCTGAAAACTGGGTGATATGGATATGGATATGGTGGGAGATAGCACCTGAGCTTTTGTTGATGGTGTGGAGCATGCCAGCTCGGCCCTCTCCTGCACTTCAACTAGCTGGTCCATTGAGATCTGAGGAACCTAACTATTTAAGGTATTCCTGCTCTCACCGTATGTTGCTTTCCATGATTCCAGACACTATCAGTGTTTCCAGACTTTGCCATCATGTCTCAATTGCTGTCTGACCAGCAATTTCCCGCAGCACCTGCAGCTACCTCACCCTGGGACATCCATCTTTGTGGCGTTCTTATCTGGAACATTCCTCCGCCGTAATGGCCTCCTCCAATTGGTGAGTTCCTTCCTGGGCCTCCACCTTGGGCAAGGGCCAAGGCTGGTCAACCTTCATTCCCTTCTTGGCTTCTGACTTTCTGGACTTACCTTCTCCCCACTGGCCCCCCTTTTTGGCTTTCTTTTTCTTTTTGTCTTCTCCCATTCCTCAGACAGGAAGCTCCATCTACTAACTCTGAGAGTTTTCTCTGGTTTTTCCCCAAGCAAAGAATGCTTTCCCTCCTCATCTCCACCTCCCAGCTTCCTTGGCTTCCTTCAAGTCTCGGCTGAGGTCCCACCTTCTGGAAGAACCTGTTCCAGTAGGCTCTTAGTTACAGTATCTTCTTTTCTGAGACGATCCCTAATTTATCTTTTATGTCTTTTTGTTTGCATGTTTTCCCCCATTAGACCGGGAACAGGGCCTTTTTGTCTTTCTTTGTATCCCCAGTGCTTAGTACAGTGCCTGGCACATAATAGGTACTTAATAAATCCTTGTTGCCTGTCTGCCTGAATGGCCTTAGTAGGTGGTATGCTGGAGCAGCTTGAACCAACTTGTTAAGTTTTCAGTATGAGCATTTATACCTTCTTCTTGTTGTTGTTGTTGAGTCATTTCAGTCACATCTACTCTTTGTGACCCCATTTGGGGATTTTCTTGGCACAGATACTGGAGTGGTTTGCCATTTCCTTCTCCAGCTCATTTTACTGATGAGTAGCTAAGGCAAACAGGGTCAAGTGACTTGCCCTGGGTCATACAGCTAAGTGAGGCTGGATTTGAACTCATGAAGGTTCTTCCTAATTCCAAGCCTATTGCTCTATCAACAAAATGCTACAAACCAGGGTTTGATTTATTGTTTTGTTGATTGTCTCTAGACTTAAAGTATAAAGAAAATGCTAATAATACAGATTAAACTTTAAAGTGTGTACCTCCCCCACCCCCACCTCCAGAGCTGGTTGTGAAACACTTGCCAGTATATTCCTATCCTTAACCCATCCCTCTTTAAGCTGGTCAATTTATTTCATTACTTAGCTATTACAATTTTTCTTTACATTCATTTGGTGAAGCTTGGATACTTTACCTCCAATTTTAGATGTTTAAAGTCCTTCTTCAAGAACAAGCAGAGGTCATTTGATCTAGTTTTCTGATTTTATAGAAGAAATTGAGGCCCAAGAGCCTAAAAGCCCTGCCCAAGGTCTCAGGGGTCGGAAGAGGCAGGGCTAGGATTCAAACTTAGATCAGTGTTCTTTACATTGGACCACACTGCCTCTCTAGTAGCTAGGCCTAGTTCCTCCTAGTTCCTACATGCCATGAGGCTAGTGATTATTGACATGAGATGCAACATGGCTTAGTGGATAGAGTGTTGGACCTAGAATCCAGAAGAGCCAGATTCAAATCCTGCCCTGATCCTTGTTTTATGACCAAAAGCAAGTGCCTTGTCTCATCAGGTAATGGGGATAATATTTACTCCAAAGGATTGCCCTGAGGCTCAAATATCATCATCATCATCATCATCATCATTAAAATAACATCATATAGTACTTTAAGTTTTGCAAGGCACTTTACAAACATTATCCTATTTGATCCTCATAACAACACTGAGAATTAGCTACTATCGTTATCCCCATTTTATAGGCGAGGAAACTGAAACTGACAGAGGTTAAGTGACTTGCCCAGGATCATACAACCAGTAAGTATCTGAGACTAGATTTGAACTCAGGTCTTTCTGACTCCAGGTCCAGTATACCACCTGGATGCCTTATATATAAAAAGGTTTTGCAAACTTTAAAGCCCTTATACCAATGTCAGTGATTATAATCTCCTTTTCAAAATGCCATCCCTATATCCACCCTCTGGGAGAGGACACCTTTCAATTAAAAGGTCCTACTCTGGTTTCACCTTCCACTAAATGTCTATTCTCAGATTGAGGGACTTTTTCAGCTTTTTGTTTATTTGCACAAATGAGTAGGTCATCAAGCTAATGAATAATCAAGGCTCTGCCTTTGCCCAGCCTATTTTTGGTGACATCCTCAGGTCCCAAAACAATTCTCCTTGTCTCTACTACACTCCCCCCCATCCTATTATTATAAGTCAACATTATTTGGAAAATTATTTAACCACACCTAGAGTTCGAGAGAAGAAATTGTTTTTCTTCTCTGTCTTTATAGCCCCAACATGAGCCACTTAATAACCACTTGTTGCATTGAACTGGAAGGATCTGGAAAAGCAGCACACAGGACAAGGAAGCCAGTGTGAGTTGGGATATGCCAGGCAGGAGAGTATACCAGCTGATGAGATCATGGGTCCTTTGAAATGTTGACATAAAAATAAATGCCAACAATTCGGGCAATTTCCAACAATTATAAGGTAAAAGTTAATTTTCCATTAATTCATCCAGGCAAAATGTTGGAAGTAGTATCAATGATAATAATAATTTTTAAAAAGAATTTTTTGGTTTTTTATCTATTAATGGTAATTTTTTTTTTGTTTTCAACATTTACTTCCACAAGATTTTGGGTTCCAAATTTTCACCCCATCTTGCCCCTCCCCCCACCCCAAGATGGCATGCATTCTAAATACCCCTTCCCCTAGTCTGCTTTCCCTTCTATCTCTCTCCCCCTTCTCTTATCCCCTTCCCCTTCAATTTTCCTATAGGGCAGGATGGATTTCTGTACCCCATTTCCTGTATTTCTTATTTCCCAGTTGCATGTGAAAACATTTTTTTTTAAACATGTGTTTTTAAAACTTTGGGTTCCAAATTTTCTCCCTTCCTCCCTCCCCACCCACCCTCATTGATTAGGCAAGCAACTAAATATAGGTTATATATGTGCAGTTATGCAAAAAACACTTCCATAGTAGACATGCTGTGAAAAACTGACTCTATTTCCCTTAATCCTATCTTGCCCACCCATTTATTCTATTCTTTCTTTTGACCCTATCCCTCCTCAGAAGTATTTGCTTCTGATTAATCCCTTTCCCAATCTGCCCTCCTCTCTATAATTCCCCCACTCTCTTGTCTCCTTCCCCCTCTATTTTCCTGTAGGGTAAGACAGATTTCCACACCCAATTGAGTTGGTACGCTATTCCCTCCTTAAGTCAAATCCTATGAGAATAACATTCACTCATTCTCTCTCACCTTCCCCATTTCCCCTCCACTGTAAGGGCCTTTTCTTTTCTGGGTTTTTTTTTGTGGGATAATTTACGCTGTTCTACATCTCCCTTTCTCCTTCTCCTAGCATATTCCTCTCTCACCCCTTAATTTTATTCTCCAGATATGACCCCTTCATTTTCAACTCACCCTGTGCCCTCTATCTATCTATCTATATCTATATATACATACACATAATTTTTTCCCCTCCAACTACCCTAATACTGACAAAGGTCTCATGAGTTACAAATATCATCTTTCCATGCAGGAATGTAAACAGTTCAACCTTAATAAGTCTCTTATGATTTTCTCTTTCCTGTTTACTTCTTCATGTTCCACTCGAGTCTTGTATTTGAAAATCAAATTTTCTATTCAACTCTTGTCTTTTCATCAAGAATGCTTGAAAGTCCTCTATTTCATTGAATGACCATTTTTTTCCCCTGCAGAATTATACTCAGTTTTGCTGGGTAGGTGATTCTTGGTTGTAACCCTATCTCCTTTGCCCTCCAGAATATTATATTCCATGCCCTGTGGTCCCTTAATGTAGAAGCTGCTAAATCTTGTGTTATCCTGATTGTGTTTCCACAATACTTGAATTGTTTCTTTCTGGCTGCTTGTAATAGTTTCTCCTTGACCTGGGGACTCTGGAATTTGGCTACAATATTCCTAGGAGTTTTCCTTTGGGGATCTCTTTCAGGAGGAGATTGGTGGATTCTTTCAATTTCTATTTTGCCCTCTGGTTCTAAAATATCAGGACAGTTTTCCTTGATAATTTCTTGAAAAATGATGTCTAGGCTCTTATTTTGATCATGGCTTTCAGATAGTCCAATAATTTTTAAATTCTCTCTCCTGGATCTATTTTCCAGGTCAGTTGTTTTTCCAATGAGATATTTCACATTGTTTTCTAATTTTTCATTCTTTTGGATTTGTTTTACAGTGTCTTGATTTCTCATAAAGTCACTAGCTTCCAATTGCTCCATTCTAATTTTTAAGGAAGTATTTTCTTCAGTAAGCTTTTGGACTTCCTTTTCCATTTGGCCAATTTTGCTTTTTAGGGCATTCTTCTCCTCATTGGCTTTTTGGACCTCTTTTGCCATTTGGATTAGGCTATTTTTTAAGGTGTTATTTTCTTCAGTATTTTTTTTTGCATCTCCTTTAGCAAGCTGTTGACTTGTTTTTTATGATTTTCTTGCATCACTCTCAGTTTTTCCTTTATGTCTCTTACTTCTCAAAATCCCTTTTGAGCTCTTTCGAGGCCTGGGACTGATTCATATTTTTCTTGGAGGCTTTGGATGTAGGAGCTTTGGCTTTGTTGTCTTCTTCTGGTTGTATGTTTTGCTCTTCTTTGTCACCAAAGTAAGATAATATAGTCTGACTCTTTTTGCGCTGCTTACTCATGATCCCGGCCAATTACTTGAGTTTTAAACTCTTTGTTAAGGTAAAAGTCTGCTTCCAATGTGAAGAGTATACTGTCCCAAGCTTCGGGGGTTTGTACAGCTATTTTCAGAGGTACTTCTAGGGACCTGTAAATTTTCTTCCAAGGTGGTATGATAAGGGGTGACGTGTTTTCTCTCCACCATGACAACAAGCTCCACAGCACCAGCGTTCCTCCTTGCCCCAGGGATAATAATAATTTAAATTTATATAGTCCATTAGGATTTACAAAGTAGTTTCCTCACAACAAATACACGAGATAGGTAGTACATTTTGCAGGTAAGAAAACTGAGGCTTAGAGAGTACATGACTCAGTTTTTCTGGGACCAACATACCTCAATGAAATCCTTGACAAATTAAAGGTTATGTACTGATTTTAGGGACAGCGGGCAAGAGAGAAATAGAAATAGATAATCCATTGAGTAGAAAATTAAAAAAGACCCAAATCCCTCTCCCCACCACCCATAAAGAATAACCAAGTAATTAACAATAAGAGGAATTATGAGATCAGTTCTGGGCCCCAATGTTGTAAGAAAAGCTAAGGAGCAATAGTAAGTTAACCCTCCACAACTTCTTAGGTGTTCATCTTGTTCCCACCTAGCTGATCACTGAAAATCTTCAATCATATGTGATGGGGTTGGGATCTAGGCCCCAGAAAGGAAAAACCCTGGACTTTCCCCACAGGGCCAAATCCCATCAACTGGCCTTCTATTTGTGGCTACACCCAGTCTTCCCTCCATTGTCTTGCCTCCCTCTCCATTTCCCTGGAATTCTATTACCTCATAGACTACTTGACCACTACTAGATCCCTCCCACAGTCTTTCTGTATATAAGGTCCATCTTGTCACCATTAATATGCTCAGATTTTCACAATCTAGCCAATAGCCCATAGATGCTCAGATTCCTTAAGAGTCTAGCTAATATGGTGAATCTTCAGTAAACCTTGTTTTTGGCTGAAAGAAGCCTTGGGTTGAATTCTTTCTGGCAGGACCCACGTGCCGTGATTTTGGGATTCCAGCACCCCTAACCTCTAGACCTCATCAATATACACAATGTTTTTTTGGAGAGGTCAGTAGATTTCAATCTCAGCTCTGCCCCTAACCACCTCTGTGACCTTTATCGCCTCATTCTTCTCCTCTGCTCCTCACTTCCACTCTACTGTCCCACCTGGTTTCAACTCCACAGAACAATGCTCCTAGGTTAAGCTCATCACCTCTAATCTCGGTCATGGGGCTTCTAACTCAAGCTTTGACTGATACCACTTCCTCACATTGATCTCACTTCCCCTCTGATTGGAAGGCTGGAGGATGGAGTACTAAACTCCTAATGACTTCCTTTAGAGAGGGCAGAAACTGGACTTTGGCCCACACCACTTTGTATCTGCTGTTCTGCCTGGTTTCAACTTCACCAAATCAGATGTATCTTGCACCAGGTACCCCCTAGTCTTCCCCTTTTCCTGCCTCCTGTCTCCTTACATTTAAAGAAAACAAATATGTATCAAAACATATACAGCATTAAAATAAAGTGAATAAATAGAAGTATGTACAAAGTAGTTAAAACAAGGTTGTTATTCAGTTGTGTCTGACTCTTTGTGACCCCATTTGGAGTTTTCTCGGCAGAGATGCTGGAGTGGTTTGCCATTTCCTTCTCTAGCTCATTTGACAGATGAGGAAGCTGAGGCAAACAGGGTTAAATGATTTGCCTAGGGTCACACATCTGGTAAGTATCTGAGGCTGGATGTGAACTCAGGAAGATGAGTCTTTCTGACTCCAGGCACCATAGCTATCTACTGTATCTACTACAAGTCATTTAAATAGTATGCATGAAAGGACCCAGGCTCACTGCCAGAGATAACTGACTGCTTTTGGAGGCTGCTTGATTACATCTCCAGACAACCTCATTCCTCAGATTTTCTCCTAACATGGTTGACCTCAACCCTGAGCCTCAAGACTGACCACTCCCTCTGCAGATTCACAAAGAAGCTGATCCTTGAACTTTCTTGCTTTGCTAGTTCCTCGTCTTCTAACCTGGTTCAGAGGTTGTATAGGCCTCTAGCCTTGAGGCACAAATTAGTCTTTGATCCATGGTAAAGGAAATTCTTTCATTCGGTTGCATTTTATAATAGGCCCTGTTGTTCTGAATAGGTGTCAGCAAAATAATGAGGGATTCCAGGCCAAGTCCCTCCATTAACCTTTGCTTCCCATTATCCATAAAGCTGAAAATTCCATTATCCATAATCTCCCAGGAGATGTGAATTCTGGTATTTTCCTCTTTTTTTTTGTCCTCATCATCATCATGAAATATTTTTCTCATCAATTTAAATTGAAATCAGCTTTTCAGATTTTTTTTCTGACTCCTCGTGGTTAAAATAATATTTTTCACCCAAAATGCCTCTAAATATCTTGCAAGAGAGAACTTTCAAAACATCAGCATGAAGGTCTGTACCACCTGCTTAGTCACATTGCTGTCAGCATTGAACATTTGTCACACAATGGCTCCCTCTATTTGCTCCTCCGAAATCTCAATAAATTTCCTATCAAGAATTTAGCACACAAAAGCCTAGCTGTCCTAGAAATCCATTTCTCTACTGTTGCCCTGAGATTTGGTACAGGTTAGTCAAAATGGTTCTCATGATTGATCAGCTAATGCCAGTCTGTGATATCTAATTTAGCCCAATTATACCAACCAATATGCCCATGGCCCACAAGACATTGGCCCAAAGGAAATAAAGCAGAGTACCTGCTTGGTTGAAAGAAAAATTAAAAAGCTAATAAACGAGTTCCCTGTTCTACCTTTGTTGTGTCAGATTTTCATGGAGACCTGTGCCTTGGGAAGCAACTCAGTCTATTAACTGACAGATGCTTATCTAGTGATTCTAGTGATGCAAACAGCCTTGAGTTGTGGCTAAGTTATGGGAGATGGGGAGGAGGCTTTTTAAAATTGGATGCAAAAGTGATCCAACCATTCTGGAGAACAACTTGTAACTATGCCCAAAGGGCTATAAAACTGTGTACACTCTTTAAGCCAGCAATACCACTGCTAGGTCTGCATCCCAAAGATATCCCCCCAAAAAAGGGAAAAGACCTATTTGTATAAAAATATTTATTTATAGTGGTTCTTTTTGTGGTAGGTAAGAATTGGAAATCAAAGTGATGCCCATCAATTGGGGAATGGCTAAACAAGCTGTGGATTGTAATGGAATATTATTGTACTAAAAGAAACAACAAGCAGGATTATTTCAGAAAAACCTGGAAAGACTTACATGAACTTATGCATAGTAAAGTGAACAGAACCAGGAGAATGTTATACACTGTAATAGCCATACTGTTTGATGAAGAATTGTGAATGATTTAGCTATTCTCAGCAATACAATGATCCAAGACAATTCGAAAGGACTGATGATGAAGCATACTATCTACCTCCAGAGAAAGAACTGATTTTGTCTGAATACAGACTGAAGCATGCTATTTTTCACTCTTTTTTTCTTTTATTCAAGTCTTCTTGTATAAAATGACTAATATGTAGATATTTTAGATGAAAAAAAAATTGGGTGCAGAGCCAATTGGCATTCTGATTCCTGAAATCAGTGGAGTTGTGCAGTCTATACTTCAATCCTTTTGAATAGTCAGTTTGCTATAGTGTAAGGGTGTTGGACTTAGAATTAAAGGACCTATGTTTCATCCTCATAGAATAGCCCCCTAGAATTCCTACTTTTTCTCAAGGCTTGGAACAAGTATTACTTTCTTTTAAAAAAAATTACTTTTTATTTATTTCATTAAATATTTCCTGATTACATTAAAAAATTTTTAATCATTTCTTAAAATTTTGAGTTTCAACTTCTCTCCCTCCCTTCCCCTTCCCCCCTTGAGAAGGCAAACTATTTGATATAAATTATACATGCAAAATCATGCAAAACATATTTCCATATTAGCCATGTTGCAAAACAAAACACAAACAAAATAAAATAATTAAAAATAAAGTTTTTAAAAGTATGCTTCAATCTGCATTCATCAGTTCTCTTTCTGGAAGTGGATAGCATTTTTCATCATGGGTCTTTTGTAACTGTCTTGGATCATTGTCTTGATCAGATCTAAGTCTTCCACAGTTGATCACCATGATAAAATTGCTGTTACTGTATTATAATGTTCTACTGGTTCTGTTCACTTTGCTCTGCATGAGTTCATATAAGTCTTCTTCGATTTTCCTGAAACTGTTCTACTTGTCATTTCTCATAGCATAATAATATTCCATCACAATCACGTACCATAACTTGTTCGGCCTCAATTGATGAGCATCCCCTCAGTTCCAATTTTTTGCCGTTACAAAAAGAGCTGCTCTAAATATTTTTGTACAAATAGGTCCTTTTCCATTTTCTTTGATCTCTTTGGAATACAGACCTAGTAGTGGTATTGCTAGGTCAAAGGGTATGCACAGTTTTATAGCCCTTTGAACATAGCTCTAAATTATTCTCCAGAATGGTTGAACTAGTTCACAACTCTAGCAATAGTGCATTAGTGTCCAACTTTTTCACATCTCTCAGCATTTATCATTTTCTTTTTGTGTCACATTAGCCAATCTGATAGGTGTGAAGTGGTATCTCAGAGCTGTTATAATTTGTGATTCTCTAAACAGTAGTGAGTTAGAGCATTTTTTTCACGTGACTATTGATAGCTTTGATTCCTTCATCTGAAAACTGCCTGTTCCCATCCTTTAATCATTTATCGAGTGGGAAATGGCTCTTATTTTTATAAATTTGGCTCAGTTCCCTATATAGTTGAGAAATGAGGCCTTTTTCCGAGAAATTTGCAATAAAATGTTTTCCCCAATAAACTGTTTTCCTTCTAATTTTGGCTTTATTAGTTTTGTTTGTGCAAAACCTTTTAAATTTCATGTAATTGAAATTATCTATTTTACTTTTCATAATCCTGTCTATCTCTTGTTTGGTCATAAAGTCTTCCCTTATCGCTAGATCTGACAGCTACATTTTCCTCTAATTTACTTATGATATTAAACTTGATGTTTAAATCATTTATCCATTTTGACCTTATCTTGGTATATACTGGGAGATGTCTATGCCTACTTTCTCCCAAACTGCTTTCTAGTATTCCCAGCAATTTTTGTCAGATGTTGAGTTCTTATCCCCAAAGCTTGGATCTTTGTGTTTAGCAAACACTAGATTACTATGAGTATTTATTGCTATGTATTGTGTATTCAATCTATGCCACTGATCTACCACTCTATTTCTTAGCCAGCATCAGATTGTTTTGATGATTACTGCTTTGTAATGTAGTTTGAAATCTGAAACTGCTAGGCTACCTTCCTTCACATTTTTTTAGTGATTCCCTTGATATTCTTGATATTTTTTAATAGTTTCCTAAAAGTTTTTATTGAACTATTTATAAAGTTGAAGGAATACCCGATGTTCCTAGATAACATTACTTGGGTATATTTAATCTAGGATATTCAGGAAATAAAAATACTTTGGTTTTCACATTTTATAAGGAAACCAAAGAAGCAACAAAATTACAAAGGCAAACAAAAACATGTGGCAGGATTCACCTTCCAGATAAATTTTGTTACTATTTTTTCTAGCTCTATAAAATAATTCTTTGGTAGTTTGATTGGTATGGCACTAAATGAGCAAATTAATTTAGGTACAACTTTCTTTTATTATGTTGTCTCAGCCTATTCACAAGCAATTAATATTTTTACAATTATTTAGATTTGACTTTGTGTGAAAAAAGTGTTTTGTAATTGTGTTCATATACTTCCTGAGCTTGTCTCAGCAACAATCTCTAACTTTTGTTTTGTGCACCTCCAAATTGATGGATTGACTGGTTCCAGTTATTTCACAGGGTATCAGTTCTCCAAAAATTTTTCTTAATTTAAAATTTTTTAAATACCAGAAACATTAAAATTCTTATTAGAAATGGCATTTTCATCACCATTTCCAGGCTCTCAAGAAAAGAAGATGACCCAATGGCCCCCTGTGAAACTAGCCAGTGGGATTCCCTGCCCCCAAAAAAGTCTGGGGAAATGGTCTAGAAAAAAAAAATGCTCAAAACCATCAGTCTCATGTTCTAGTCACAGCTTTGCCATCAACTAGCTAAGAGGCTAATGTAAGGAGGGAGAGCATTCCAGGAATGGGGGATAGTCTGGGGAAAGGCACAGGGAGGGTACAACAATGGAGTGTTGTATGTGAAAAACAGCTGGTAAGGCATTGTAACTAGACTAAGAGTATGTGGAGGAAAGTAAGATGTAGAAAGGCCAAAAAGGTAGGAAGGACCCGGGTTGTTAAGGGCTTTAAATGCCAAACCAAGAATTTTATATTCTATTCTGAGGTAATAGGGAGGCCCTAGAATGTGTTAAGTTAGGAGGGGAGATGGAGGGAAGAAGTAGTGACAAGGGCAGAGCTACACTTTAGGAAAATAATTTTGTCAATTGTGTACAGGGTGGCTTGAAGTCGGAAGTGATTTGAAGCAGGGGGTACAGTCAGGAGGCTCCTGCAACAATCCAAGTAAGAGAGGATGAGGGCCTGCAATAGGGTGGCAGCTATGTATGTGGAAAGAAGAGGACATGTTATAAGATGCACAGGATGTATAGGTAGAAATGAAAAGACTTGGCCACATACTGGCTCTCTGGGGTGAGGATTTAAGAGTGACACCAAGGTTGCAGCCTGGGTGACAGATGTTGCCCTCAAGAGCAATAGGGAAGTTTGCTTATTTTTTGCTTTTTGGCTAGGCAATGGGGTTAAGTGACTGGCCCAGCATCACACAGCTAGTAAGTGTCAAGTGTCTGAGGCCAGATTTGAGCTTAGGTCCTCCTGACTTCAGGTCCGGTGCTCTATCTACTGCACCACCTACCTCTGCCCCACTCCTGTAACAGGGACGTTTGGAAGGGGAAAAGTTTTGGTTCTTGAACAACAGACATACAAATGGGCCCATCCTCAAAGCTTTACAGCTTGAGAGGCCCTACTACAGCTCGTCCTCAACTGGTATAACCTTCAAGAGCCCAGAGACATTTCTCCAGATGCCAAATCTAAGTCTGGCAGAGTCTTAAAAACTACAAAGGCTTTGAGTCATCATCATCTCCATCACTACCACCATCATATCACCACCATTTTATTACTAGTCCAAGACCACTTAAGCAAGGCAGGGAAAAGGACTACGTCATTCTGCAGTTTTCCTGAATCATTCAGATAGACTGTCTAGACCATATTAAAATCATCGTGTCACTATACAGTACATTACCTGACCGGTATAAAACCCTTCTTGGTCCTGAGCTAATTGACTCTTACACTTAGACCCTCTGCGGGCCTGGGGATTGTCAATGCTGCCCTGTGAGTCATTGTAAGACTCATGGTTGATCTCAGCAGACTCAAGAAATCCTAGAGAAGCAGACAGATCAATCAAGCCTCTACTCCCTTACTTTCCTAGATCATCAACAGAATTTCAAAGGAAGGCTAACTATTTTTTCTACAGTCTGTCACATATTTAAACAACTGATGGTTGTGGTTTGGTTGTACCAAGGAAATTAACTAGGAAATGACTTTATACAGCCAAAACACAAAGTAAGAGCACAGTCAGGAAGAGGAAAAATAGAGAGAAAAGAGAAGAAAAGAACATGGGTGGTCCCACTATATTTTTCCCTTGATGGAAGACATCTGGAGTATTGCATTCAGTTTTACAGAACACATTTTAAGAAAGATATTGACAAGAGAGGCAACCTGGTATAGGGATAGAGAGTCAGCCTCAAAATCAGAATAGCTATCTCTGACTCATAATGGCAGTGTGACCATGGGCAAATAACTTAACCTCTCAGTGTACTAGGCAGCTCTCTTAGATTATAAATTGCAAAGAAGGCACCTATCTGCACTGGTAGATGGAGTTTCCTCACCTGGGAGTCCCCTATACCAGTGAAATCATAAGTCCGGGTCCTATCCCTATTCTGTCACTGTCCCTATCTGAATAATAAACTTGAGTATAATCAGAGGATGGCAATGAGAATGGTGGAATTTTAGAAACCATGCCATGTGAGATACAGTTAAAGGAACCAGGAGTGTTTAGGTTGGTTAAGAAATGATTCGTGTTTATTACAATTCTCTTCAAACAAATACAAGATGGAGGAAGCATGGCTAGATAGCAATTCCTATTAAAAAAATCTAGAGCTTTTACTGGACCACAAGCACAATATGAGTCATCAATGTTTTATACATATACATAAACACGATCTCAGGCTGCATTAAACAAGGGATAGTTCATAGAAAGAGGTAGATATTGCTCCCTACCCTCATCAGAATGCCCCTGGAATATTGTGTACAGTTTTGGACTCCACATTTTAGAAAGAACATTAGTAAGCTGGAGACCACCCAGAAGAGGGCTGATGGCAAAGGCCTTAAGTCTATGCCAAATGAAGATTGCTTGAAGGAACCAGGGATGTTTGGATGGGAGAAGAGGCCTAAGAGGAACATGGCAGGTGTCTTCAAGTGCTTGAAAGGCTATTATATAGAAGAAGTTATGGCTTGCTCAGTCTGACTTTGAAAACAGGAACCAATAGCAACAGATAGAAGTTTCAAGAGGCAAATTTAAGCTTGAAATCAGGAAAACAATTAAAACTGTCCAAAACAATTAGAGCTGTCCAAAAGTGAAATGGGCTGTCTCTGGTGAGAGTGGATTTTCCATCAATCTAGGACCTCAAGCAAAGGATCTGTGATTCTTTTCAGGTACGGGTTGGAAGAGATGGGGGCTGTGAGCCCCTCTAATGATAAGGTTTCATGAACATATGACATTTGAAGGACTATCAAATATTGATAAAGCCATAGACTTATCCAATGTGACTTCAGAGACACCCATGGATGGAAGTTATAGGGAGGCTGATTTTAGCTCCATATAAAGAAGAACAGGGCAGGTGGGTGACAGAGTGGATAGAGCACTGGGCTTAGAATCAGGAAGACCCAAGTTCAAATCCAACCTCAGATACTTACTAGCTGTGTGACCCTGGGCAAGTCACTTAACCCTGTTTGCCTCAGTTTCCTCATCTGTAAAATGAGCTGGGAAAGGAAATGGCAAACCTCTCCAGTATCTTTACCAAGAAAACTCCAAATGGGGTCACAAAGAATCAGACATGACCAAAATGACAACAAGAAGGAAGAATTCCCTAAGAATTAGGACTATGCAGCAATGAAATGGGCTGCTTCATAAAGTAATGGATTTTTCTGTTATCAGCAGGGTTGTGCTAAAGCCTGATCTTACTGGATCCCAAGGGCCAATCATTAAATTTTCATTATGAGCATTTATACCTCAGAAATTAGCAAACATTACAAATCAGGGCAAAATTTATTTTGTTGATTGTCTAAATTTAAGAAAGTGGTGGAGAAAATGTTAATAAAATGCAATTTAAACCTAAAAGCAAGTCATGTGTACATCCTCCCCCACCACGAAAGCCAATTTTTAAAACATGTACCAGTGTACCCCAGTTGTGAAGGCCCAGGGTTGCTGAACTGTGGCATCTTTAAAATGTTGGAATGAAAAAGGCCACTGTACCTCATCAAAAGGAGCCCAGGAAGACAGCACGATTCAGTAGAAATAATACTAGCTCTGAAATCTGAAGGCCTGAGTTCAAATCCTGCCTCTAACATTCTCTACCTGAGTGACCCTGGCCAACTCAATTAGCCTCTTCCTGTTTAAATTTCTTTATCTGTAAAGGAAAGGGTTAGAGGAGATGGCCTGTGAGGTCCTTTACCACCCTAAATCTATGATCCTATAAATCCTGACACTTTATCATAAAACAAATTGTCTCCACTGTGACCCATCCTCTCTTTTTCAACTAGCTTCATAATTTTTGATTCATGCTAGCTGCGGTTCCATTTTTCCCTTTGTCTAGCCTACTTGCCTTCCTCATCTCTGTGTCACATAGTGGTTGTCTTGGCTTATTTTCCTATTGACTATATGTTCATATCTTCCCAACTAGTACTATACTTTAATTCCATCTTCTCCCTCCAACAGTCCTCCCTATGCTCCCCATGTTGCCGTCATCAAGAAATCTGCTGTTTAAAATTCCAACCATGAGCACTTGTTACAGCTCTCTGAACTTGGACAGATCTTGCAGTTATTAGGAAACTAGCTACCAGGCTTGACTTAAACATGGGCAGCAACACTATCTCAGTGGTTCAAATAGCTTCCCTATTGAGTTCACTTTGACAGTTCTTGGTGGAGAGCGTGTTAATATATTTTCAAATATGTTGTTTTGGTTGTGATTGCTTGTATCTATGTGTGAGATAAACACACAAACATATTTATAATTATATACAGATATTATTAGGCAAGACTTACTTGGCACACTCTCTATGTAGGTAGGTAGATCTATAGATAGAAATAGATATAGATATACATTCATATATACATATATGCATTATACCTATATGGATACACACGTATCTATAGATGCATGTGCATCACATACATGTGCTTTGGGTATTTCTATTTTTTTCTTTTCTATTTTCTTTTATTTTTTTATTTTTAATGTGTTTTTAAAACTTTGGGTTACATATACATATACATATATGCATATATACATATATATACTTTGGGTTACATATACATATATGCATTTTACCCATATGGATACACATGTATCTATAGATGTATGTGCATCACATACATGTGCATTGGGTATTTCTATTTTTTTCTTTTCTATTTTATTTTTTTATTTTTAACATGTGTTTTTAAAACTTTGGGTTACAAATTCTCTCCCTTCCTCCCTCCCCACACCTCCCCCGAAAAGGCAAGCATCTCCACACAGGTCATAGATATGCAGTCATGCAAAACACCTCCACAGCAGTCATGCTGTGAAAAACTAAGCATATTTCCCGTCATCCTATCCTATCCCCCACCCACTCCACTCCCTCCCCTGACCCTGTCCCTCCTCAGAAGTGCCTGCCCTTGATTATCCCCTCCCCCAATCTACCCTCCCCTCCATCAACCCCCTGTTCTCTTGTCCCCTCCCCCCACCCCATTTTCCTATAGGGTAAAATAGATTTCCATACCCCACTGTGTATGTTATTCCCTCCTTAAGCCAAATCCTTTGAGAATGAGATTCACTCATTCCCTCTTACCTTCCCCCATTTCCCCTCCACTGTAAAAGCCTTTTCTTGTCTGTTTCATGTGAGATAATTTACGCCATTCTACTTCTCCCTTTCTCCTTCTCCCAGTATAATCCTCTCTCACCACTTAATTTTATTTTCCAGATATCACCCCTTCATCTTCAACTTACCCTGTGCCCTCTATTTATCTATCTATATATACATACAATTTTTTTTCCCTTCCACTACCCTAATACTGACAAAGGACTCATGAGTTACAAATATCATCTTTCCCTGCAGGAATGTAAACAGTTCAACCTTAATAAGTCTCTTATGATTTCTCTTTCCTGTTTACCTCTTCCATGTTTCACTTGAGTCTTGTATTTGAAAGTCAAATTTTATATTCAGCTCTGGTCTTTTCCTCATGAATGCTTGGAAGTCCCCTATTTTATTAAATGACCATTTTTTACCCTGAAAGATTATACTCAGTTTTGCTGGGTAGGTGATTCTTGGTTGTAGTCCTATCTCCCTTGCCCTCTGAAATATCATACTCCATGCCCTCTGGTCCCTTAATGTAGAAGTTGCTAAATCTTGTGTTATCCTCATTGTGTTTCCAAATACTTGAATTGTTTCTTTCTGGCTGCCTGCAATATTTTCTCCTTGACCTGGGAATTCTGGAACTTAGCTACAACATTCCTAGGAGTTTTCCTTTGGGGATCTCTTTCAGGAGGTGATTGGTGAATTACTTCAATTTCTATTCTGCCCTCTGGTTCTAAAATATCAGGGCAGTTTTCCTTGATAATGTCTTGAAAGATGATGTCTAGGCTCTTTTTTTGATCATGGTTTTCAGATAGTCCAATAATTTTTAAATTTTCTCTCCTGGATCAATTTTCTAGGTCAGTTGTTTTTCCAATGAGATATTTCACATTCTCTTCTATTTTTTCATTCTTTTGGATTAGTGTTACAGTGTCTTGATTTTTCAAATTGTTCCTAGATTCCAATTGCTCCATTCTAATTTTTAAGGAAGTATTTTCTTCAGTAATCTTTTGGACTTCCTTTTCCATTTGGCCAATTTTGCTTTTTAGGACATTCTTCTCCTCATTGGCTTTTTGGACCTCTTTTGCCATTTGGGTTAGGCTATTTTTTAAGGTATTATTTTCTTCAGTATTTTTTTGGGTCTCCTTTAGCGTTACTCTCAGTTTTTCCTCTGCTTCTCTTGCTTGCTTCCCAAAATCCTTTTTGAGTTCTTCCATGGCCTGGGACCAATTCATATTTTTCTTGGAGGCTTTGGTTGTAGGAGCTTTGGCTTTGTTGTCCTCTTCTGGTTGTGTGTTTTGATCTTCTTTGTCACCAAAGTAAGATAATATAGTCTGACTTTTTTGTGCTGTTTGCTCATGACTCCAGCCACTTACTTGAGTTATAAACTCTTTGTTAATGTAGGGGACTGTTTCCAGCATGGAGAATGTACTATCCCAAGTTTCAGGGGTTTTGTGTGGCTGTTTTCAGAGATACTTCTAGGGACCTGTAAATTTTCAGTTCTTCCAAGGTGCTATGATCAAGGGTGAGGTGTTTACTCCTTTTCTGGCCTGTGCTCTGGTCTATGAGTGACCACAAGCACTCTTTTCTGTCTTGGAACTGTGAGGAGGATTTCCTCTCCACAGCCACTACAAGCTCCACCATGCCATCGCTCCTCCTCGCCCCAGGACTGCCACCCAGAACTATGACCCATATCTAAGCACAGGCAAAGCAAGAGAATCCTGCCCCCGAAAAGATATCCCTGCAAACCCCCTCTGATTAACCACTTGATTCCCCCTCAGTCTGTGGGCCAGAAGCTCAAGAAGCAGCCGCCACCCCTGGCCAGGCTCAGGGAATGGAGCTGGGACCGCACCGTGCTTCTCTCTCACCACCGCAGAAACAGACTTTTCCCACTGACCTTCTAAGTTGTGCTTGGCATTCCTGGGTTGAGAAGTCTGGAAACTACCACAGCCGCCTGCAGTTCAGTCCTCTGAGGGCTGCTCCAGGGTCGCTGCATGCCCACAGCAAACTGCACTGCTCTCCCTGCCTAGCACAATATACCTTTCTGATCAACCATCCAGGTTATCTTGGGCTGGAAATTTGTTTCACTCTGTCTTTTTGTGGGTTCTGCTGCTTTAGAATTTGTTTAGAGCCATTTTTTATATGTATTTGGAGGAGTTTAGGGGAGAGCTCAAGCAAGTCACTGCTTTTACTCTGCCATCTTGGCTCCGCCCCCCATGCATTTCAATAGGTGTGCGCACCAGCATATATCAACACAACTTTATAGGCTCATAGATCTAGCCTAGGGACCCTAGAGACTATTCAGTCCAAAACTATCACCTTACAGGTGAGGAAATTGAGATTCAGGGAAACTAAGTGATTTGTCTAAGATAACATGGGGTGTATGGCATCAGGGAGAAGATTGACCCCAGGTCTTCTGACTCCAGTCAGTATCCCATTGTACCTAACTCAGAGAAAGCTACAGAGTGGAGCAAAAACAAGAGGCAGGGAAACTGAGTACAGGCATTTTCTACAGATCAATATAGCAAAACCTCCCAGTGTCATTCCCATACTTCTTTTAAAGAATGCTATTGAGGGAATATCAAGCTAGGTAAGACTCCTGTTTGAGACATAAGCTCCAATAAGTTCTAAATATTTTCAGTTAATGATTTGAAAGGAAACCTTTGGTACTGTTATGAAAATAAATCTATACTGTTTTCAATAAGAGCTAATTATTAAGTTATTATTTTTTAAACCTTGGTGGGATTTTTTAAGATAAATACTGACCAGTATGCCTCCTCTCCCATCTATACAAAATCTTTGAGTCATCTATAAACACATTAAGGTAATCTGAGGCTAGGGTGTTAGTAGGAATAAAGCAGATTCTTATGAGCAATATTCAACAATAGGACATATCTCTTCTATTTCACAACTGATTGAAATGATGCAGAGAATGCAAAATCCAATTGTGCTTATTTTTTTGATGGTTATGAAAAAGCATTTGGTTCAGTAGAGCAGAACTCTGTGTTAAAGGCTCTTTTTCAAAGTGTCAACCCACCCACACGTCAAAATCATTCAAGAGTCCTTGAAAAACATCACAATAGAAATAATCCCATTGAATGACACTTTGTTCATAACAGCAGGTGAATCAAACAAAAAGTAGGGCAGTTTGACTGGAATGTAAAATGTTTGAAGAAAAATAATATATAATAAGCAAAGAAATACAGGCTGAAGTCAAATTGTAAAGGTCTATGTTAACTTGGGTGTGCTTTTGTTCCCCTTAAAGGGTGATGTACTCACCAAAGACATTCACCAATGTGATGGTGGAGATGCCACAGGGAGTCCAAGTTGAAGACACTTTTCTGTGTGCATGTGTGTGTGTGGACAGAGAGGTCCTCCTGATGCACCTGTTCGTAGACATAAATAGTTTGGTTTCATCAAACCCTGAAGGATTGCAGTCTCCTAAAAGGGTTCTTTAACAACTCAAGAGAATTTGAATGGACCATCCGTACAGGAAGGACTAAATGAATGTCAGATGTCTATTCCCAAGATTATGACATGAATTGGATTTTTAAAAAATGCAGAGTCTATCCATTAGTATGGTTACATATCTATATATGAGTGAGCCAACTAGCATTTATTTGTGCCAGGCACTGTGCAAAGTGCTGGGGATACAAAGAAAGCCAAAAACAGCTCCTGCTTTCAAGGAGCTCACAGTCTAATGGAGGAGTTGACATGCAAATAAAAATGTGTAAATAAAATAGACACAGGATAGTCTCAGAGGGAAGGCAATAAGGAGGACTTGCAAAAGCATCTTGCAGAAGGTGGGACTTTAGATATATATGAGTAATATGCACCATATATGTATACCCATATATGTACATATATACACATACATATATGTATATATACACAAACATGACAGACCATACAGAGGGACAATGACTTGGGCCTGCAGTTGAACTAGAAAGGAAATGGGTTGAATTGCTTTTGGAAAACTGCAGAGCTCCTTTAATGACTCCAATCTTAACATGAAAATAATAGTCGATCTTTTAAATACCGATATTCTAATAGTGTTGTTAAAAGACAGCAAAACGTGAACTTCCAAGGAAGTAAAAATAAGTATCACACCAAAGGCCATGGAGAGGCACATGGTAAGTATAAGCAGGCTGCAGCATTTAACCAATGAGCAACTTGAAGGAAGACCAAAGAATATGTCATTGAGGAAATATACAAAAGGAAGAGAAGAGGGGCTGGTCAAGAAGGTGAGAAGCAGACAGCTAGATGCTCCATTGGCATCTTTATGTAATGTTAAGAGAAAGTGAAGCAGACCTGCAGCACATTCCGTGGACCCCCAGGGGTGAACTTATGGAAGGACACAGACGAGCCACACAGGTTGGGCAGACATGAATGGGCTGTGATCTGCATTGTTGGAGGGACTGCCTAAATTGAAGAGTTCACAGATTCATTTAGTATTTGAATACCCAGTACTGTTTTAGCACTTCATTGAGAAACTAGCAGTACATCTGCTGAATTCTGTCTCATTCTGTTTTCAAATGGTTCCCTCTTGCCTCTAGGACAAATTCCAAAGAATCTAAGTGTAGTTATAAGCTATTAAAGCTTGCAACACCTGCCATCAGCCCCTCTATACTTGTCATTTAAAGCCTTTCACAATTGGCCTCCAGCCTATCTATCCAGGCTTATGCATGTTATTCCTCTCTATACCTCTAAATTTCCATCAAACTGACCTATTTTTTGTTCTGCATACTTCCTGTGTGACCCAGGGCAAGTCACTTAACCTCTCTGAACCCCAGCTTCTTCATTTTCCAGCTCTAGATCTATAATCCTATAAGCCTATGAGCTGATCTAGATCTCTGAAGTCATTTCCAACTCTGAGATCCGTCATGTTTCCACAACTAAATTCTTCATCAACTTAGCCACTCCTACTATCCTAAGAATTCTATCATCTTCCAGCTTCTCTCTGGACTATTGCTTGGTCCGTTCCTCAATTCAGTTATATTTATTTATTCCACGTGTGACCTTGGGCAAGCCCAACTTTATTGGCCTTCAGTTTCCTCTCCCATAAAATGGGGAGGGGGGGTGGAGATGGATATAGATGATCTCTAGCTTTCTAGCTCTAAATTTTTATGATCCTTTTTGGTGGACAATGGAGATTTGATCACAGGATTAATCAGATAATGAAGGACCAAAAGAACTTATCTTAGAGGTAGTTTTACCAATAAGGTAATTTATACCATGGATACTGAAGACTGTGTTATAATGAAGCTCCAGTATATATGATTTTTCCTTTGATTTCAGTGCTGAAGGTATTGACAATTCTGTTGTCTAGAGGTGGTAAAGACTAAAAATATCACCCCCAAACATATGACTCTCCCTTGGTTTGCAGCAAAATTACTGTTTTTAAACAATGCCAAAATTTTTACTTTGATTTCTTCATATTATGACCCTCAAGGCCCCTTGATATAATAACTGGTATCCTAAAAGTGAAATCCCTGTGCAATGACCAGCCAATGGACATATTGCTGGAGGAGCTGAATTATATCAATGTGAATATTTTTGCTATAAACAAAACTAGAAGAAAGTTACAGCTAAGTGAAGGATGACATACAGGTGCATCTTGGAAAAGCAAAGAAAGGAGCTGATTGAGTAGATCTGATGGTATGCTTAAAAACTGCAAAAATGTTGTTTTGTGGGACATTTGGTCATCACATATTGCATTACTAATGGTAAGTATTTGCGAAAAGACCACCAAGAACATAGTTGCATTTTAGATACCAATTTTGCTTAGGATGGAGTGGCAGAAGAATTACATAAAGAACTTCCACAAGATTCTCCAAATCAGATATGTGCATGGATATTTTGTGATTTCAATGCAAAGATGGGAAAAGGTGAGAATGGGGAGAAATATATGGGAAAATATGGTTTAGGAGAAAGAAATGAGAGAGGACAAAGACTTTTTGATTACACAATAATTTTATACCCCTATATCATAAAAGTTTTCTTTAAAAAATAATTGGACATGACAAGCACTAAATAGCATCACAAAGAGTGAAACTGACTAGATTTTAACAGAAAGGAAAAGACTTATTATTGACATTAGAGTTATTCCTGAATTGGCTTTCTGTGCACAGTCAGAACTTAGTGCTAAGGTCAGAATTATAATATAAAACAAACAAAAAGAAATTATAGTAATGAGAAAAAGATGGAGTATACAATTAAAATTTAACCTTGAATTCTTTAAACAAGCTATAAAAATTTTGAAAAGATGAAATGGACAATAGAAATAATCAATATCAATTATAATAATTTCATTAAAAAGTGAAATCAATATAAATTAATTGCTACAACAAAGTGACCAAAGAAACACAGAAGAGACTTACTCAGCAAACATTTTACTCACTTGCCAAATAGAGAGAAATGGTTACAAAAGGTGATACTAGGTTATAACAAACTCTTCTACAAAATCTTCTGAGGAAGGATGATGTGCAATTATGAGCAATATTGTCTCATAAATCAAAGAGAAGCAGTGGAGAGTAAAATCAGTTTAAAGAAAACTTGGCAAGATATCCAACTAAGGAAAGTCATCTCAAGGGGATGAAAATAGAAAGAGCACTACAAACAGAAGAAAAAAGGAAAAGATTTGCAAAAATAATTTAAATGACATGATTTTTTCATGTGTAGATGACCCCCAAAATTTTGTATTGGTGAGAGAGTGAGCATATAGGTCAATAGGTACTGATATTCTCTTGGTCACCTTTTTAGGGGTATCAACAAGGTCTTAGTTATTTTCCCCATGCTTTTGATATCTTTTCCTCTTTCAAATATCTTATATAAGTCATTCAATGCCTTCACAATTATATAACTTTCAGCACACATTTCCTCATTTCCTAAATATATGCTTGATCCCCACTGATTTTTCTATCTTTGTTTTCTTTAGTGCCATCTTCTTTTAGTGTACTTCTGCAAGTACATCAGAGACCTTGATGTTGGGTCCAAGGATGGTAGTTCCAATATCCTTGATGGAAATACGTGTTCACTTAAAGTATTTAGCACTGTCATGGAGGAGATCCACTGAAGAATCCAAGGCAAGAAGAATTTCCCTGTGGACACCATGGTCCTCCAGATTCTCCTGTTTATAGATAACAGTATGCTGATTATATTAAGTCCCAAGACACTGTAGAACCTCCTGGAAGAGATCTGTAATCAATCAGTAGAGTTTGGTTTGTCCATCCACTCAGTAAAGACCAAACAGATAAAAAATGTCTGTTACCCAGGTTTTAGCATGTATCTGAATGGGCACCCTCTAGAACTTGACCATCAGTAAGAAGATGTGGGATAGGAAGTACAGATGGACGGTGAACCAAACCCAGAACTCAAAAAGGAAAAAGAGAGTGAGTTGGCTTACTTCAGGGCTGGCTTTTACTAAACCCAAGCCTTCCATAATAACAAAGGCCAGTCATTTTAATGTGTGTATTTTAATGGTGCTGCCACTGTATGGCAGAAACTTCCTGCTTCCAAGGAACTAAAGAAGAGCATCACACAGAGGGCAATGGAAAGGCATGTGGTCATATGAATAGGCTGCTAATCTAACTATCAAGGAACTCTAAAGAACAGGAATATGCATGCTATTAATGAATAACATAGCAGAAAGAGAAAATGGGCTAGTCTTGTGATCAGAGTTAAGGGCAACTGGTATATAGCCAGAGTGCTCCATTGGTACCCTTATGATGTCAGGAGAAAGCAAAAAAGGCTTCTAGCACTCTGGGTGGATCACCTGTAGTAAGCTTCCTGGAGGACATGGAGGATAGTTACCCAGGGTGGACTGGCATGGAAGGGTTATATGCTTCATTGTATGGAATTTCAGAATTGACAAGATCACAGATCCATTTGAATATCTGAGCGTACCACCTCAATTTACTGTTCAACAGTCTCCTAAGTAGCTCACTGCTACACATTCTTCATGCACATCCCACACCAAAAAAAAAGAGTGGTATTACCAGAAATATCACATCTATAACTATAGCATGTATGTTGTCCAAGACCTCCTGGGTCATGGACCTGTGTTATTTAAAAGTCAGTATGTGCTACTAGCTCTATACCCCCAAAGAGATCAAAGAAGGAGGACCCAAATGTACAAAAATATTTATAGCAGCCTTTTTTTGTGGTGGCAAATAATTGGAAATTAAGGTAATACACACCAATTGGAGAATGGTTGAGCAACTTATGATATAGGAATGCACTAGAATACTATCGTGCTATAAGAAACAATGAAAGGGATAGTTTCAAAATACCTTGAGAAGAATTCAATGAATTAATACAAAACGGAGTGAGCAGCCAGGTGGTACAGTGGATAGAGTGCTGGCTCTGGAGTCAGGAAGACCTGAGTTCAAATCCAGTTTCAGACACTTAGTAGCTGTGTGACCCTGGGCAAATCACTTAATCCTGTTTTCCTCGGTTTCTTCATCTGTAAAATGAGCTGGAGAAAGAAATGGGAAATCACTCTAGTATCTTTACCAAGAAAATCTCAAATGTGGTCACAAAGAGTCAGACATGTCTGAAAAATGACTGAACAACAACTCAATGAAGTAAGTGGAATCAGGAGAAAAATTTATACATTAACAGCAATATTGTAAAGATTAGCAACCTTGAAAACTAACTCTGATCAACACAATGACCAACCACAATTCTAAAGGACTCTTACTATCCACCTCCAGATAGAGAAGTGATTGACTCAGAGTGCAGATTAAAGTATATTTTCTTTTCTTTATTTTTGAACATGGTTAATGCAGAAATTTGTTTTGTATGACTATAATGGATATATATTAGATATATATATATATAAATAGATATAGTTATACACACATATTTATAATGGATTTTATTTTTCTTGCCTTCTCAATGAGTAGGTAAGGGGAGGGAGAGGAAGAGAATTTGAAACTGAAAACTAAAAAAAAAATTTTTTAAATATCATATATAGACATAGAGCTCTGCCACTAACCAGAGCCTGGTGGACTAGAAAGAGTCTAGATTTGGTGTTAGAAGATGTGTGTTCAAGTACCATCTCTGTCATTTCTTAGCCATGTGCCTGTGGTCAAGTCAACAACCTCTCAGAGGCAAAATTTCTTCACCTCTATGAATGGAATATTAGAAAAGTTATGTATCATAGACCTCTGGAGAAAATTGAATGGTGATAAAAAGGAATATACTTTTTTCTTGGTAGTACATGGTACATACACAATAAATTGACCATGTACTAGGCATGAAAACCTCACAATCCAATGCAAAAAGGCATCTATTTCAGATCATGATGCAATAAAAATTATATGTAATAAAGGGCCATGGAAAGATAGACCAAAAATTAATTGGAAACTAAATAATCTAATCCTAAAAAATGAATGAGTCAGACAACAAATCATAGAAACAATCAATAACTTCATTCAAGAGAATGACAATAATGAGACAACATACCAAAACTTATGGGATGCAGTGAAAGCAGTTTTTAAGGGAAGTTTTATATCTCTAAATGCTTACATGAATAAAATAGAGAAAGAGGAGATCAATGAATTGGGCATACAACTAAAAAAACTAGAAAAAGAACAAATTAAAAATCCTCAATTAAACACCAAGTTGGAAATACTGAAAACCAAAGGAGAAATTAAGAAAATTGAAATTAAGAAAACTATTGAACTAATAAATAAAACCAAGAGCTGGTTTTATGAGGAAAAAAAACAATAAAATAGATAAACCTTTGGTTAATTTAATTTAAAAAAAGAAAGAAGAAAACCAAATTACCAATTTCAAAAATGAAAAGGGTGAATCTACCACCAAGAAAGAGGAAATTAAAACAATAATTAGGAACTATTTTGCCCAATTGTACGCCAATAAATTTGACAATCTTAGTGAAATGGATGAATATTTACAAAAATATAAATTGCCCAGATTAACAGAAGAGGAAGTATAATTCTTAAATAACCCCATCTCTGAAAAAGAAATTGAACAAACCATTGATGAACTCCCTAGGAAAAAAATCTCCAGGGCCAGACAGATTTACAAATGAATTCTATCAAACATTTAAAGAACAATTAATTCCAATACTATATGGACTATTTGGGAAAATAGGTGAAGAAGGAGTCTTACCAAATTCTTTTTATGATACAAATATGGTGCTGATACCTAAATTGGGAAGAGTCAAAACAGAGAAAGAAAATTATAGACCAATTTCCCTAATGAAAATGGATGCAAAAATTTTAAATAAAATATTAGCAAATAGATTACAGCAACTTATCACAAGAATAATACACTATGACCAGGTAGGATTTATACCAAGAATACAGGGCTGGTTCAATATTAGGAAAACTATTAGCGTAATTGATCATATCAACAACAAAACTAACAGAAACCACATGATCATCTCAGTAGATGCAGAAAAAGCTTTGACAAAATACAACACCTATTCTTATTAAAAAACACCAGAGAGCATAGGAATAAATGGAGACTTCCTTAACATAATAAATAACATCTACCTAAAACCTTCAGCAAGCATCATATTTAATGGGGACAAGCTAGAAGCATTTCCAATAAGATCGAGGGTGAAACAAGGATGTCCATTATCACCACTGTTGTTCAATATGATACTGGAAAAGTTAGCTTTAGCAATAAGAGAAGAAAAAGAAATTGAAGGTATTAGACTAAGCTAAGAAGAAACAAAGCTATCACTCTTTGCAGACGATATGATGATATACTTAGAGAATCCCAGAG
Source organism: Vombatus ursinus (assembly GCF_900497805.2). NCBI lineage: Eukaryota > Metazoa > Chordata > Mammalia > Diprotodontia > Vombatidae > Vombatus > Vombatus ursinus. The sequence continues at coordinate 26,613,398 of NW_020954576.1, forward strand.
AATCAAGTAAAAAACTACTTGAAATAATAAACAACTTTAGCAAAGTTGCAGGCTATAAAATAAACCCACATAAATCATTGGCATTTCTATATATTACCAACAAAGCCCAACAGCACGAGATAGAAAGAGAAATTCCACTTAAAATTACTGTAGACATTATAAAATATTTAGGGGTCTGCCTCCTGAAACAAACATAGGAACTATATGAACACAATTACAAAACATTTTTCACACAGATAAAGTCAGATCTAAATAATTGGAAAAACATCAGTCGCTCATGGGTAGGCTGAGCTAATATAATAAAAATGACAATTCTGCCTAAGCTAATTTACATATTCAGTGCCAAACCAATCAAATTACCAAAAATTATTTTATAGAGATAGAAAAAATAATAACAAGATTCACTTGGAATAACAAAAGGTCCAGAATATCAAGGGAACTAATGAAAAGGAATGCAGGGGAAGGTGGCCTATCTGTACCAGATCTTAAATTGTATTCTAAAGCATCAAGCATCAAAACTACTTGGTACTGGCTAAGAAATAGAGTGGTGGATCAGTGGAATAGGTTAGATATGCAAGACACAACAGTCGATGACTATAGTAATCTACTATTTGATAAACCCAAAGACCCCAGCTTCTAAGATAAAAACTCATTGACAAAAACTGCTGGAAAAATTGGAAAAGAACATGGCAGAAACTAGGCATAGACCAAAATCTCACACCATATACCAAAATAAAGTCAAAATGGGTTCATGATTTAGATATAAAGGCTGATACTATAAGCAAAACAGGGAGAGCAAGGAATAGTTTAGCTATCAGATTTATGGAGAATAGAAGAATTCATGACCAAACAGGAGATAGAGAACATTGCAAAATGCAAAATGGATAATTCTGATTACATTAAATTGAAAAGTTTTTGCACAAATAAAGCCAATGCAACCAAGATTAGAAGGAAAGTAGAAAATTAGGAAAGAATTTTTACAATCAGTGTCTCGATAAGGGCCTCTTTTCTAAAATATATAGAGAATTAAGTCAAATTCATAAGAATACAAGTCATTCCCCAATTAATAAATGGTCAAAGGCTATGAGTAGGCAGTTTTCAGATGAAGAAATTAAAACCATCTACAGTCATATGAAAAAATGCTCTAAATCACTATTGATTAGACAAATACAAATCAAAACACTTCTGAGGTACCATATCACACCAGATTGGCCAACATGACTAAACAGGAAAATGATAAATGTTGGAGGAGATGTGGGAAAATTGGAACATTAACGCATTGTTGGTGGAGTTGTGAAATGATCCAACCATTCTGGAGAGCAATTTGGAACTATGACCAAAGGGCTATAAAAATGTGTATATCCTTTGATCCAGCAATGGCACTTCTAGGGCTGTATCCCAAAGAGATCATACAAATGGCAAAAGGACCCACATGTACAAAAATATTTATAGCAGCTCTTTTTCTGGTGGCAAAGAATTAGAAATTGAGAGGATGCCCATCAATTGGGGAATGGCTGAATAAGTTGTGGTATATGAATGTAATGGAATACTATTGTGCTATACGAAATGATGAGCAGGTGGATTTCAGAAAAACCTGAAAAGACTTTCATGGACTGACGCTGAGTGAAGTGAGCAGAACCAAGAGAACCTTGTACACAGTAACAGCCACGTTGTGCAATGACTAACTTTAATAGACTTACCCCTTCTCAGCAATGCAAGGATCTAAGACATCTCCAAAGGTCTCATGAAGGAAAATGCTATCTACATCCAAAGAAAGAACTATGGAGTTTGAATGCAGATTGAAGCATACGATTTCCTATTTTTTTTCTTCTGTTTTGTTTTGTTTTCTCTTTCTTGTGGTTCCTCCTATTGGTTCTAATTCTTCCTTACAACATGACTAATGTGAAAATATGTTTAATAGGAATGTATATGTATAGCCTATATCAGATTGTGCACCATTTTGAGGAGGGAGGCAAAGAGGGAGGGAGAGAAAAATTAAAAACTCAAAAGCTTATGGAACTGATTGTTGATAAATCAAAATAAATTAATAAAAACATTTTTTAAAAAATTTCTTCACCTCTAAAATGGGAATAATGATGTTCATATTTCATATATTAGAGGGTTGTTGTGACAATCAAATGAGATAATACATGTAGGGCACTTTGTAAACTCTAAGGCACCATAAGCTATTTTTGTTGTTGTTATTCTGTCGTTTTTATTCTGTTGTTATTCTGTCGTCCGAGTCTTTATGACCCCATTTGGGGTTTTCTTGACAAAGATACTGGAGTGATTTGCTATTTCCTTCTCTAGCTCATTTTACAGACAAGAAAACTCAGGCAAACAGGTTCGAGTGACTTGCCCAGGGTCACATAGCTAGCAAGTGTCTGAGATCAGATTTGAACTCAGGAAGATTAGTCTTCCTGACTCCAGGCCCAGCACTGTATCCACTACACCAACTAGATTTTTATTATAATACATATCAATATACTATTATTCAACAAGGTGGATTAGTTCGACATAGAAGTCTGAATATATTCTATACTGTAGTGAGTGCCACATGACATTCGCAGGCCTTGGGCTCTATGGGGCTGACAACACTGTATAGTGCAGTTAGAAATTTATGATGTACAGAATGCCATTGGCCATGGCAATACAATACAGAGGTCCAGAATAGGGATATAGGTACCACGATAGAGTACTATTCTTTAGCGGTTCACAGCCTACTCTAATTCTAAGTTAGGCGATAAAATCTTATCTGTTTCACTGATTTATCAGGTAGGAATTTACTTTAGTGTCCTAAGATCCACTTGTGGTTATATTATGAATATGAATAATAATATGAAACATATATAACCATATGAATAATAATATGAAAGGCTCTCAAGTAAGGTGCTGTTGCTACTGATCTGGACAAAAGTCCCAATGCAGACACAGGGAACAAAAAGAACTTCATTCCTCAATGCATTCTGTGTCCTCACTAAGTGTCTACAATTATCCTTGCTGTTATCTAGTATCTGTTGGATCTCCAGGCATCTTAATACCATGGTGCCCCCTCTTCATCCTCTGCCTCTGCCTCAGAACTAGTATTCTAATATCTGCCAAGGAGCCCCAAGCTTCTGATTGGTTATCCCAATCTAGACCCAACATATTGTTTTCCCAGCCATCTTCATATGCCATGGCGCTAAGCATATCTTTCCCCAATACCTCCTTCTAGTTGTGTGATCAGTATTGATATCAACATGACCATTCCTAGAACAGACATATCAATTAATAGCTCTATGGCTCTTCTCATCATCACTGTGACTTCGCAGACCAAAATGACCCTTCCCTGGATACCATTCCCTTATTGTGTTGTCTTTATGTGTTCTTCTCTAAAAATGTTGTTGAGGGCAGAAGCTGCCTTGATTTTTATATTTCCAGAGCTTAGCACAGTACCTGGCACATAGTAAGCATTTAATCCTTTCCATTCATTCATAGCGAAGTTTGTCGGTTTTCCTTCTGTCTTGTCTACTCAACATCACCAAATCTTAATCCTACACAGTTACAGTATTTACCTCTCCTGGAATACATGCCCCCGTTGGTGTTAGGGACAGAGCGCTAGAAGAACCAGATTCCAACTGTGGTTTCATCATGTGTGGCTTCAGACAAATCACTTGAGCTTGCTAGGCTTCTAATCTCCATCTGTAATGTGAGGGGTTTGGATTAGATCTCCAAAGTCCCTTCCAGCTCAAAATACCCAATTAATTTATGATCTCCTGTGCGAGTCATGCTACAATGAGTCTGTCATCCCTGTCAACAGATGCATACCCAATAATGGAGTCCATTAAACAGCTGGGGAGGCAGGCCAGTAAGACTGTTAAAATTCATCATGGTAATATGTCCTATATCATGATCACGAATACTGATTTAAGATTCCCTTCTCGGTATTTCACTGTTTTTCTTCTCTTCCCTTTGGACCATTCAATTACGCTAGTCCTGTTTATTGAGGGTTTGCTATCTATCTGTCTGGCAGTGTGGGTGGGAATAAAAAGAAAGTAAAATGTGTAACTACAGGTAATGAGACACTTTCCACAAGTTGCAGAAGAAAGTCTCTCATTGCTTTATAGCCTTGGGCTTCTAGATCCTTGTCTTCAAGTTGTGTCAATTAAGAAAAGTAACTGTACTGGAAAGGAGTGCTAGATGTGAAGACAGAGGACCTGACCTTGGATCTCAACTGTCCAATATTAGTAACTTTCCCTGGCTGGGCCTTGGTTTCTTCATCTGTAAAATAAGAGTTGGACTAGATGGTCTGTATGGTCCCTTCCAACTTAAATCCTCCAATCCTATGTTGAGGATCAAGACCAACACACTTGAAACAGATGAGCATTTCCCAAATTACTAGAGGTGGCTGGTAGTATGGTAGATAGAGCTCTGGGCCTGGTGGCAGGAAGACCTGAGCTCAAATCCAGTCTTGGATGCTTACTAGCTGTGTGACCCTGGCCAAGTCACTTAACCCTGTTTGCCTCAGCTTCCTCATCTGTAAAATGAACTGGAGAAGGAAATGGCAAACCACTCTTTCGCCAAGAAAACCCCAAATGGGATTATGAAGAGTCAGACACAGCTGAAATAATTGAACAAATATCTCATTTGGCCTCCAGCCTTATGAGATAAATGACTAGGTATTGCTGTTGTTTTTGTTGGGTTTTATTACAGATGAGAAAACAGGCTCAGAGAAGTTGTGACATGTTCCAGGTCATAAAGCTAATTAAGCATTCCTGACTCCAAGTCTAGCTCTCAATCCACTCTCTCAGGCTGCCTCTCCATCAATCACAGGGGATATAAGGACCTGGGGAAATTTTGTAACAAAAAAGAGTAAATCAAATCAATAAAAATTATTCCACCCAATAAATATTTTGATATGTAATTTCGTACTTAATATTTGAGAGGGGAAAGTCCCTTAGACTGTGAGCCCTTTGAGAAGAGAACTTTATTTTTTAAAAATTTTTTTAAAATTTATTTATTTATTTTTAGTTTTCAACGTTCACTTCCATAAGCTTTTGAGTTTCAAATTTTCTCCCCCTCCCTCCCCTCCTCTCTCTCCAGAAGGGTGTGCAATCTGATATAGGCTCTACATATACATTCCTATTAAACATATTTTCACATTAGTCATGTCATAAGGAAGAACTAGAATCAACAGGAGGAACCCCAAGAAAGAAGAAACAAAAGAAAAGAAAAGAAAAAAAAGAATGAACAACAGTATGCTTCTATCTGCATTCAAAGTCCATAGTTCTTTCTCTGGATATGGATAGCATTTTCCATTATGAGACTTTTGGAGATGTCTTAGATCCTTGCATTGCTGAGAAGAGCTAAGTCTATCAAAGTTAGTCATAGCACAATGTGGCTGTTATTGTGTGCAATGTTCTCCTGGTTCTGCTCACTTCACTCAGTATCAGTCCATACAAGTTTTTCCAGGTTTTCCTGAAGTCCACGTGCTCATCATTTCTTATAGCACAGTAGTATTCCATTACATTCATATACCACAACTTGTTCAGCCATTCCCCAATTGATGGGCAGTTCCTCAATTTCCAATTCTTTGCCACCACAGAAAGAGCTGCTATAAATATTTTTGTTTATGTGGGTCCTTTTCCCATTTGTATGATCTCTTTGCGATACAGCCCTAGAAGTGCTATTGCTGGGTCAAAGAGTATCACATTTTTATAACATAGTTCCAAACTGCTCTCCAAAATGGCTGAATCATTTCAAAACTCCATCAACAATGCATTAGTATTCCAATTTTCTCCAACGTTCATCATTTTCTTGTTTTGTCATGTTAGCTAATCTGATAGGTGTGATGTGGTACCTCAGAGTTGTTTTGATTTGCATTTCTCTAATCAATAGTGATTTAGAGCATTTTTTTTATGTGACTATAGATAACTTTAATTTCTTCATCTGAAAACTGCCTAAGAACAGAACTTTCTTTTGTCTTTCTTTGTATCTGTAACATTTAACGCAGTGCCTGGTACATAGTATGGGCTTAATAAATGCTAGCTGACTGACTGAGAGTACTATTGACATCAAATTTTTTTCACAGAACCAGGGTTCATAGGATATAGAGCTGAAAAAGACCTCAGAGCATCTAATCTACTTCTTACATTTGACAGTTGAGGAAACTGAGGCCCAAACAGATAAAGTCAATCATCATTCAATTAATCAACAATTTAATAAATTCTTGCTATGTGCCAATCACAATAACAAGCCCTAAGGATACAATGGAAAAGGAAAAAACAATTAATACCCTTAATGCCTTATCTGCCAATAGCCAAAAAGAACTGTCCAGACACCTCTGAAAAGACCTATCCAGATATTGGCTACCATACTTACATTTTACATAGAAGGATAAGTAGAAGGAATTTGTGTCTGTGTCAAATGGTGGGCTTCTCTAATGCTGGGTAGAGAGGGAGGGTGGGAGAGACAACTCAGAACTTAAAATGTAACCAAAAAAAAATCAATAAAATTAAATTTAAAATATATGTAGAAAGATATATGTCTATTCTATACTTACATACGTGTGTGTGTATATAGATATATATAGCTATATCTATTGTTCTATATGTAAATACAGAATAGATAGAAGGCAGCCTTAGAAGGGATGGCACAAGTAGCTGAGCCTTAAAAGAAACCAGGAATTCTAAGAGTCAGAGGTCAAGAGGGAGAGCACGCAGGGCAAAGGGAACAGCCAATGAAAAGGCATTAAGACAGGAGCCAGTGTCCTGTGGGAGGGACAAATAGGCAAGCTTAGCCGATCTTGGAGTGTGTGGGAGTAGAATGTCTAAAGATGAAAAGGGGTTTCAGGGGTGGGGAAGAGTTACGAATGCCAGACAGAGGAATTTATATTTTATTTTGAAGGAAATATGAGGGCACTAGAATTCATCAAGTAGTGGGGTGACATATCAGCCCTGTGCTTTAGGAAAATCTCTTTGACAGCTGTGTGGGGGATGGATTGAATTGAGGAGCACTTGAAGCAAGGAGACCAATTAAAAAGCTATTGCAAGCACCGGCCCTGGAGTCAGGAGGACCTGAGTTCAAATCCAGCCTCCAACACATAACACTAGCTGTGTGACTCTGGGCAAGTCACCTAACCCCATTGCCTAACCCAAAAATAAAAAAAATAAATAAAAATAAAAAAGCTATTGCAATATTCCATGGGGGAGATGCTCGAGGCTTGGACCAGAGGGGTGGCTTTATGAGTGGAGAGAAGAGAACATGTTTAAAATGTCATGGAGGAAGAAATGACAAGATTTGGCAACTGATAGAATGTTTGGGGCAAGCAAGAGAGAGGAAACAAGATTGACATTGAAGTCGCAAATCTGAGAAGGATGACAATAATAGAGAAACTCAGAAAAGGGGAGCCTTGGGGGGGGAGGCAGAGAGCGAGGATCATGGGATTTGTCTGGGGCTTTTTGAGTTTGAAATGTCTGAGATATTCAGTTCAAAGTGCCCAAAAGGTAATTGGTGATGGGGTACTAGAGCTCTGACTAGGGCTGAATAAAAGGATCTGGAGAAAATTCCATAGCCGCTGTTCACAACTAACTAGTTTTTCCATTTTGCTTTCAGCTCAGTGTAGCTTTAAATAAGATGATAAATATGAACCTTTTTTTTTTAAGCTTGCAACATTTAACAATGGATTTCTCTAGTGGTGGGGAACCTGCGGCCTATGGCCTTCTAGGTCTTGGGGTGTGGCCTTTTGACTGAGTCCAAGTTTTATAGAACAAATCCTTTTATTAAGGGGATTTGTTGTATGAATTTTAGATTCAGTCAAAGGGCTGCACTGGAGGACCTAAAGAGCCACATGTGGCCTGGAGGTCAAAGGTTCCTCACCCCTGCTCTAGACCCTTTATAGCTGTTACGTGAGAAAAATCAAGAACCAAAGAGAACTGTCCAGACACCTCTGAAAAGACCTATTCAGATATTGGCTACCATACTTACATTTTTATGATAGTGTTGTTTCCAAATGAGAGTTTCTTTTTTAAGTAGTTTGCTGGGGTTTTTTTTCCTCCCAATGGAAGACCTATTCACTATTTTCAACTGCATATCTTTAAGCTATTTTTCCAATGGCTGAGTAAGGTTTTAAATTGCCATACTGAATTTTTATCAGCAAGCTTTTTCTATTCTCTATCCTTCCCTAAACCTTGTCCATGTTCAGGGTGGTTCTTCTGAGAAACCTTCACTATCTTCCCTTTTCTTTCTCCCTTACCCCTTGAAAACAATATTGTATAGTGGATAGAATGCTTGATTTAGAGTTAGGAAGACGGGAAGATCCTAGTTCAAATCTTACCTCTGACATTTAAGATCATTGATTTAGAGCTGGGAGGGACCTGGAAGATCACCTAATCCAGTACTCTCATCTGGTATATGGTCCACAGAAGTTAAATAAGTGGTCTAAGAAGTAAGAAGAAAGACTGGCCCAAAGTCACATAAGTAGTAAGCAGATTCTTGGACTCCATAAGCAATGAATGTTCTCAACACTGAAACTATATCTACTTAGGTGTGTAACCCTGGACAAGTCACTTAAATGCCAGACAAGTCACTTAACCTCTCTGAAACTCAGTTTCTTCCTTTGTAAAGTGGAATTAATAGTACCTAAAGAACCCCCTTCATACTATTATTTCACTTGAACCTCACCTGTAAAATACTTTGCAAACTTTAAAGTACTATAAAAATGCCAGCTGTTATTATGATCAGATCCGAGAGGTACCATCTAAATTACATTGAAAAGACACAGCCTGGGAAGTTCGACTTGCTCACATACATCCTCTCACAGCTCGCCTTCCCCAAATGTATTAAAGTTATAATTAACTACAGTTATGTGCTACATGTGCTTTTTAATTTACCTGAGAGGTTCAATTAATTGCCCCATGTAATATTGTGAAGTTTTTCATCACGTTTTACAGGGCTACTGAATTCCTTCCTTCTTCTAAACTAATTAATCCACCAGCAGTAAGTATGTGCTTAATGTTCACTGACTCATTTCTGAACAGGTCCATATTTTGTCCCGCTGTCCCTTGTGCAGGGCAGGCGCAGGTGAATCCCATGGCATTTGTGACAAGGAGAATAGCTCTAGTCCTGCAGGCATTTTCCTCTTCCTACCTCCTTGACAAGAGTATTTTCCTTATTTTTAGCATATTAACATTTTAGGAGGTTCATTCGTTGTGCTTCAGATACAAGAGGAGTGACTCCCCACTCCTATGAAGTCCTTGGTATTTCTCATCTCTCTTTCCCAATAAACAAAGCGGCCTCTCCATGCTGAGATATATCCTAATGGAGGTGCTTTCCCTGCTAGACCAGTCAGCAAAGGATCTCGGTACAGGGAAGGGCTTGACGGCAGCTCTTCTATTATATTCAGCCATATGCTATTATGGATGTCCCCGTCCCCACTCCTACAGCCAACTAGTGTATGGATGGAAAAGCATTATATCATCTAGAGCTGGAAAGGACCTCAGAGGTCATCTAGCCTAAGTGTCTCATTTTACAGATAAGGCCTAAGTAGATTATCCAAGGTCATACAGGTAGTAACCATCAGAGGCCAGATCTGAACCCAAATCCTCAGACTCTAGCCAGTATCAGTGGTCTTTCTAATCTATGGCACCGTCTTCTTGAGGGATTTACCCACAGAAATTTAACATCCTTCTAAAGGTCAAGTTAACATCAGAAAACAATGAAAGACCCTACTTTCCAAAAACTTCTCTCCCACTGGCCTGTCATGGTGGCTGAAATTTCACCATCAGAGGCTCATCCCTTTGGATTAAAGCCATCCCTCCTAGGTAAAAGCACGTTACGTTGGGGTAACTCATTAATACCTCAACTTGAATAAAATTTTCAGATTAGTTCTAGCATAAAGATGTGCTGGGGGAATCTGACAAAGAGAAGCTACGGTTATATGGAAAGATAGGAAGAGGGATAGGCCAATGGCAATCGAGAACTTCCTATTATACAGCAGAATTTAAAATCTTTGACTACAGGGAACATTTTTTGGTTTTGTCTTACTATCCCCAGCAGCTAGCTCAGTTCCTGGCACATAGCACGCACCTAATAAGTACCTGCTGAATTGAATTGAACTTCAAAGGACTGGACAGTGGTGAGGCACTGCTAGGGAGAACCTTGGGCATCCAGGAAATAGCATAAAGTGATAGAATTTTAGAATTGAAAAGGACCTCAGAGGTCATAGAATTAAAGGATTTAGCATTAGAAGCAACCTTAGAGGCTGTCAACTTACAAATGAAGAAACTGAGGCCCATAGAAATAAGCAATAAGTGCCTGATGTCAACAAGCTAACCCAGCCCTGAAACAGGAATCCTCCTTATCCCATCCCTGACAGTTGGGTATCCAATCTCTGCTTGGAGACCTAGAGTGAAAAGCAACTCACTACCTGTCAAAGCAGATGGGCACTGGGCATGGAGTAGGACCTGACAATGGGAAAAGGAACATAGAAAGGAAAGGTGAGAGGGTTCAGAAGATAGCCTTCCGTGCTGAGGGTCAGCCCTGATTTTTGCTCCTGCATTTTTAAATGCACCAATACACGACAGTCACGAGACCAACAAGAGGGTTGACAGAAACTCTTGGCTCAGATTTAAAAGGCAGATGAGACTTCTGTTACTTGTTTGGAAATAGATTCCCATCATGCCATTGGTGTGAGTATAATTAATAAAAGCAGGTTGGGGTAACAAAGATGTCAGTAAACATCCCCTGTCTCAATCAACAAGCATTTATTAAGGGCTTACTACATTTGAGATATGTGTTAGTCATTAGAGTTACAAACAAAGATGAAATAGTCTGTGCCCTCAAGGAATTTACAATCCAGCTGGGGAGGCAACAGATACATATGTAGATATATACCAAATAGATACAAGGTTATTTGGGGAAGAAGGGGGTGGGGGTGGAAAGGCATACTTGAGTGAGTGAGGTAGCTCCATTAACCCTACCAGGTGTGCTAGTTCTCACCACTTGATTTCTCACCCCAAACATACTTGGGTCTTTGGGTTGCCCCCAACTCCATACCATGAAACAACCTCAGTAAGCTTAGCCTAATCAACTACCTATTTCATACCTTGCCCTACTTGCATTTAAGTTCTTTGTATATGTTTTATAAATATTGTATATATTTCTATATTCGTCTCTCCTATTTTAAATGTAAGCTCCCTGCGAGTAAGAATTGTTTCATTCTTCGTTCCTGAGTATTACTGGCAGAATGATCTGCTCTCAAATGAATTTACACGAAGTCCATCCCTCTAAAGCGTTTCCTAGAAATCTGTGGGATGAGTGGGCACTTGTTGTAGGAAGAGAGAAGTAAGTCAGGACATGGAGACAAAAGGGAACCCAGATAGAAAATGCATAGCCTGTAGAAGATGGCACCAAGAAGCTTCCAGCAAGCCATGGTTACTGAATAAGAGAAAGAATGAGGTAGTGGATAGAGAATTTAATTTGTCGTCAAGAAGACCTTAGTTTGACTCACTCATTAGAACTTGCCAGCAGAATGACCTTAGGTGAATCACAATGTCTCTGGGCATAAATTTCCTCTTCTATAAAATGAGTGGGACGGACTTGGTCTCTAAGATCTATCCCAGCTCTAAATCTATAATCCTATGAGTTTACAAATCCAGCTAACTCCACCACTCCCTGCTGCTACCACCTGGAAGGAAGGAAGCAAGCGTGACCTAACTACAGGACTCCAAAATTTGAGCCTGAAGCTAGCCTAGGGAGGCTCCATTTGGTTTTTTTTTTTTTTTTAGCTGCTATTTCCAAATCTGGTATGCCCTCAGAATTTGCAAGTAGATATGCTACTATGGAAGTCTGAGCTCAAGCTCAGGGAAATCATCACCCTGCCCCAGGCACTCCCATAACCCAAGGACTATTCAGCTACCCTGCAGCAACTGGAAATCTTGGAGAACAAGAGTAGCATCCTTCTGCCCAGGAGCACTTGGCTGCTCCACATCAAGCATCTTTCATTTAGTTCAACTTTACAGCATGAAAAGATGCAACATGTACAAGTGAAGACCCTCAACATACTGAATAAATGCTTTTTCATTCATTTATTAAATGAAATGAGGTTGGTCATATACTCTACATATGACTAGATTTGTTGGGGGAGAAATCATTCTCCGTAGAAGCCATATAATAATGAGGCAGTGTGGTAAAGTGGAAAGAGCACTGGATTTTGGAGGACCTCATTTTGAGTGCTGACTCTTCCACTTAGTACCTGTATGACCTGGGGTAAAGTCATTTAACATCTCTGTTAACAAAAAAGACCAAATGGATGCTTGTTCAGTTATTATCCCTGGCACTTTCAGTGTCTCCATTTAATATTCTAGGCTTCCTCAAACCAGTGAAATTTGAGATTAGGATTATGTAAGTCTAGAATGCGAGAGGGATTATTTTAAAGGATGTGTAGGGTATATAATCTAGACAGATCTATAGTCTGAACCTAGAAGAGAAAAATATGAAATGGAGATGGGTAGAGGGAGGTTTTCTTGACTTCCATTTATTTACTTACTTATTTACTTATTTACTTTTGCAAGGCAATTGGGGTTAAGTGACTTGACCAGAGTCACACAGCTAGTAAGTGTTATGTGTCTGAGGCTGAATTTGAACTCAGGTCCTCCCGACTCCAGGGCTGGTGCTCTATTCACTGCACCACCTAGTTGCCCCATTTTCTTGACTTTTATATCTTTAGCAGTAATCAACATGCTTAGCATAGTACCTGGCATATAAGTAAGCTCTTAATAAATGCTTGTTGACTGACATATATAACATATATATATATATATATATGTATATATGCATATCTATCTTTACGAATATGCCAAGAGAGAGACAGAGAGACAGACACAGAGATGGAGAGGCAGAGAGACAGAGACAGAAAAAGACAGAGACAGAGACAGACAGATACACACACACACACACACACACACACACACACAGAGATAAACATTATTCTAAGAAAGGACTCTTAGGTTTTATAAGACTGGTAAAGAGGTCCATGACACAGAATAAGTTAAGGATCCCTGCTCTAAAGTATCCAGGTGTGATCTCTGTGGCATTGGATATATCTTTTCTGAACTTGAAGCAGTACAGGAAAATGACAGACTTTTTCAGTGTTAGAATTGGGGTTTCCAATAATGAGTACCTAATATTAATGAGTTAGATCAGTACATTAATATGGGGCTAATATGAGAGCTAGAAAGGACTCCCACTGCACAGTGAGACGATCAGTCCCTCATCTTAAAAACTTGATATTTTTTAATGCAGTTAAGCTTGCATTAGATATTTTGGCTGCCATATCACCCTGTTGGTGCAAATTGAGCTTTCATCCATATGGATACAATTAAAATGAATGTGTCCATATGGACAATCTCCCATATGGATACAATCCTTTGAAGAATAATGGAAGCTTCCTAAGGCCAGAAACAGGTACTCTTTTGTCTTTGTACCCCAGTGACAGGCACATGATAGGTTCTCTTGCTGAATGGAACAATAACGAAAATTTAAGGAAAAAAATATGGAAATTAATATAGAATCATAGGTTTAGGGGTTGGAAGGAAATTTAAATATCATTCAATCCAAACCCCTCATCTTACAGAAAGGTAGACTTAGATAAACCTCTAAGAGGTTAATTGACCTTGGACAAGTCACTTAACCTCTGTTTAATTCAGTTTCTTCAACAGTAAAATGGGGATAATAACAGCACTTACCTTGCAGGGTCATTGTGAGGATCAATAAATTAATACTTGTAAAGTGCTTAGCATAGTACCTGGCACAGAGGTGTTGTCATTCAGTTGTTTTCAGATGTATCTGGCTTTTCATGACACCATTTGGGACTTTCTTGTCAAAGAAACTGGAGTGATTTGCCATTTACTTCTTCAGCTCATTTTCCAGATGAGGAACTGAGGCAAACAGGGTTAAGTGACTTGCCCAGGGTCACACAGCTAGTATAAGTGTCTGAGGTCAGATTTGAACTCATGAAGATGAGTCTTCTGATTCCAATCTAAGTGCTCTGTGCACTGCACCTCCTAGCTGCCCCATAGTAGGCACATAGCAGACACCATATAAAATGTTTATTCCCCTTGTTCAAGGTCATGTAGGTAATTAGTAACAAAACTAGACTTCAACCCTAGGTTTTCTGATTCCAAATCCAGTGCTCTTCTCAATGCATCTCATGTAAGTCATAATCTAAAGATCTGAAAGTGTGATTAAGTTTTAATGCTCTGTAATTTGCCATGATCTCCATTTTAATAGAATCGTGTTTATGAGGAGTTTCTTTAGGGAGGAACTGGAAGCTAAAGTGCCGACATGTAACTGACGCTTCCTTGATTGACTACGTGATGTCAGATTTCTCACCAAGAGCAATGTTTATCTCACTACTCCACTGGATATGAAATGCTACCTTCAAGTTGTCACATTTTTTTAAAGGTTATTCTTTTTGTAAAGCTCCTTTAAAAGCACACTTCTAAACCTTTTGTGACATTTATTTTTATTACAATGCCTACCGATTTGATTCATTCAGTTAAATTGCCAAAATATTAAACTTTCTGGATCATTTTGATGGTTTGTGGGGAAAACAAGACTGAAATCTGAAATTGGGATAATCTTGGATCTTCTTAGATGTATGGTCACTTTATAATTGGGACCCAGGGTAATATTTGTGCTGAAAGGACCATGCTGAGATTCAAGAGACCTAAGTTTTAGAGCGACATTTACTGTGTGACGATGGAAAAGACATTTCCCATTTCTGGGTCCTATTTTCCAAACCTTTCCAATGAGAAGGTAGCTCTGGATTATCTTTGAGGTCCCTTCCAACTCTGACTATATTGTCGCATGCTGCCATAAAGAATCCTTAGCCAAGATCCATGTCCGTGGATACTTTATTAACAAGAATCATCTGATTTGAGGGACAACGCACCCTATTGAATAGCCTCATACAGCTCCCAGGGTTTCCAACGGCCAGGCCAGGCCTTAATTTATATAATTGCCGAGTTCCTTAGCCTGATACGATATGACTCTTTCTCCTGGCTTGCTCGTTAACCTCCAGCTGTGTGGTTTCTTGCCCAGTAGGCTATTTACACTTGAGCAAAACTTGTCCTAGCTTTTCCAGCCAGCTATATAGGACAGGGAACCTGGTAATGAGCATGGCTTATTTTTATCCACCTCCTTCTCTGCATTTATGACACAGGCCAGTTTTTCTGTAGACAAGTTATGTCTCTGCTTTCAGGCAATGGGTTAGTTACACAACCTCTCTCAGCCTTAAAGATCAAGCTCAGATTGGCTCAATCAACAATGGGTTTTCATTAATAGACTACTGTATGCCAGAAACTAAGGCAAGGATGAAAAGTAGACATTGTTTAATTCTTTGTATTTCAGTGCCTAGTACAGTGTCTGATATATCAAGGTATTGATAAATGCTTGATTGATTGGGGATATAAACACAAAAGAGAAACCATCCCTGACCTATGCTACGTTGGACACAAATGAGTTGTGTGACCCTAGCCAAGTCATTTAAACTCTCTCGGCCTCAGTTCCTCATCTCTAAAAGGACTATAATGACACCTACCTCCCAGAGTTGTTGTGAGGATGAAATGAGATGATCTATGAAGTGCTTTACAAATTCTCAGGTGCTATGTGAATGACAGATATTATTATTACTGGGGGAAACAACATGATCACAGACAGTAATGGAAGGGCAAGGTGGGGGTGGGGTAGAACTAGAAACCAGAGGGATCTGGGAAAGTCTTTGTATAGGAGGCAGCACTTGAATCATGAAGGAAACTACGAAGTCTATGAGACTGGGGAGAAGGGAGAATGGAGTGCATTTCAGGTACAAGAGATAGCCATTGCAAATGCACAGAGATGAGAAATGGAGACTCAAGTATAAAGAGCAGTAAGAAGGTCTATTTGACTAGAGTTGGGGGGGGGAACCTATGGCCTCTAGGCCACATGTGGCCCTCTAGGTCCTCAAATGCGGCCTTTTGACTGAAACCAAACTTCACAGAACAAATCCACTTAATGAAAAGATTTGGTCTATAAAACTTGGACTCAGTCAAAAAGCCACACCCAAGGACCTAGAAGGCCACATGTGGCCTTGAGGCTGCAGGTTCCCCACCCCTGCACTAGACCATAGAGTATGTGAAAGTGTGTGATAAGACTGGAAAGCTAGGCTGGGATCAGGTCATGAAGGGCTCCAAAAGGAGGCTGGCCTTAGAGTTCCTAGGAGGGGTGTTCATGGCATTACTAGCCGTTAAGCAGTCTGTGTGCATAGGGGTAATTTCTGAATTCAATAGATACCAAGTTAGAAATATATTTCCAGATCTTACAATTGCAAATCCAATGTTCTTTTTAGCATACCACAGTTAAATTCATACCAAGGTGTGAGAAGCAGGACAAAATGTTTTGTCCCCTGGAGAATTTCCATTTTAACCCATTAAAATTGTGAAGATGAAGAATTTGTCACATCTTAAAGGAATTTTAAGACAGCAGAGAGCAGGTGAGGGAGGTATTTGGGAAAATAAGGATATTTTCCGGTTCTTCCAAAAGAACATCATATATATAAATGGAAAACCTTTTCTCCCAGCAATTTGGGCAGGGGCAAAACTGAGTCAGACCAACTAGCAAACTTTCTAAAGTCATACATCTGCCATTACATTGTGTATTTCCATTGAGCATAAAACAAGGATGAATGTGTATTGTAACAAGTTCAGACACTGGTTCCTTTTCTTGACCTTGTTATAAAATGTCTCTCATGTGCCTTCCCTCTACCTTTCAGCAGGGAACAGGAAGAGATCAGTAATCTGTTTAAGTTCAAGCTTACAAAATATCACACATTTGGGGTCCTGTTATTTTATCCAGTATTGAATAGTTAACCATTACAAGGCCATAAAAGAGAATATTTTTTACCTTCTCACCTCCTATTTTAACTTGAAATAAATTCTTTCAAAATTTTCAAAGCAGATTTTTTTTTGCTACTTTGTTACTTAATTGTTTTCATTAGTGTACTAGCAAATGTTTTTAAAGGGGAAATAAGAAGTACTAAGGTTTGTCTTTACTGCACACCATAAAATTATCCATTTCAGAGACATTGTCCAAACTTCCTTCCCAGTTTTCCTTTTTCTAACAGTGTAGGTTGCCCTTTTGATTCTTGTGATTCCATGTAATGGTCCTTGATCATTTCACAGAGAGCACTCTAGCAGACATTAATTTCTTTTGATACCCTGTGGTTTCTACAATCAAGAAGTGGGGCCTCTACCTAATACTTTTGCTGGAGATGTGTGAGAACAAGTTGGAGCCAGGTCAGCCAGAAGGATGTAAGCAACAGAGGAGGTGCCTTGCTGCAAAGCAGGTCATATCAGGGATATCCTTCTGGGGGAACTAAAAAATCAGGGCAGAGTTTTCCAACAAGGGAAATCTAAGAATCAGGACTGCCAAATGAGTCTATTTCTTGGCTACTGCCAGGGGTAGGGTCCTGAAAGTCATTCTCAAAGGTCCGTGGGGCATCAATGCCTTCCTGGATTCCAACTTCTGGATTCTTATGGTTAACTCTCCTGACATTTTATAATTCCCAAGATTGTCATGGTCTTTTACTAGATGCTATATGCTAACGAGTCTCCAATGAAGCCAAAAGACAATGATGGAAAAGAAAAAATAGCTTAAACAGACAGGCTTTTTTGAGTGTCTCTACAGTCAAAGAATTTTTTCTTCAACCCATGGTTAGCTGACCAGAACCAGTTACAGAATGCCTACACATACTTCCATGGTCTCAGTCTCTCTAAGGTAATTTCCTTGCCAGGCATAAAAGTTGGCCTGTAAGCAGCTTTCTCAAGAACTCCATGTGGAGAGATATCATCCTAGGCTCTCTCTGGGTATGTCTGTTATAAGGACTTTTTTGTTTCCTTTCTTACCCTTGGTTTGTTGGAGATGAGGGTCCTGGTGAAGGGACTATTAGCAATAATGGTGAAAAACATGTTAACAAGAAAAATAGAAGTTCAAAATGAAGCAGAGACAAGCAGGATAGTTTTGAAAGTAACATGTAGAATTGATTACACACTTAAAAGAAAGCAAATGGTATGAAATAGATGTTCACAGTTTCATACAGAATCCCTTTTTTGTGCATTCTGCCTTATGTAAAGAATTTTTTTTGTGTTTAAGTTCAAAATTTAAAATATCTACATATAAAGGATGGAGAAGGTGTGCTTGAAGGAAGTAGGGAAGGAATCAGTAGCTAAGGAGAGACTAAAGATTCAAAAGAGGTGATTGAGGATGCAATCTTCTGGAGAAGCCAGGAAGGAATGGGTTTATGGAAAAGAAAGAAGAAAAGGAAAAGGGCATTCATCAAGTGCTTACCATATGCCAGGCACACGTAGGTTAGCCTAGATAAGAAAAAGACCCGCCTCTGTCAAAGACTAGAGGAAAAAAAAGAGAGTAGGAGACAATGTCAAAGGTTTTCGATAAAGAGAATAGAATAAGAGGGAGCTTGTGTCAAATGGCCTCAAATTTCCAAATAGAGTAAAATACAAGGTCTTTGACTGAGAGAACAGGGGAGGAAAGATATGGAAGGCTTAAGGAAGGAAGAAAAGTTTTTGAGTAACTTCTCTGGGGAGAGAGATAGGAAATCAAGTAGGCAGGAATAAAAGGAATGCTTTACTGCAGTGAGAGCCACAGTGAGGTTGGATAATATGAGTCTGTAATGTACCTAATTGGACTTTTTCATTGGTGAAAGAAGTCACAGTGACTTTTTCCAGTGACTTACGTAAGAGTGGAAGTAAATGATGGGAGTAATCTGGGGCTGAAATTTGGCAACAGATGTCAAAAGGATGAGGGGGCAAGAAATTCAAAAGCAAATAGAGTGTAGAGTTGAAATGGTCAACTATTGGTTTGAGATTGGAGAAGGAGAAAAATAAAGTCAGAGCTGGGCTAATGGCTGAAAATAGTTTCCTCCTAAATGGTCAGTGATTAACAGGAAGAGAAACAAGAGAAATCCACCTCTAAGAAGGCTGAAGGAAGCTGCTGGGAGGCTAGATTTGGGTCTTCATTTGGTCCTGCCTTTTGGATGCAGCTACTCCTTCTGTTCCTCTGAGGTAGTTGGTAGATATAGGAAAAGCAACAAAGAGGGGTCAGGATGAGGGACCTATTCTGGCTAAGCTTAATTGTCATGGCCAAGGATTCTTCTCATGTGCAAATCATGACTATTGTGGGATTCCAACATTTCCCTTCAAAATATCACTATTACAGTGAATTCAAAATGGGTAGATGACGTTGCTAAAGGAGTAGGCCCAAGCCTCTTCTTATTCAGGAAAGCCTGCTTTCTATATGAAGCATTGAAAGATGAAGGTGGGACAGGAACTGACATCTTGGACTGTAGACAGAAAACACAAGGCATTGGGAATTTGACAGTGAGTGGCAGGGAGAGAGAAGAGTCAAGGAGGAGGGAAAAGATTTTAATAATTAGAGAAACTTGGATGGCAAAATGATTTAATGAATTTCAGTATTTCCCTAGAGACTCTCTCAAGTCCCCAAATGACTTCATTTTGTTCCAAAGTCAATGATAGAAGTGTTAACCTAGACCACTAACATTCCGCTGGTCATCAGGAGAAGAGCATGTGGACAACTATACAATTCCATCCCCATTATTGGGAATGCAATTTGGAAAGCACAGTACTGGGTGCCATCTTTAGAGATGAAAGGTATTTGAGTGAAAGTTAATGGAAAAAAAGAAATGAATGATATCATTAGAGTATACTACAAATCACTTAAAATGTAAC
The DNA here is from genome assembly GCF_900497805.2 of Vombatus ursinus. Classification (NCBI taxonomy): domain Eukaryota; kingdom Metazoa; phylum Chordata; class Mammalia; order Diprotodontia; family Vombatidae; genus Vombatus; species Vombatus ursinus. The sequence goes on from NW_020954576.1 coordinate 26,633,179, forward strand.
AAAAATGAATAAATTAATTTTTTTTTAAATGATAGTCCCACTCTGCCCTGGTCAAACTACATCTGGAATATTGTTATCACTTCTGGGCACTAGATGTTTGTAAGAATATTGACAGACTTGAGTTGGTCCAGAAAATGATATGAGGGGACTAGAGACCATGCCATGCGAGGATCATTTGATGAAACTTGAAATATTTGAACTGTAAAAGAAATAGCTGAGGGAAAACATAGTGGCTATCTTCCGGTATTTACACGTCTTTCATATGAAAGAAAGATTGTATTTTTCTGCTTTGCTATAATGGAGCAAACTAGGAGTAATGAAGGGAAATTGCAGAGAGACAGATGTAGGCTGGATGTAAGGAAAATATTCTAAAAGAGTTGTCCAAAATTAGAATGCACTGTTTTTGGAGTTATCAGATACCCAATCCCTAACTGTCTTTAAGAGAGGTCTACTTGCTTTAGATTTTATAGAAAGCTAGCCTGTTCAAGCATGGACTCCACTAGAGAGCCTCTGAATTCTTCCAAAGCCAAGATTTTGTGATCCTATTAAAAATAGTGAGACTCCATCATTTCCTGACTGTGGCTAACCGTCATAGGCCACTCTCAAGTAGCTTTTCTGCCCTGGTTCTTGGCAGAAGGTCTTGCCTCTTCCATTTGCACGTGGAATGGATTTCAGGATGAATTTAATGTTTACTGGTACCACTAAATCTGTGCTATCTCATTGATCTTCATTAGAGAGATAAATGAAAAACCTATCCTGAGCCACCCCTCAGAAGCTACAGTCCATTATTAGGTCAAAGGAGACTCCAAGCTTGCTGGTTTTCCTGGATTTTCCAGGAATCTCCCAGAATCCGACAGTTCCCTGTATTCCAGGTCAATTTCTTCTTTATTTTCGTTAGGGAAAGGGGAAAACTGATTTACCTCTAGGACCTTGAGACAAAGACTTTTTTCAAAGTCACTACTCCCTATGGTGGATAAGTCTGGGAGTTGAATCTTTCCCAATATCCAGTATCAGTGGAGAAAGCAATGTAACTGAATCCATCCTCCACCTGAGCAGGACACTGCCCCCAACACCATTCATTCAACAAATATATTGGATCATCTTATTTAGAACTAGAGATCATCTAGTCTAACTGCCTCATCTTACCTTAGCCATGGCTTATGCAAGTCTGCTCAAAACCCTTCCATTGCCCCCATTGATGATTTCATATTCCTTAGCCTTACTTTCCAGGCCCTCCAAAATCTGTCGCTGTACAACTTTCCAGGCTTACTTCATACCACTATGCTTCATGTCTGCCCCAGTGAGACTTAAGCAACAGCTGAACATCTGAAGAGGCTTATGAGGCATTAAAGGGTAAAGAGGAAAGCCTTGAAATACAAAACGTTTTCTCACCCTACAAAAGGCAGGGGGAATGAAAACCTTAATTGCATGTGAAGAGACCAGAAAGCTGATGAATATGCCTCCAAGGCGTAGACTGAATTTTTAAGTTTTTCCCTAGCTACTCGTCTACAGAAAATTCTCAAAGTGAAAGTTAGGAACTAAAACCAATTCCTCTCTACCTTATGGGCATAGACTAAATTCACACCTTTGTCTCAAGCCAGTCACCTACATAAGATTCCCATAACAGTATGGGAGGTGAATATGACTAAAGGTAAATGATTGGGAGCAGCTAGGTGGCGCAGTGGATAGAGCACCAGCCCTGAAGTCAGGAGGACCTGAGTTCAAATCTGATCTCAGACCAAACACTTGACATGTACTAGCTGTGTGACCTTGGGCAAGTCACTTAACCCCAATGCCTCATAAACAAACAAAAAAAAGGTAAATGATCACCTTTAGGAGTAGCTTATGGAGGGAAGGTACTTTTGAGCTTCAGTCTGTCAAAGGAGAAAGGAACCTTCTCTCATCTCCTTGGTCTCTATACAAGTTGAAATGTGGCACTTCAGATGGAAAAAAAACAACAACAAAGTATGACTCCAGTTGAAGAGAATAGAGTTACCTCCAGCCCAGCTGATGGCTGAAGGTAGAAAAAGATGAAAACTGATCATTGAAGAGTGAGCCCAGGAGATCAGTGGATTGATCCGTCTACTAGGGATGCCTTACTCTGAGAAGAGCAAGCCACACAAAGAACCAGCCCTGCTGAAGAATTGAACAGAGAAAAGACATCAAGGACCTACAGTTTTAGAGTTGTGAGTTGGCTTGGCTATGTGTGCTTCCTATATGTTTGTCTCACTACCATTGCACTTTAAGTTCATGCCCAATCTTCCCGTCTCCTAGACTCTAGTTGTGTTGGTGGGAGAGTGTGCCTGTAATGTTTGAGGGAAATGTTTTGCAATGACTGTCATGTTATGCCATTTTAATAAACACCTCTGTTAAAGAACTAAGTCTGCTGGCTGAATAAGGGGTTGCACACTGGTGGCGGCTTGTGAGCTAGTGTCTAGGAGGATAGACACCAATTGGGTTAGCCCAAGAACCCTTGGAGTAAGCACAGCCATACACCTGGGAACCCAACCTACCACTGGCAGTAAGTTGAGCAAATGAAATCTGAAGGGGTGTAACACTATGCTTCACCCACACTGAATTATTTGCTTTCGCTTACTATAATTGTCCTGTACTGCTTGCATTTCTTTGTTTATATTTCTTACTAAGTCTGGAATTCTCATGCCCCATTGACAACTTTCCCTATTTAAGGATCCTACCAATTCTTTTAAGGTCTAGCTCAAATGTCACATTCTTCAAAAAACCTGTACTCTTTCTCCCTCCTCTGCCCTTAAAGAATGATCCATTCTTCCTAGGATTTTGCAAAACACTTGGTTTACATCTCTCTTGAGCATGTAACCCCAGCTTAAAAAGCCTTACTCACCAAGATTTGGATATTTTTACTATACGTTTTTAAAAATACAGTCATAAAATCTTTCTAAAAATATATTTTGTTTATTTTGATAATTATTTTGCAATTACATGTAAAAAATTTTTAACGTTCTTTTTTTAAATTTTGACTCCCAAATTCTCTTCCTCCCTCCCTTCCCCCACCCCTTGAGAAGGCAAGCTATATACCTATATATCAATTATACATGTGAAGTCATGCAAAACATATTTCCATATTAGCCATTTTGCAAAATAATAAACACACACAATAAAGAAAGTGAGAAAAGTATGCTTCAATCTGCATTCAGAGTTCATCACTTCTCTCTCTGGAGGTGGATGGCATTTTTCATCATGAATCTTTTGGAATTGTTTTGGATCATTGTCTTGATCAAAGTAACTAAGTCTTTCATAGTTGATCATCCTTACAATATTTCGTCACTGTGTAGATTATTTTCCTGATTCTGCTCACTGCACTTTGTATCAATTCATATAAGTTTTCTCAGGTTCTTTTTGAAACCATTCTGCTCATCATTTCTTTTTTTTTATTGATTTATTTTTAGTTTTTAACATTCACTTCCATAAGCTTTTGAGCTTTAAATTTTCTCCCTCTCCCTTCCCACCTCCTTTCCCAAGACGGCTTGCAATCTGATATAGGCTCTACATACACATTCTTATTAAACGTATTTTCACATTAGTCATATTGTAAAGAAGAATTAGAGCCAATAGGAGGAACCACGAGAAAGAAGAAGCAAAACAAAACAGAACCAAAAAAAAGAGCAAATAGTATGCTTCGATCTGCATTCAAATTCCATAGTTCTTTCTCTGGATGTGGATAATATTTTCCATCATGAGACTTTTGGAGATGTCTTAGATCCTTGCATTGCTGAGAAGAGCTAAATCTATCAAAGTTAGTCATCGTACAGTGTGGCTGTTACTGTGTACAACATTCTCCTGGTTCTGCTCATTTCACTCAGTCCATGCAAGTCATACAAGTCTTTTCAGGTTTTTCTGAAGTCCACTTGCTCATCATTTCTTATAGCACAATAGTATTCCATTACGTTCATTTACCACAACTTGTTCAGCCATTCCCCAATTGATGGACATCCCCTCAATTTTCAATTCTTTGATGGTCATAGAATCTTTTTTTTATTTTTAGGCAATTAGGGTTAAGTGACTTGCCCAGGGTCACACAGCTAGTAAGTGTCGAGTGTTTGATCTAAGACCGGATTTGAATTCAGGTCCTCCTGACTTCAGGGCCAGTGCTCTATCCACTGCACCACCTAGCTGCCCCTGGTCATAGAATCTTGAGGACTAAAAGTTAACTGTCATATTTGGAACAGTCCTGCTGAGGCATTAAGAGAATATTCTTAATTCTTAATTTTTTCCCTGAGGAGATTTGAGAGTTAACTGTCATTGAGAAAGAATCTGTGAGAGACTTAGAGAGTTAACTTCTTTGAGAAAATCAAGTATGATTCTTATTTCATTAGAGACAATAGCCTGAGAATTCCTAAGACTGCCTTCTTGAAAGAATTGAATTGTTACACTGAAGTCTCAATGATCTGGAATAGTCATCAGTTCCAGTTATTGGTGATAGGTAACTACGGTTATGAGATTTCTCACACTGTTGAAATATTTACATGTGTCTTTACATAATTTGTTACTGTTAATAAATTTTATAACCAGTAACACTGATGTTTGTCTAAACCTATGACCCCAAGGTTTGAGATAAAGAGAGAGTATTTATGGGAAAAGGAGCTTTTTTTCTCAGGTTTCATAAACCAGGGTAGGCTTAGAGCTCATTAATCGAAATTGTACATTTTAAGTACCTTCTGATTAATTCCTATTCATATGTACCAGGATCTCTTTGAACCAAGTGAGATAATTAACAAGGTAATGAGTAATCAGCAAGCTAGAAGAGTGGAGATTTGGTGTGTTTGTCTATGAAAACACTTAAAAGATATTGTTCATACCCAATATCACTCTCACCATAAAAGGATTTCTACATACATATAGCCTTGTACGACTCCCTGGTGCTACCCAGAGTCAGAGCCTGGGTCAGCTGGGGTCTATCTCACACTACTGCTCAGTGGGTTGTTTGGAAATGAGGAGTAGAAGTCACAGCATAATAGCTCCCGGGAAGGTAAAGACAATGTAATTCATGCAAATTCACATAAATAAACCAAGATCAATCATTTAAAAAGTGGGTTTGTGAAGGGGGCGGGACAGAGGTGATCAACAGTCTCCTAAGCAGAAGCAGGGTCACAGTTTTTACTAATTCTTGCTTCTTCAAGACTCTCTAAGTCCACAGGAGTACAAAGAAATGAGGTCTGAGGGTCCAGCCACAGTAGTTTCATAGTGAGATAAACAACAGGATTTGGGGCTTGATAAAATTCTCTCAAATTGCCTATTTGAATGTCCGCATATCTTTATGCCTAGCTGCAACATGGATGGCTCCACCCTCTAGCTTCTGATGAATTATTTTTACCTGAAGAGCTCCTCCTACCCTCTACCTCATTATTATCCATGGTAACAGTTGACTCTAAGCACCTGTTGCTATCCATGCATCATTTTGTGTTAGAGTGATTCATGGATGTGTCAGACCCCCGTACTCAATTTTCCATTCATAAAGCTCAAGCTTAAAGGGACCTTGAGCCCAGTGCTCTCATTTGAAAGATGAGGAAGCTGAGATATGAGAGCTTACTGGAAGGTGAAGGGAAGGGGCAGGAAGGGGAAAGGGGATGAAACAATAGTTTTGGATGAGGCAGAGAATATAGGCAGAGCACTACGCTAGGATTTGTTGTTGTTAAGTCATTTTTCAGTCATGTCCAACTCTCTATGACCCCATTTGGGGTTTTCTTGGCCAAGGTACTGGAGTACTTTACCATTTCCTTCTCTGGGTCATTTTACAGACGAGGAAACTGAGACAAACAGGGTTAAGTGACTTACCCAGGGTCACAGAGATGGTTAGTGTCAGAGGCCAGATTTGAACTCAGAAGATAAGGACTTCCTTACTCCAGGCCCAGCACTCTATCCTACTGCCCCAACCTAGTTGCCTGTGCTAAGATTTGAAGGAGTTAGTTATAATAATAAATAAGATAAGATCTCTGCCCTCAAGTTGTTTTATAATCACATAAAAGTTCCATACCAATCAATTAACATCGAATAAAATTAGTTGTTGCCATGGTTCTCCAGTGGGGAGACAAATAGGCAGGAACTCTCTAGAAGAATAGGTTTAAAGGAGAGCCTTTAAACTGAAAACAAGGGTGAGAGAGAGTAGGGGAGGAAATAGGGCAAAAACTGGCCAACCAGGCTAGGGACCATGGACTCAGAGAGTAACTGCAATAGAAAAAGATAAATATCAGTAGAGATGCTCATAAATTCAGAGGACACAAAAATCTAAGAAGGAAGCCAACAATAAATCCCAAGGTCTATACACAAATTCACAAATGGTAAGTAATAAACAGAGTAATTTAGAAATCTTCATGTAAGGTAGAAATTTTTATATTGTAGATATCACTGAAAATTGGAAGAATATGGCTCAGGAAGGGTTTACTTTATTCAAAAGAAACAGAATAAGTTAAAAAGTGGGAGAACGGAACTGATTAGCAGGGTGTGATAGAAATATATAATACATAAGAAAGTCTTGTGGAAGGCGAGTGGAGAAGAGGGCAGTCAAACACATTTCAGTACTTCCTAACCAAAAGTGGATGGACATCGAGTAGCTAGTGAAACATTTATCATTCATTTATTATGCACAGACTATTATACTCAGCACTTTGGGAGGCATTGCGAAAATTTGAAAACATTAATGACCTATGGGGAACATGATATCTGTTCTTTAAGTAATTAAGGAGTTGTCTCCCAGAAGAGGGATTAGGTATCTTTCATTCAGCCTCAAGATGGAGGAACTAGGTGAAGTGGGTGGATGTTGAGAGGTAGATGTAGGTTCACCCTAAAAAAAGGTGTCCTAAAAATTAGAGCTATCCAAAATTGGAAAGGCTTACCTCTCAAGATTGTGGGTTTCTTCCTCCAGAAAATGCAATTTCATGATGACAAATTAAAAATATGTGTCAAATTTTGTGAATTCAATACCAAATCAAGCAAGACCAGTGATTGCAACAAAAGCCCATATTGCATATTAAAAAAATTTTTTTTAAAGATAGCAAAAGGAGGGGCAGCTAGGTGGTGTAGTGAATAGAGCACTGGCCCTGAAGTCAGAAGGACCTGAGTTCAAATCCAGCCTCAGACCAGACACTTAACAGCTGTGTGACCCTGGGCAAGTCACTTAACCCCAATTGCCTAAAAAAAAAAAAAAAAGATAGTAAAAGGAGAGGATTCTGGAAAGATGGCAGAGTAAGTCAGAAAATTCCAAGCTCTTCAGATTTTCCCCACAAACTAGACAAAATAGCACCTCAGGGTGAACATAGAGCAGTAAAAACAAATGAGTTGGGGCAGAATAGTGATCCTCTTGGATCACTTGAATCACTTGAAGCACTTGTAGGCTAGTTCCTCTGAAACATCAAGCTGCAAGCCTTGGGGTTAAGGGGTATTGGGAAGTAATCTTGCCCAACCACAGGAACTTTCACCTCCCAGTTGGGCATCTAAGCAGGGAAAGATTGAGGGAACCTCTGCTCCAGCCCCGGTTGTGCTGCTGAGACATTACCCAGGTCAGCACATGCCAGATGAGTGCAGAAGCAGTGGGGTGGGGATGTTGCTGGCTGTGGGTACTTACAGGAGGCTAGAGTTCTTGGTTTCTGTCCTAGGTCAGAGGGGAGAACTAAAAGAGGATCTGAGACAAGAGATACCATCCCCCACACCCCAGAACTAGAGGCAATTATAATTACAAATTCCTATTAAAAAAATGAGCAGGCAAAGAAGAAAGAACCCAACCAAAGAAAGTTACTATGGGAATAGAGAAGACTGGGGTTCATCTTCAGAGGATATTCAGAGGAGCAAAAAAAAAAAAAAAGCCTCTCCTACCCCTAAAAGTAACATCAAGTGGTCACTTGCGCAAAAAGAATTCATGGAACTTTAAAAAGACTTTAAAAATCAAATGAGAGAGATTGAGGAAAAAATTAAAAGAAAAATAAGAATAATCCAAGAAAAACAAGAAGATTATTAAAAGAAAGTCAACCAACTAGAAAAGGAGATCCAGAATCTTAAGGAAGAAAATGACTCCTTGAAAATTAGAATTGGGAAAAGGGAAGACATCGAAGTTATAAGAGACCAAGAAATAACAACAAAACAAAATATGAAGAATGAAAAAAATAGAAGAGAAAGTGAAACATCTCATAAGAAAAACAACTGATCTGGAGAACAGATCAAGAAAAGAAAACATAAGAATAATTACACTACCAGAAACTCATGATCAAAAAAAAAATCTTGATACAATAATACAAAAAATAATTAAAGAAAATTGTCCAGAAATGTTAGAATAAGAGGGGAAAGTAGAAATAGAAAAAAAAATTCATCAATCATCACCTGAAAGAGATCCTATGAGAAAAACCTACAGGAATGCCATAGCTAGATTCTGAAGCCCCCAACTCAAGGAGAAAATATTATGAACAGTAAGAAAAAAAAACAATTCAAATATGGTGGAGCCACAATTACAATCACAGAAGATTTAGCAGCAGCTACACTAAAAGACCGCAGGTCTTGGAACACTATATATCAAAGAGCAAAAGTTGCTGAGAGATGATCCAAGGCATAAGGGCTTGCTCTGAGTTAGACTCAGTAAATACTTCCAATTTGGGGCAGATGGTCTTAATTATATAGTTGACCTGGTAAAGAGAGATACAGGCTGTTTAAATAATATGCTAATTGCTCTCCTGAGTGTCAAGAGACTAAGTTTGATTTACTTTGACTAAGAAGTTAGTGAAGATGGAAGAGATGGAAGCCTGCAAGACTGAACAGAAATCCAAAGTTAACCAAAGACCATCAGAAAATGTGACTGCTTAAAGGGTTGTGGCTGAAAATATCACACTGCAAACTTAAGCATATTTCTGAATGAAAAAAAAAAAAAGGACATTCAATGAATTGTTAGACTTTCAGGATTTTGTTGCAAAAAGACCTGAAATCAATAGAAAATATGACATAAAAGATCCAAGAGAAAGATAAGGTAAACAAAGACCAATTACAAGCAACTTAATAAGGGCAGTTTACTTTTTATACAAGGAAATATAAATTGTATGTCTAAGGTTCTTATTAGTAATTGGGTAGTTTGAGAAAAATATTTGGGTAGTGTTGAATGTGATGTAATACTAAAAAGCAAACCATCTAGGAAAAGATTAAAAAAGTAATTATCTTATACAAATGAGGTGTAAGAGGAAGAAATGACACAGAGGAATTAGATGGGAGGAGGGCTGGTAGTTCTGGAACCCTACTCTCATCAGGAATGGGTTAAAGAGGGAACAATACATATATACCTAGAAGGGTATGAAAGTTTTCTAAATTCAGAAAGAAATAAAAGGCTTAAGCGATAGGGAGGAGGCAAGGATAAGGGAGGGATCTTTGGGGGGGGGGTTAAGTTAAATAACAGGAGGGCAAGGTAGCAGGTAGAAGTAAAGTAGAAGAGTCAGGAGGGATAGGAAATCAGAGATACAAATATAAAATAAAGCTCAGGAGTAGAACTTATTAGGGAGAAAAAGGAGGGATAGTAATCTTGACCTTAGACAAAGTTAAAGCTAAAATAGATTTAATCAGAAGAGAAAAATAAAGGAAACAACACTCTCAGCCATATTAATCAATACTGTTATAGACTATTTAAAATACCTAGTCAGTATAAGATCGTAATATTGGTGTGGTATAGAAAACTATGAGTTGGTGTACTTAGAAAAATAGGGAAAGATTTGGACCTATGAAGGAAGACATAATCTACCCTCAGAGAAACAGAGGGCAAATAAGTATAGTATAGTCTTACATAGATGTATGTGAAAGTTTATATCTATATATGGATATTTTAAATATCTAAGTAGATGTATGTGTATGTATGTATATATGTTTGTATATGTGTGTATATATTTGTATGCACATATATGTGTGTGTATGTGTATATACACACAAATATATCCTTGCTTAATTGTAGCATTTACAATTTTTTTTCAGGGAGAGAGGAGAGGGGAGGAAGGGGGAGAAAAACAGCAAAGTAAAAAGTGCATAGTAGAGAACAAAAGATACTTACAAGGAAGCAAAGAAAAGAATACAAAATGTGTAGTATTTGTTACATAGGCTTTCTTGAAATAGAAATTTATTGTATAATTTGAATACGCTCATGTTCTGTGCACATGGCAATGTTTTTTTTTTTCTTTTCTTATTTTCTATCTAAGTTTTGGTATTTAAGTTTATAATATGTTTATTTTTCTTTTCTCATTGTGTATTTAAGTTTTAGTATTTAAGTTTAAAATAAATTAATTTTAAAAATATTTAACAAAATAAATAAAAATATATTTTGAAAAATGGCAAAAGTTGAAAGGTATATTATATCAGTCATGAATTTAATTATTTTATTTTATTCCAAGTAATTCCCATATCACTACAAAGTAAAGGCAAGATATGACTATAGAATGGGATAGGAATCATCAGAAATATTCTCATCCAAGTAGGATTAGGGTCTGTGACTGCCCTGCAAAAGACAGCCCCTCGGGGGGTGGAGCCAAAATGACAGAGTGAAAGCAGTGACTTGCTTGAGCTCTCCCCCAAACCCCTCCAAATACCTGTAAAAAAATGACTCTAAACAAATTCTAAAGCATCAGAACCCACAAAAAAGACAGAGTGAAACAAATTTCCAGCCTAAGACAACCTGGATGGTTGATCAGAAAGGTATATCACGCCAGGCTGGGAGAAGAACCCAGTTTGGCATGGGTGCGCAAGCCTCAATGAACCTGGAGCAGGCCTCAAAGGACTGAATCATGGGCAGCTGTGGCTTCTCAACCCACAAACACCAAACACAACTTAGAAGGTCAGTGGGAAAAGTCTGTTTGTGCAGTGAGAGAGAGAAGCTAGGTCCCAGCCCCATTCTCTAAGCACAGCCCCGGGGCAGCAACTGCCTCTAAAGCTTCTGGCCCACAGACTGAGGGGGAATCAAATGGCTGATCAGAGGGAGATTGCAGGGATCTCTCTGCTGGTGCAGGATTCTCTTGCTTTGCCTGTGCTTGGATCTGGGTCACAGTTCTGGGTGGCAGTCCTGGGGCAAGGAGGAGTACTAGCGTGGTGGAGCTTGTTGTGGCGATGGAGAGGAAACACCTTGTGCCTTATCATACCACCTTGGAAGAACTGAAAATTTATAGGTCCCTAGAAGTATCTCTGAAAACAGCTGTACAAACCCCCAAAGCCTGGGACAGTACATTCTCCACATTGGAAGCAGACTCTTACCCTAACCAAGAGTTTAAAACTCAAGTAATTGACCAGGATCATGAGTAAGCAGCACAAAAGAGTCAGACTATATTATCTTACTTTGGTGACAAAGAAGATCAAAATATACATCCAGAAGGAGACAACACAGTCAAAGCTCCTACATCCAAAACTTCCAAGAAAAATATGAATCAGTCCCAGGCCTTGGAAGAGATTAAAAGGAATTTTGAGAAGCAAGTAAGAGAAGTAGAGGAAAAACTGGGAAGAGAAATGAGAGTGATGCAAGAAAATCATGGAAAACAAGTCAACAGCTTGCTAAAGGAGACCCAAAAAAATACTGAAGAAAATAACACCTTAAAAATAGCCTAACCCAATTGGCAAAAAAGGTCCAAAAAGCCAATAAGGAGAAGAATGCCCCAAAAAGCAAAATTGGCCAAATGGAAAAGGAAGTCCAAAAGCTTACTGAAGAAAATACTTCCTTAAAAATTAGAATAGAGCAATTGGAAGCTAGAGACTTTATGAGAAATCAAGACACTGTAAAACAAATCCAAAAGAATGAAAAATTAGAAAACAATGTGAAATATTTCATTGGAAAAACAACTGACCTGGAAAATAGGTCCAGGAGAGATAATTTAAAAATTATTGGACTATCTGAAAGCCAAGATCCAAAAAAGAGTCTAGACTTCATCTTTCAAGAAATTATCAAGGAAAACTACCCTGATATTTTAGAACCAGAGAGCAAAATAGAAATTGAAAGAATCCACCAATCTCCTCTTGAAAGAGATTCCCAAAGGAAAACTCCTAGGAATATTGTAACCAAATTCCAGAGTTCCCAGGTCAAGGAGTAAATATTGCAAGCAGCCAGAAAGAAACAATTCAAGTATTGTGGAAGCACAGTCAGGATAACACAAGATTTAGCAGCTTCTACGTTAAGGGAGCACAGGGCATGGAATATAATATTCCAGAGAGCAAAAGAGATAGGATTACAACTAAGAATCATCTACCCAGCAAAACTGAGTATAATCCTTCAGGGAGAAAATGGTCATTCAGTGAAATAGAGGACTTTCAAGCATTCTTTCAAACAGAGCTGAATAGAAAATTTGACTTTCAAATACAAGACTCAAGTGGAACATGAAGAGGTAAACAGGAAAGAGAAATCATAAGAGACTTATTAAGGTTGACCTGTTTACATTCCTGCATGGAAAGATGATATTTGTAACTTATGAGACCTTTGTCAGTATTAGGGTAGTTGGAGGGAAAAAATTGTATGTATAGATATGTAGATAGATAGATAGATAGATAGACAGATAGATAGAGGGCACAGGGTGAGTTGAAGATGAAGGGGTGATATCTGGAGAATAAAATTAAGTGGTGAGAGAGGATTATACTGGGAGAAGGAGAAAGGGAGAGGCAGAATGGGGTAAATTATCTCACAAAAAAAAAACAGAAAAGAAAAGGCTCTTATAGTGGAGGGGAAACGGGGGAAGGTGAGAGGGAATGAGTGAATCTTATTCTCATCAGATTTGACATAAGGAGGGAATAACATACACACTCAATTGGGTATGGAAATCTATCTTACCCTATAGGAAAATAGGGGTGGGGAAGGGGACAAGAGAGTAGGGAGATGATATAGGGGAGAGCAGATTAGGAGAAGGGGTAATCAGAAGAAAATACTTCTGAGGAGGGACAGGGTCAAAAGAAAGAATAGAATAAATGGGGGGCAGAACAGACTTAAGGGAAATAGAGTTAGTTTTTCACAACATGCCTACTATAGAAGTGTTTTGCATAACTGCGCATATATAACCTGTATTGAGTTTCTTGCCTTTTCAATGACAGTGGGTGGAGAGTGGGTGGAAAGTTTTAAACACATGTTTAAAAAAAAAATGTTCTCACATGCAACTGAGAAATAAGAAATGTAGGAAATGGGATATAGAAATCTATCCTGCCCTACAGGAAAATAGAAGGAGAAAGGAATAAGAGAAGGGGGGGAGAGACAGAAGGGAGGGCAGACTAGGGGAAGGGGTATTCAGAATGCATGCCATCTTGGGGTGGGGGGAGGGGTGAGATGGGGTGAAAATCTGGAACTCAAAATCTTGTGGAAGTGAATGTTGAAAACTAAAAATAAATAAATAAATAAAATTAAATATAAAAAAAAGACAATCCCTCCTCCTCTTTCCTGAAGGTGAGAATTGAAATCTCATTGAGAGGTAATGGAGGGCCTGAGAGCTGGAGGCTATGAAGGTGTGGAACAAAGAGGGGCTGTCCCCAGCTCACAAAGCTGGCTAAGAGAAGGCAGAAGTGTACTGCTATAGCCCCACTGGCTTCTACATATCTTGTACTGACAGCAAGCCCTTACCCCCTTGACCATCTCTCAGCTTACATACTTCTCATCTTTACAGATTTAAGTTCTCTCTCTACTTGGGTATAGGGGGTAGGAGGGCAAGGGAAGAGATTGGGGGGAGAACTATCTATTCCCAAAGCAGTCACAGCTTCTGATGATCTTTGAATCACTTTGGATTTCTGTTCAGTCTTGCAGGCTTCCATCACAGCAATATTCTAATTTCTTAGTCAAAGGGGGATACACATATCTGACACACAGGAGAGCAATTAACATAGTATTTAAACAGCCTTTATCTCTCTTTACCAGGCTAACTGTATAATTAAGACCCTCTGCCCCATTTGGAAGTATTTATTAAGCCCAACTCAGAGTAAACTTTAAGAACAATGAAATTCAGGTGTACTCATGGAAACGCAGCCACACTGTCATTTAGTGGCAACTAAGGTACAGTCTTTTACTTTCAATAATATTATCTTCAACAACAAAAATGCAAACATATCTACACTTGGATCAATTTGTTCATTTCCTTTTTCCTCTGTAGACATTAGTCAACGTTCAATTTTAAAGTGTGGCTAATTTTATACACATATAATATTAGGTATAATATATAATTACAGACATACATTTTTTGCCTAGCCAAAGAAGTATTATATTTTAACATAGGAAACAACGCATTATTAATGTGGGAGTCATTTAAGAATCAATTTTCTATGTACCATTAGATTATTCATTGTGAACAGCAAAGACCAGAATTAATACAAAGTTGGAAAAGAGAAAAAAGATGGAGAAAAGATATGGCATGTAATTCAAGCAACTCCAACCTGACCCATTTAAGAAAGTTTTTGACATTAAAAAATGGGAAATGGATGGAAGAAAGGACATTTGTATGAATTGTTATAACTGGCACCAAAGTTTAACCACAGTAAATCAATAATCATAACAAAGACACCAAAGAACCTAAAACTGAAGCTATAAAGCATTTGATCTACTTGCCAACCATAGAAATATGAGAACCTAGGGCAATATTTCTTTAGAATATAAACTTATCTGTAAAATCTTACAAAGAAGGATGACATGAGGTTAAGAGTCATATTACCCAATAAATATAAGAAGGAGTAGGTGGGAAAAACAGTTTATAAAGAAAGCAAGAGATCCAACTAAAAAGTTATCCTAAGGTCCTATAAGCATGAAGTGGTAAAGATGGAAGATTAAAAATAGAAAACCGACAAATATTTTATTAGGCATCTATAACAGGCCTGGCAATGGGGATATGGAACAATCTCTGTTCTCAAAGGGCTTACAATGTATAAAAAAAAAGATCTGCAAATATTTTCATAAACTCTTTTCATCATGAATGACAGTGGAGGTACCACATTTGGACTGTAACATCAGTCATCAATGTATTACCCAGGGAAGTGAAAATGGCATTTAAGAAAACAAAAGATGAGAAAAGTCATTGGTGTAAACTAAATATGCAAAGAGGAAGCCAATACTGGAAATGACATAGTTTAGAGGGCATTGAGGGGTCAATTTTCAAAGTATCTTCAAGAGAATATAACAAAGGCATGGGGGTGGGGGTGGGGAAATCTTACATATATTGCAACCTAGAGGACATCAATAGATACTGACCTAGCTTCATCTATGTAAAATGTGTTTGAGAATAATCTACATACACATTAAGGAATCTTTATAAAGGCATTAGATGGTAACGTGCAGGCTTCCAAAAGCTATATTTCACGAGAGACCACAACTTTACTATCACACAGTTGACTGAAAATATATAGAACTGAAGATCCCACTGTGCTTATTGTATGTCAATTTTTTTTAAAGCATTTATGTGATACAGCAAAACACTGCCCTTAAAGGCTTCTCAGCAAGATATCTCCCATACATATGTCAAAATGATACAAGAGATCTTTGTATAATGGGGAAGGTGGAGTAAATAATAGTCCCCCTCTCTTACTACCTGGAGTACTGAGCCTGTGCCCTTGAAGTTGCCTGGGAAACTCAGTTGTGTACTCGATAAAATGGCTTCTAAAGGTCCATTCCCATGCATGATCCATGGGGTTCAGCTCCTGCTAGTTGAAAGACAAAGCAAAAGACATGACTTATTTGATAACCCTCTGCTCCTCAATATTAAATTTTTAAGGCATAAAACAAGGAAACCGATACTCACGCCGAGGGTGTTCACCACTATCAATGAAGCAGATCCATACAGCTCAGGGTTCAAGTCAAAGATGAATCCACTATATACAGTGAGATTGTTGTTTACAGACACCATTAAGCTGACTGCAGTGAGTCCTGGAATAAACTCCTAAACAAGATCCATTATCCCTCTAAAGAATTTGTCCTAACTATCTACAGAGGAAAAGACAAGTGGGTGAAAGGTGCCTATTGTCTACACCAGGGGTTCTTAATTGAGATTCTGTTTTTTAAAATATTTTGATAAATGCATTTCAATATCAGTGGTTTCCTTTGTAACCCTAGGTATTTTACTTTCTGCATTTAAAAACATTATTCTGAGAATGGATTCCTAGGCAGCTCATGGCACAAAAAAAATATGTAGAACCCCTTGTCTAGACTATATCCCATTCAAAGAACAACCTAGGGAGCTCATCTATTAATATATATTTCTTGGACAAATTATGCCAGTGGATAATAGGCTTAATCAAAATGAGGAGAGTGGGCCAAATTGCCTTCAGAGAATTACAAAATTATTTTAATGTCCCCAAGTCTATCCTTAAAATAAAGGCTCTTTTTTTTCCCATCTCAATACCCTTCTGATAATGCTGTACAGCTGAGAGTAATAGAACACTACAATTTCTGAATAACTGTAGTTGAGGATTATCCCAAAGGGCAATGGAAAAAAGCAGAACAGGTACAATATTATGAAAAATTATGAAGGAAAAGTTGTATAAAGAAACATGTGATTAAAAAAAGTCATAAGATGAGAGGAAAGGGCAACTAATGGATAGCCCTTATGTTTCCATGATTGCTTTATACTAGCAAGAGAACTGGAGATAGGCACTGAGAAGGTCAGGTGGAACTCATGTAGTGAACCAAGAGGAAACCATGGAGATGAATAGCACAGGATGGGCAGGCATGGATGCATCATTGCTTCAGAGCTGGAAGGAAATGTAGAGATAATCATGTAACCTACCTATCATCTTGTTGATCAGAAAGGTGAGGCTCAAAAAGTTGATGAAACTTTCCTAAGAATACATAAGGAGTGAGGGTCAAGATTCAAATTCAGGTGATGTGATTCTAAGTTCTGTGCTCTTTCTACTGCATGACCGAACTCTACATCGCCAGAGAAAAGATCGATAGCAATAAGACCGCAAAGCCATTGGAGCACTGGATTATTAAAGGTATAATCACCCTGAGAAAACATGAGCATATTCATATATATAATATTCCAGAGTAGGAAGTACTATACACATATGCAGTGTGTCCCAAAATCTTAGTGCAGTATTTGACTTTTAATAACGGAAAACTAAACTAAGAATTTTGGGACACCCTGTATATATACATAAACACACATGTGTAATAGTTTAAGTATCAACAACCAAATGAATATCCTGATCCCCCTTAATTCTAACGCCTTCCCTCTATTGATTATTTCCAATTTAGTCTGTCTAGATCTTGTTTGTACGTAGCCATTTACATGTTGTCTCCCCCCTAAAACTATGAGCTCCTCAAGGGCAGGGATCTTTTGCCCTTCTTTTTATCACTAGTGCTTGTAGTACCTCGCATATGTTGTTGTTAAGTCATTTTTCAGTTGTGTCTAACTCTCCCTGACCCCATTTGGGGTTTTCTTGGCAAAGATACTGGAGTGATTTGCCATTTCCTTCTCCAGCTCACTTTACAGATGAGGAAACTGAGGCAATAAAGGGTTAAGTGACTTGCCCAGGGTCACAGAGCTTGTGAGTGTCTGAGGCTAGCACTCTATCCACTGTACCACCTAGCTGCCCACCTGGCACATAGTAGATGCTTTAAAAATTCTTATTGATTGACTGACTGACAACATTCTGTTCCTGCTAAAACCATAATCTTTTTCTAGAGGGTCAACCTCTAATCGCTTACTTTTTTGTTATTACTTCCTAGCCTCCATTTAGGGTGGCTATGTATTTAGTCTCCTGCCTCAATATGCCCCTAAGCCTGTGTGGAGTGTGAGCTCCTAGCAAAGAAACTACCAATGCTAATAAAAGAATTCTGATCCACTTTCCCAAATAGCTCCTTTAAGCCAGAACTAAATGAACAATGCCGTCCTCTCTCTATGTACTAATTGCCCTTGTAGATGGTCAGATTGAGAGACTGTAGCCTGTTGAGCACTAAATTAGCTGTTCGGGGCTCCTTCATCTCCTAATAGATCACCCTCCCCTTGATCTAACCTGGAGGATGGTGGGCATGCTGCCTTTCTGATGATTAACTCAATTTAACTGTCTTTTTTTTCCTGATCACACAGTATGTTTCAATAAAAAGAGAGAGAGAAAGAGAGAGAGAGAGAGAGAGAGAGAGAGAGAGAGAAACCATTCCCGTTACTGGCTGTCAGCACCAATTGTTCGGCCCTAGTAATTACTACCTCATCAGACCTTGAAATACTCCTACACAGTATGTCATAGTTGTGAGTTCCTCTGAATTTATGAATTATTTGAAGAAATGATGAAACCTATCATATTGCCTTTCCACTTCATCTGAAATGAAATTAAGAAAGAGCTAGGGTAGGGTTGCTATTCCTGGGCCAAGGCGGAGAGGATCCAGAATCTTCTGAGGCTTTCTTCTCAGTTGGATGACGATGCTAGTGTAACCACCAGGGGGCACTATGAGCACGGGCGGAGTCATCTGTTGTTTAATAGGAATGTCACATTAGCTGAGTCAACCATCCACCAGCTCCATACTATGCATTAGGTTAGGTTCTGATGTCATCATCATCATCATAGCTAACTTTTATATAACACTTACTATGTGCCAGGCACTGTGCTAAGTGCTTTACTTTTATTATCTCATTTGATCCTCATAATAACTCTATGAAGTGGGTGTTATTATTCCCATTTTACAGAGGAGGAAACTGAGTCAAACAAAGGTGAAGTGAGTTGTCCAAGGTCACATAGCTAGAAAGTGTCTGAGGTTAGATATGAACTCAGGTCTTCTTGACTCAAGGCCCAGTATTCTATTAACTATACCACCTATCTGCCAAAACTCTGCGAGAGCGTGCACATATATGTGTGTGTGTGTGTGTGTGTGTGTGTGTTTGGGGGGGAGACATATATGTCCAATCACTGGCCACTCCTCTTGTTATTTGGACAGGGCATCTCCTTGATCAAATTGCCTACATCGAGGCTATAACTTTAAAGTGAATTTAATTAGAGTAATGAAAGAAGATAAATATGCTAGTATCAGAACATTAACTGAGTGTATCACAAGTGACTTTCCCTCTACAGGAAGCCTTTCCCAATCCCCCTTAATTCTAGGACCTTCTTTCTGTTGATTATTTACAATTTATCCTGTATGTATCCTGTTTGTTCATAGTTCTTTTCATGTGGGCAGCTAGGTGGCACAGTAAATAGAGTGCCTCACCCAGAGTCAGGAAGTTTCATCTTTCTGAGCTGAAATCCGGCCTCAGACACTTACTTGCTGCGTGACCCTGGGCAAGTCACTTAACCCCAATTGCCAAGACAGAGAGAGAGAGAGAGAGAGAGAGAGAGAGAGAGAGAGAGGGAGGGAGGGAGAGAGAGAGAAATTTGGCTTCAGACACTTATTGGTGTAACCCTGGGCAAGTCACTTAACACTGTATGCCTCAGTTTCCTCATCTGTAAAATGAGCTGGAGAAGGAAATGGTAAACCACTTCAGTATCTTTGCCATGAAAACTCCCAATAGGGTCACGAAGAGTGGAACACCATTGAAATGACTAAACAATAGTTGTTTGCACGTTGTTTCCTTCCATTAGCCTGTGAACTCCATGAGAACAGGACAGCAGTCTTTTAATTAGAGTAGCCTTTGTATTCCCAGTGCTTAGCACAGTGCCAGACACATAGTAGGCTTTTACTCAATTTGTAGTGATTGACTGACTTTATTTCCACTCCAATTTTCACCCCCCTCTCCCATGCATGCAGACACATGCAAAAGCAGCTGCAGTTGATTGTTTCCAGGTCTCTTTTCTTAGCTCTGCCACAAGTTGAGCAAGGGGTAAATAAGTCACTCATGAACAGATCTGATTGTTCAGCTGAACTAATGAGCACTGAAACAATTTTCCTAGGTATTTTTCCAGGACACTGCATCAGCAAATACAAGCTGGTGTGGAAGGAAGGGTGGAGAGACAGGCTTCCTCTGGACTGGAACAGGCAACTGCCATGAAATCCCCAGCCGTGGTAAGACCAGCAGGAGGTAGTTCCTCCTGTTTCTCCAAGTGCTTACAGACTTAATTTCAGCAAATTTTGTACCCCAACATCTTTTCTGATCTTTTTCCCCATGGGGACAGGGAAGGAGAGGGGAAAGGGAGAGTGAGGGTGATTAACAAGAGAATTAAAGAGACACTTGGACAACATTTCTTTACAGGAGCCCTGCTATTTGAAAACTTCTTTACAGTTTTCTTCATGTGCTTTTGTTTTTTTTATAATTACCTCGCTGTATTTTTGGGCAACTAAGTGGTGCAGTGGATAAAGTGCCAGGCCTAGAGTTAGGAGGACCTGAGTTCAAATCTGGCCTTAAACATTTACTAGCTATGTGACCCTGGGCAAGTCATTTAACCCTCTTTGCCTCAGTTTCCTCATCTGTAAAATTATCTGGAGAAGGAAATGGCAAACCACTCCAGGATCTTTACTAAGAAAACCATAAATGGGGTCATGAAGAGTTGGACATAGCTAATTGACTTAAACAACAATACTGTATTTTTGGTTTTGTTCTTTTTTATTTGTTTGTTTGTAGGTAATTGGGTTAAGTGACTTGCCCAAGATCACACAGCTAGTAAATGTCAAATGTTTTGGTCTGAGGCCGGATTTGAACTCAGGTCCTCCTGAATTCAGGGCCAGTGCTCTATCCACTGTACCACCTAGCTGCCCCAATACTATATTTTTAAGAAATCATGTAGTGACTAAAAAGTTAATTGTCTAAGTCTTATGAATGAGGTTGGTTATTTGAGAAAAAAGATTTCCTTGATACCAGGTGGAAGCCCAAAGCAGAGATGAGAGATTTTTCTATTTTAATAATTTTGGAGTATAATCCTGGGATCACTCCTAGATCTCTATAGAAACTGGGACCAGGAACACTTTTCAGGAGAACTTGAGGTGGTGGAAGTGAAGATTATCTAAGAGTTGATGGATTGAGAAGCATTTGGGTCACTTCAACCTTTGAAGAAATGAGTATATTCTCACTAAATAGTGTCTGACGTAGAACCTTGGCTGGAACCTATTAGTCAAAATAAATACTACTCTCAAGAGCTGGTTAGTTAACAGTCTGCTTCTCTGAAAGTTGCAGAAAACAAAGGGAAAATCCAGGTATAGATGGTTATAATTTCTGCAGCATCACCAAACATACACCTAACATGCATCATTTGAGTTCAGGCATTGTCAAACTCTGCCTATTTGGTCCCAGAGCAAAATCTGTTTAGTTTACCCGAAGGCAAAGAACTCTACCTGGCAAGGAAAGGCTTTGTGAAGGTAAATAGTTGGGCAAGGATAGACTGCCTGGTTCAGTCTCAATGTCCCTGCCCTCCCTGCTATGCTAGTGTCCTTTTTCAAATTGCTCACCCCTACATCTTTTATCATTTGGATGAATTGTGTTTTCCTTATAGATGTGCTTGTCTGGAGGTTGAGTAGCTATATATCTCACTATGTTATAATGAAACTATTAGAGAAAAAGACATTTCATAAAATTAATTCTAGAATCCTTAAGATCGAAACAAACTTCCTCCTCTATACCATCTACCTCCTTCTACACCTGAGGGCCTGGATAGTTTGGTCTCCCTCACTCATTCCTCATTGAGGGCACGAATTGTCTCCTTCCAAGTAAGTGTATCTCTGTGGGGTCATATACCCTAGATCAGCTAGGTATGCCTGGTGTTAGTAGGGCTGGCTTCAAACTAAAATGTGAGATTGGCAGAGTTTGGCTTTGATACCTATTTCCTTGTATATTGTTCCTGCTCCCAAACCAACCCAGGTGATTCATATTCCAGGGGTGACTTTCTCTGGCCTGGTTCACATATGTTACTCTTAGGACTGCTCTCTCAGATTTGGCTATGTGACCCTGGGCAAGTCACTTACCTCTGTTTGCCTGTTTGAAGCTTACAAATCCTGCTCCTTATGCAATAGGTAGAAGAAGCCAGTTTAGAGTTGACGTAAGGAAAAACTTTCTAAGACTTAGAGCTTAAGTAAGGTCCCCTCATTGGAAAACTTCAGACAGGTTGCATGACCATTTATTGGACATATTGCAGTAAGGATTCTTCTTCAAGTATGCATTGGTTAAATGATGGTTGAGGCACCTTCCAACTCTAAAATTCTGTGATTCATCCCCCTGAGAACCAAACTTTCTGTGTCTTCCAAGCTAATAACCAACTGATGATAAAAATTAATTTGTACTAACGAAAAAGATCTAAGAGATTTTCAGAACTCTTCCTCTCAAATAGTGTTTGTGTGTGTGTGTGTGTGTGTGTGTGTGTGAGAGAGAGAGAGAGAGAGAGAGAGAGAGAGAGAGAGAGATTTTTAGCAGCTTTTTGTTGTGGCAAAAGTATTGGAAAGTAGGAGAGTGTTATTCAATTGGGGGATGGCTAAACAAGTTATGCTATATGAATTATGAATGCAATGGAATACTATTGTGCTATCAGAAATGACAAAAGGGAAGACTTTAGAAAAATATGAGAGGAGTTATATGAACTTATTCAGAGTGAAATGAGCAGAACCAAGAGAATAATTTATACAGGAACAGCACTGTACAAACAAACAACTTTGAAAAACTTAGGAACTCTGATCTACACAATGGCTAACCATGATTCTAGAAGAATAATGATCAAGCATGCCAGTCACCTAGTGACAAAGATTCTGGGTGCAGAATGAGATAATTTTTTTTTTTGACATGGATAGCAACAGAAGTTGTTTTGCTTGACTATGTATATTTGTTACAAGGGGTTTGGTTATCTTTTTTTCCAATTTGGGGAGGTGGTTTGGAAGGAAAAGAAGATAGATTTTTGTTAGTTGAAAAAAAGTAGCCTGCTGGAGAAAGAAAACCCCTACTTATTATGCCCCCTCTTTGCTGTCTATCTCTAGGGTATGATTGGTGGCAAGAATTATTGGATAGGAGTAAAATTCTACAAATAGGTCTAGCATATATTTGGGGCTGATCCTGGATATACGCATTGATATGAGGACTTTACTCTCACTCGCTGATGCTGTAGGATATTCTCTAAATTGCCATGCCCCCATCTCAGTAGGAAATTCTGGTGGTATCAGAGCAGCAACCATGGAAGGAGAAAGTCCAAGAATTTTTAGCCTAGCACCTTCAACCCACATAATCCCTGCTATTTGGACACTGGATAGCTGGGAGGGTGCTTCATAGCCTAAATCCCTCTGTTATATTGCTTTTAAAGCAATAGAGTAGGTAAGTAACTTACCCACTTTGCTAGCTGAGGCCCAAGGTCACATAGCTAGTAAATGTCAAGGCTAGGATTCAAATTCAGATCTTCTAACTCTGGCATTTCTGCTGTACTCCACAGCCTTTCCAGTAAAATGTCAGCCTCCTTTCTGAAAGCAGCTTGGATTGTGGGGGAAATGTGAGTTGAATGATACTGAACTTGTTTCCTAAAAAGATGGGCTTAGATTTGATCATATCTGTAGTAGTATTTGATCACTCTGACATTCTGTTGTTTTTGTTTGTCTTTTGTTCTCAAAGGGCACCATGACATCAGGAAGGTGATGCCATGACTTGCAAATGAATTGGATTTAAGTGAGGCAGGGCTGTGCAAAGTCACCAGCCTCACTCTCTCCTCCAGACCCATCTGGGTCCAGTGGCAAGATATACATCAGGATGACTGGAGATGGTCCTGGATGTAATGGGAGACCATGGCCTTTCTAAGCTAAGGTCTTTCCCAGGTCTCAGTTTGACTGAGGCAACACCTCTTCAGTGATTAAGGCTAAGAAATGAAGCAAAGAATGGCCTCTAGTGAATGCAAATAGCAATTTCTGATATTCTATAATTCTATGAAAGAGGTTGCTTTTATATACAACATCCAACTACTGGGAACCTCCATACTCCCTAACTAATGTAATAAATAGCTAACATTTATGTAACACTTTAAGGTTTGCAAAGCTCTGTACATATGTTATGTGTTTTGAAGCTCATAGAAAGCCTTTTGAGGTAGGTTCTATTATCTGCATTTTGCAAATAGAAAAAATAAGGTTTAGAATATCTCTGATTCTAGCAGTGAGGAAAGAGAAAGGTTGTCCAAGAGACAGGATTCCCGTTCCCCAAAGAATGTTGTTAAAATACATATAGATTACCCTGGGAGGGAGGGTCCTTTCCAAACTTTTTTCCATCCTTATTTTTTGGGTAAACAAAACTTTTCCCAGAGAATGGGTAGATTCCCTCTTTTAGGGATGTGAGAAAGTCTCTAGGCATCAGGGATCAAGTCTCAATTGATAAAAGGGAAAAGACCCTGCATCTCATGCCCACTGTGCTACTGCTGAAGAGAGTTTCCTCATCATGGATTCCTGGGCACTGGGCTATCCAGTTGGTAGAGTTTCCCAGGCTGATAGCCACTAGAACAAACAGAGGAAATAGAGAATGCACATAAACAAGCAGGCCCAGGGCACTGCTGACTGGGCATATTTGGGCACTAAATGAATGGGATGTAAGTAACATACAAAATGGCATGTAAAATCACATATGCTCCTCTTTTTGAATCAAGGACACATGACAGTCAGATGGCTGCACGCTCCCCAGCCCCGTGCACCATAGATGGACCATTCAGCCTTATTTCAGCTCAAAAAATGATCTGACAGGTTCATTCTCTTCAAAAACAAGTCACGGACTTGGAGTCAGGCCCATTCAAACCCTCTCTCTGATAGGCTTTGGCAAAGAGCTGTTCCAAACATGAGCAAAGGAGAAATCTGTTCAACCTTCGGAGCCAGTAAAACAAAAGCAGATTCCAAAGAGTCAGATTGTTCAAATGTCCATCAACATTCTTGGGGCATGAACTGCATGTTCACTTCACATCTGCTTCTAAATTCTTCCATCTGTATCTCCATAGCCCCCAGCGCACCCTGAAACTCCCATAGAAATGATGTCTTGTACCACATGGAACCATTCCTGCCTCCTGCTGTCATCCTCCATAACCCAGAATGCCCTGGAAGCTCAGCCTTCCCCAGATATATTTCCCCCCAAGGCATGGGTTACACACAATTGATGGAATGATCATTCTAAACACATTTCACAGGATCTAAAACTAGAAGAGACCTTAACAATTACCTAGTCTGGGGGAATGTAATCTTTTTTTCTACTCTGTACAGCTTTGGTGCCTTTGGGTTATGGACCCCAACTCAGTAGTTTTTTTTTTTTTAAAGAACTCACAATTGAAGGAAATGCTAAGTTTTTGTTAGAAATTTGTGAAAATAAAGATGTTTTTCCCATTCAAATTTACAAGTCCCTTGAAATCCAACAAGTCTGTGGATCCCAGGTTAAGAACCCCTGACCTTGTCTGACCCTTTAATGTTAGCAACGGAGAAATGAAGGCCCAGAGAACAAAGTGACTTGCTAAGCCAGCAAACAAACTGATGGTCTTTTCCGACGTTCTGTGCTTTCTCTTAACCATTAGACTGTGAAGTGCTTGAGAGCAGGGATGGTTTTTTGCCTTTCTTTGTATCCCCAGAACTTAGCACAATGCCTGGTATATAGTAGGCACTTAATAAATGCTTGTTGACTTGACCCAGTATTAAAGGCATTAATTCAACATTCAAGAAGCATGTACACAGCCTCGAATAATGAAGAGGAGGGAGAAAGGAAAAGGAGAGAGAAATGGAGGGAGAGAGGGGCAGGCAGCTGATCTTAATGGGAGATCACATTTACCACAAAACTCCCATGGTCAGCATTTTCCACCAGAACTCTCTTCAACTGAGGAAGCCAGAGGAGCAGCAGGTCTTGGCCAGAACCCAGGTGAACACCAAAAGCCAAGTTTCTATTTCCAAACCTAATTTGCCTCTTTCATCAGCAGAAAATGCCTCCATTGGGCCAAGAGAAGTCAGAGGTCAGCAGGTGGAGTAAATCTAGCAAAGGCAACTTTTGCCCAAGGAAGGAGGAAGGGACAGGGCTTTCCAGAAGCCTTGGCAAATACCCCTGAGAAGAACAGGGGCCTGGGCTCCACTTGGGGAGGGAGTGAATATAGAATGGGAACAAACTGCCTTTACTAGCAAGGTTGCCCTGGGCAGGGTTCCAGGCTTATAGAGCAGGTTTATTGACAAGAAGTCTAGGCCCTGTGGAAGGGAATCAGCAGATAACTTCTCTCTGACCCAAATGAAAGGGACTGGCATCTCTCTGCCCACTGTGACTACAGCTCCTACCTCTCTTCAGAAATTGAGAGTTTCCCATGCCATAGAAAGTCAAAGCTCAGTCCCCTTGAAATGGGGATAAAGGAATGGTACATAGGGAGTAGACCCTCTGCTTTGTTAGACCAAAGAGCAAGGGCATGCAAGACTCAGTGAGAGTGGATTTGATTTCTGGGACCCTCTCTAAACCTGTGCTACAATTAAACCTAATTACAAAATGCTCCTTGGAAAAGGTGCATAATGCATATTAGAGGACTTGCTGATCTGTAAGGGCAGTTTCCCAGTTTCATGCCTTTAAATTGACCCCTCAGGTTGATTCAAGCAAAATTTTCTGTGACCTTCTGCCCTCTGTACCAGGGGCACTCAATCTGCTCATAGCAAAGGTTATGTTAATAGCAAATATTTCATTGAAGTTAAGCACACAGACATACCCCCAAATAGCATCTAAGCAGTATCAATACTGAGAAAGGCCTCTAATAAAAAAGGCTAGTGCTGACCTGTATTCTTGCTTCACTAGAAAAATAAAGGCTTAACTTGAGAGACTTTGTAAAAATGCTTTAACATTTCCTTTTTGGACAGGTGTTGATGTAAGTTCTAATTTTCCCCGTCTCTCCTTCCCTAAGATGAAAGAAAAATTTTCTAATGGGAAAAGTAGTGCTGCCTGTTTTCTAGAGTTCACACATTTCTGGAAAGGCCAGGGTTTAAATCTCAGTCTCAGCTTCCACCCCCATGCTGTTTTAAGGAAAACATTACAGTGACATTTAAATCTCTCTGGCTGGTTGTTAATTATTCACAGATTTAGAGTTGGAAAGGGACCTTATAGATAGTTTAGTCCAGCTCCCTAATTTTACAAATAAGGAGGTGGAGACCCAGAAAATGGGAAGTTACTTATCTAAGGTCATATAGCTAGAGATGGGATTTGAACTCAGATCCCCTGAAGACAAATCCAATTTTCTTTCAAATTCATGAAACTGCAAAATTGTCAGACTGCTTGGTCTCCAAACCAAAGGATGGGTTCACATATTTTTGAGGCATACCGGGGATAATCAAACACTGACCTGACTGAAGTGTTGACTCTGATGTCTGACTTACGGGTGTTGAGAGTGGTGAATGATTAAGCCTTTTAAGTAATTAATGAAAGGCCTTGAAAACCAGGCCTGGGAGTTATAAGTCGAAGAAGCCAAATGTCATCTTACTCACATGTACATCTTGAGGCCAGTTTGCTAAGACCTAGAGAGAAGAGTATTAGGACATCCTAGGTATCCTTACTCACCTAAGCCCTGACGAGGAATTCCTGCACCTGAGGTAGGGGAAGGGAAAGACATGATGGAGCAGAGACTATTTCAACAAGTGGAGATGGGAATGGGGGTGGTGAGGGAAGTGCTGCAGTGGCACAGAGGGTAGCCTGATCACAGATTTAGTCAAGGCAGGGGAGAAGAGATGGCCTATTCTAGGTGTCCTGCAAGACCCAGGGCAAATCCCTGTTTGCCCAACCTGAGTAACAGTTCTGTTACTCACACCTACATGTGCATCTCACCATAGGCATGCATATATCATAGGCCAGGGAAAGGCAGGTAAAGGGCGAGTAGTGATGTCTATGAGAGGCGGGCATGCCCACCCATACTCTGGTGCATGGCACCACGTGCATCATCCCTAAACAACAGCATTATAACCATCTAATTCCTAGACCACATAGCATCAGTTGGTAATGTGGCTTGAGGGTACCTACAGGGGGTTCTACTGTTGTTTTTTTAGTCATTTTAGTGTGTCAGACTCTTTGTGAGTCCATTTTGGGTTTTCTTGGCAAAGATACTGAAGTGGTTTGCCATTTCCTTCTCTGGCTCATTTTATAGATGAGGAAACTGAGGCAAACAGGGTTAAGTGACTTGCCCAGGGCCACACAGCTAGTAGTATCTAAGGCCAGTTCTGAACTCACAAAGACGAGTCTTCCTGATTCCAGGCCCAGTGCTCTATCTTAGCTGCCCTGTTCTACCATTAGTCCAGCTGAAACTCCATAGAGATTCAGGTATTCTCACTATGAAGTGAACACAGCTATCCTAGGGTTTCATGACACTAAGCTCATCAATTGAGAATAAAAGAGAGTCTAGTAGAGGTCTAAGGACCACAGAAGCCAATAGCCCAAGAGCCAGGAAGTCAGCAAGATGGAGAGGAAGTCAAAGGAGGTAAGAGGACGCCAGACCAGGTCACTCAGAGGTAGTGCAACTAGACGGTAGAATATACCTAGACGGCCCTGATCTTAGGGTAGGAGCTGTTTGTCTTCTGTAACTATCCCTACCCCACTCCTTTTTTCAGCATTTAAAAAGAATTGTTGATATCTTTGTTTATAAATCACCTTCATTTCCAAATATAAAAAATAGACTCTGACAACTTGTTTTCTTTCTAAACCTATTTAAAGCCACCCTTGGGGGTTTGCTTCTTACTTTCCTTCCTTCTTCCACAGTGTTATACAAGGCATCTGAACCTCCGTCACCACATCTGTCAGGTATCCCAGATCTACCCCTTGTTCACTGCTCCACAAAAAAATTCCCCTTCTCTACTCTATTATCAGGTAAGGTTGGCACAATGAGGGAAGGAGGCAGCCAAATTGCAGCAATTATTCAAATGTAAGGTACTCTAGCAGAACATAAGCTCCTTGAAGCCAAGAACTACATTGCTTCTTATCTTTTAGCCCCAGTACCTCCCTGGCACAGTGGCCTCCAAACAGTAGGTTCTGTGATAAATGGATGGGGAGCGAGCTCAAGGCAGGGCAACAGCAGTGCTTCTGTTTCAGCAGCAGGTGTAATTCATCTGTGTACTCAGGCTGCAGACAGGTGTGAAGGTTGCTGGTATTCTATTTCTAAGGCCAGGCATTATTCTCTTATTATAGAGCAAATGAGTGCAAGACAAGAGACAGAAGGAGCAAGGCTGGCTCTTGTAGCAACAAGATGGTGGTTTGGGGCTGTAGATGAATTAGCTTTTGTGACACATCTCATGTGTGCACCCTTGACTAAAACTGGTATGCCCATAGCCATGCTGACAAAATGCTGGAAGGTCTCAACACATCAAAAGTCAAGAGGAACTTGGTGGGTATTGACCTAATACCCCAGGCTCGGCTTTACTGCATGCCCAAAACCACATTTTGAGACAATTTTTTTTGTACAAGGTATGCTTGCGGCAGGGGTTGCAAGGAGAGGGTCTCGTCAGGTAGAAAGTAGAATCTAGATTGGGTGTGCCAAGAACTTGGTCCACAGTCCTCCTTTCTCAATATTCCCTTTTACTCAATAAACCAATACTGTTTCATAATCTCAACTCTAACCTCTATGCTGATGACTCCTTTTCATAGCATTACTATTTTCAGACCAAATTATCTAGGCTTTAAATTTGAGTCATCTTTAAATCTTTCTTTCATCCCTCACATCCAACTAAGCTTCCCTACCTCTCCCATTTTCCCTTCACAGAGGGCCTTGGATTTCTTCATTATTTTCTGTCCTCAGCAACATCTCCCTAGCTTGGTCTCTCACCACTCTGCGTCTAGGCCATTTGTCAGACTTTACAACTGGTCTCCTTGCTCTCAGGTTCTACTTCCTCCATCCTATCCTACATAAGGGAATGTTATGATGCTAATGACATCATGTTGTTTAAGAACCTTGTTCAAGAAATGACTTCCCATTGCATGAGGTTGCGTACTGTTGTGGCAAGAACACTAACCTGACAGTTGTGAGACCTGGGTCCTGGGTCTAGCTTTGCCAACAACTTGCTGTGTGGTCACTTTACCTCTCAAGACCTAGGCATTTGACCTAGATGGCCTTTAAAGTCCCTTTTGTCTCATATTTTATGACTCTAAGTAAACTCAGTATGGTAGTCGAGACTTTCCATCACATAGGAAATAGATCTCTACTTTTTCAATCTCATTTCCTTTCCTGGCTCTGCTGCTGATTTTCTAGACTTCACCACCATTCCTTAGTTGCCTTCTCACCCTGGAATTTCCCTCAGTCTTCGTGATCTTTCACCCTAGAATATCCCTTTGTCCCTGAAGCCCCCTTCTATTATGGGTGAAATCCTCTTAGAACCGACATTTTGAAAACAAGCTTAGGCCAGCCATACTTCGTGCCCTTTTTTGGCTCTGTTTCAGATTCTCTGTATTTCACCATTATGCTCCTACATGAGTACCTTCCTCCTCCCCCATCCTTTGATATTCAACTCCCTTTTATGTATCTTTCCCTATTAGAATGTAAGCTCCTTGAGGGCAGGGACTGTCTTTTTTTTTTAATTTGCATTTGTATCCCCAGCACTTAACACAGTGCTTGGCACATAGCTTCTAATAAATGCTTGTTGACTTGACTCATCCCCCTACTGAACTACCTGACTCCTCTAAGACTTGTCAATTTACTGTTCCTGAACATACATGTGCTCATTCCTCTTTCTAAGTTTCTTATTCATTCTCTTCTTCTCCCCACCCCCACATTATTAGTATGAACTTCAACCCTCCATCCATACGTACCCATTCTTCAAGAGTCCAGTCAGGAAAAGTCCAGTTCTTTCATAAGGCAAGTCAGCCTTTACTATGCCCATCATTTCTTTGCTCCTATAGCACTAATCATGTGTATCCCTCATTTTGGCCCTTATAAATACTGCCTTATGTTGTCATTTAACTATTTCATGTGTTTACATCTTATTTCCCCAAATAGATTGTAAGCTTTTTGAGGTCTAGGCCAGACAGCAGCACAGTATAGCCACAAAGGTTCCTAATCAGGGTATCCATGAACCTGTTTTTGAAGTGAACTATTTTAATGTAATTGCTTTTCTTTGTAATCTTATATCCTTTATGTACTTGAAAACATTATTCTGAGATGGGGTCCATGGGTTTCACCAAACTGCCAATGGGTCCATAACACAAAAAAAGTTTAAGAACTCCAGATAGTGGAAAAAGTATTGGATTTAGAGTCAGTGAAGATGGCTTAGAATCTTGGCTCTAATTCGTACTAGCTATATGACCCTGAGCAAGTCATTTCAAGTCTTAGCTTCAGTGTCCTCCTAAGTAAAATGAGGGTGAAGACTTCTGACTTCATGGGGCTGTTATGGAGGTAGGGGTGGGAATGCTTTATAAGCCTTAAAATTTGATACAAATATGAGTAGTTATTATGTTTTACATAGCAAGCTCTTAATAGACACTTAATAAATGAGCAGATCAATCAATAAATGAAATGAAAATTCACCAAAGAGAAAATTTCTTAAATCTCAGGAGATGAGGAAGAATAGTGCTCACAAATCAGACCAGACAAGTTCTCAAAGTTCTGTCTACCAAGCTGGTAGACAGAGTTGGTAGGCACAGCAGGTTACTATCACTTCCTACTCCCAATCCAGAGCTGGGAAAATAGAAAAAGTAAAGATTTCCCCACAGGCTAGCAAACAGAATGCTTGATTTTTCCATGGGGTAATCCCACCCTGCTCATTATAGCCTCCTATCTTGGGATGAGGAAATATCACATGTTCTCTACTTGGATACTAGGACAAATATAGCCTTCTTCCTGAGCATCAGTGACCAGGGCTCTGCCCCCTGCCCTTGAGGCGTCTGGCTTTTCTGCACAAATTGGGATGGGGGTGGAGGGTAGTGGAGAGGAAGGAGGGCTCTAATGTTAAGGAAAGATTATGACAAAACAGAGCCATTTGTAAATGTATAGTTTCAAGAAAAACAGGAGAAGTCAAGGCAAACAAAAGGTTATGAAATGGATCTGCATAATGACCCAGCATGAGTGCAATTAATCGTTTGTTGTCAAAGCATGTTTCGAGCTGCATTAATTTCTTGTGTCGGGGAAAAAACCCATCATAACGGTGACAACTTTATTCAACGTTGGTGCAATTAGCAAGCCTAAAAATAGGAAAGGAAAAGAAGGGTTTCCTGGGAGGGCTGGGTTCTGTGTTCACCACATGGCGCCATGTCATTGGGCTAGAACAGTCTGCTCCCTGGGTATGGGAGGTTATGATGAGCGTACAAGGAGAGGAGATCTCAACTTCTATATTCTTCCCTGTTCCTCTTCTTTTTCCATTCTTTGCCCTCATTTCCTTTTTCCCATTGCTTTCTCTTTCCAGTGTTTCCCTCAGAGGTTCAAGGTATAGTGCTAATAAGGCCAAGGGAATAGGTTCAATGCTTATGTGGCCTTGTTCCATGCTCAGGCCATAGATTGTACCTGAGGCCTGTACAACAACCTTACAAATGTATGGCACCAGTCATGAAGGGAGCCAAGCAACAAAGAGGGGGTGGATCAGTACAATTCTTCCCCATAACCGAAAAAACAAAACAAAACACGTTATCAGCAACCAAGAGAGAAAAACTGCAGTCAGCAGGAGCCTGGGGACCCTAAAAATAACACAACAATGGAGCAGAATGCTTACCAAAGTGGGAAGAAGATTAGAAAATCACAGGCGAAACAGGAGAGGAAGCAGTAGCCAAGTAAAGGTCAAAGGAATAGGGCAGTCTGTCCACTGGGGACTGAAAAGGCAATGCCCCCTGACATAAGCTAGCAGAGGAGGCAGGTTTGACCCATCTCCTACATGCATGAAACCACACTGAGGAGCAGGGCACCCAGGTACCGTTAGAAGCCAACCACCAGGAGAAGCAATTTCTTAATCACTTTCTAATGTTACTCATTAGGAGAAGAGCTATTAAAGACAGCCTCAAAATGAGGGTAGCCACTGGTTATTATTGGACTAGCCCACACAGTTCTGAGGAAGCCAGAGTACTCATCTATACCATAGCAGTCCCCCCATCTAAGAGTGCTCCCTCCAATTACCTTGTGTTTACTTTATCCTGTTTGCCTCAGTTTCCTCATCTATAAAATGAGTTGGAGAAGGAAATTACAAAGTACTCCAGTATTCTTTTTTTTTTTAAGATTTTTTGGGAGGTAATTGAAGTTAAGTGACTTGCCCAGGATCACACAGCTAGTAAGTATCCAAGGACAGATTTGAACTCAGGTCCTCCTGACTCCAGGGTCAATGTTCTATCCACTGAGCCACTTAGCTGCCCCATTTTTTTATAATTTTTTAAAATTTATTTGGGGGAGAGAGGGGAGGCAATCAGGGTTGAGTGACTTGCTTGCCCAGGGTCACACAGCTAGTAAATGCCTGAGGGCAGATTTGAACTCAGGTCCTCCTGGCCAGGGCGGGTGCTCTATCCTCTGTGCCACCTGTGTGTTTGTATTTGTGTGTACATATCCCTCCAATATAATGTGAGTTCCTTGAGGGCTGTAGTTGTTACACTTTTGCCTTTGTATCCCCATTTAATAAATGCTTGCTAGTTGTGTGACTGATTGATTGGGTTAAAGCTCAGTAGATGAGGATGGCATTGTGGATTCAGGGAAACATCTTGGAGTTCCATCCTTCTCTAGCCTATTGATGATACATCAATGGTGTTAACCTCCACACTCACTTCTTCCTGAGCATCAGTGACCAGGGCTCTGCCCCCTGCCCGTGAGGCGTCTGGCTTTTCTGCACAAATTGGGATGGGGGTGGAGGGTAGTGGAGAGGAAGGAGGGCTCTAATGTTAAGGAAAGGTTATGACAAAAGGGTGACTGTTTTTTCTTCTTTCAAACATTGTAATATAAAGCATTGCCCTTCTCATTAAACTGGTTCACTGTGGCCAGGCATCACCTCCCCATTCCCACAGGACCCTAAAGGAGATGTCCCTAGTGGGTGATAAGTGGTTCTGCCATCTTGCTCTCTACCACTGTTCCCCCTAATCCATTTCCCTTTCCTAAGATTCTTCCTCCTCTCACTTTTCTTCCTGTAAGGGGGTATAATGGCATTCTCAAAGCCTTTTGGGATGGACTGTCTACTCACTGGTGGAGAGAAACGTCTTGCCCTGTGGGAGAGAAGGGGCAGAGTTGGTAAGAGTGGGGGAGAGAAGAGTTCTTTGGTTGTCCTTGAGTTCCTTCAGGTTCTCTTCAAGCTTTCGGGCTCTCTTCAGGTTGCCAGGTTGCTTTGGTCCCTTCAGTTCCTTTGAGTGCTTCTGGCTTCCAGCTTCAAGAAGGAAGAAAGAGCACACCAACCCCGCCTCAGGTTGCTGAAGGAAAAGACCCTGGGAAGGCATGAGAGGAGATGACAGTCTCCATTATGTCCCTGTCCCCAGCCTGCTACACTAGAGTCTGTGGGCAACTTCCCCTTGAGTAAGCTCTAGGACTCTCTCCCTCTTTCTTCATTAAGCTGAGTTGCCTCCCTCCCAATAGGAGAGCTCCTTCAATCTGTATTATCTGGTATTTATTCTTCTTATACTTTCTCTGATCTCTATTTTGCTGTTGATCCAGACAACTGGGTTTTCTTGGCTAAGTGCTTTGTATATTCATTGTGGAACTGGTATTTGGGGGGAACAAAGCCCTGGCTTTAAAGCTTGACGTCATACCTCCCCCAATAAAGAAACAGCAATAAGGAATTAGTCTGAACCTGATCACATTTTCTAAATTAACAATATTTAGGGAAGCAAATTGATATATTTCTAGCCCAGTACCCCCTTTCTCTGAGGAGAGGAGAATGGCCTCCAGCCCCAACTTCCTACTTCTCCTGTGGAAGGAATTAAAGTTTCCCTAGGAGAAGGGTGGGGAGGGAAGAGACTAGAAATGTCTATTCTGCCTTCCTTTGAGCCACTCCCACAGTGACACCCCTGTGCTACAGGTAAGGAGACAGCCCCTCGAAATATGTGGAGGCCTCGCTAAGGGGTTTAATGGATTAAAAGCCAGATTGGATCAGATAATCATGAGGGTCCAGAATCTACACATCGAATGCTGGGACCAATGTCAGCATGTCATTGGGAATCCAAGACATTAAGGCAAGCAGGTAGGAAGTCTTTGTCCTTTAGGGTACGTTCTATACAATAATAATAATTTATTTGTCTTTCTTGTTTTTCCAGCCAAAGAAAAGTGTTTATGAACCGGGGTGGTCATGATCCAATAGCAGTGCTTTTCCAATTACTCTTTGAGAAAAGCAGCCCTTAACACTATCAAACAATTCATTTTCCTAGGAAACTCTCACTTGCAAACTATAGCTAATTCTATTGTTTTCAGTTCTGGCACCACATTTTACTAGTAGGAACTGATAAGCTGGAGAGCTTCAAAGAAAGGTTACCAAGGTGATGATGGACCTCAAGATCATACCATATGAAAACTGGTTGAAGGAACTGGGAATGTTTAGTTTGGGGAGAAGTTTTGACTCGAAAATGATGCATTTGGGGCTAGATGATCTCATAGGTTCCTTCCATCTTGAAATCAATGATTTTATGAATACAGTCAAACCTTTCATTTTACAGAAGAGGAAACTGAGGCCCAGAAAAATTAAATGACTGGTCAAATTCACACGATGGTAAGTAACAAAGCCAGGACTTGAGCTCAGGTCTTCTGAGTCAAAATCTAATGTTATGCTCTACATTCTCACTCTCCCTCACTGCCAAGACTGATTGGAGATTGGCTGGTTACATAATAAGGTATTTCCACTTGGTATTTAACCTTGAGCCATCATCCTTACTTCCAGGCTCATTTCTGGGTTTTATCCATTAGCCCACTTGGAGAAGTGGGAGGAGGTAAAGGGAGGGAGCAGAAAGAGGACACAGAGGACATGGTATGGGAGTAGCCGTGGCAAAGAATAAAAGACAGTGGGAGTTGGCCAGAAGTCTGATTGCCCTTTTGTAAGTTGAAGACTTACTTAAATGGCATTTCTAGCTTTACTCATTAAAGAAGAAAAAAAAAACAGCAGCTCCCACCCAACCCCTCACCCCCAAGCATTTGTTGTTTTACTCTGAAGTGTATTTTTAAAAGCAACACATGTAGAGTTATTGTTCCTGATGTTCCATTAATTGGATGGAAACTCAGATCTGATTTTCTAGTCAGGGGGTGAAAAGTTACCCAAAGCCACTCTCTTCTCTGGGTCCCTGTTGCATATGCTGATATTGGGGTGAGGAGTACATAGTTTGTGACCTTGGATCAAAAGTACTTGTTTCTCTGGGGAAAGGTAACTTGACCACACAGAGATGGCACCCGAGGCTTAGGCTCATGAGCACTGGGTTAACTAGTCCTGACCATAAGCTGCGTAGGTCAAAGGACTCAGTGGTCTCCTCCTCCTGTCCAACAGAGTGAACGTAGCTTTTCCAAAAGGTCTTTTATTGACATTGGCTTGCCATCTTGCCTCAGTGTAAAAATCTTTATGTCATAAGATTATAGATTTAGATCAAGAAAGGAACTCAAAGTCCCAACTCTTCCATTTTACAGATGAGGAAGCAGGCTCAAGGTTAAGCAGATTGCTCAGGGTTACATAGCTGGAATAACAAAAAACAAAAATAGCAACAACAATAATAATAATGAATATTTATAGAGTACTTACTATGTGCCAGGCACTGTGCTAAGCACTTTACAATTATAAGCTCATTTGATCCTCACAACAACCCTGGGAGGTAGGTGCCATTTTACAGAAGAGGAAACTGAGGCAAAGGTTAAGTGACTTGCTCACAGTCACACAGCTAATAAGCATCTGAGTCAGGATTTTAACTTGTCTTCCTGACTACAAATCTGGCCCTCAATCCATTAAACCACTCTTTAAAAAAAATGTGTGTGTGTGTGTGAGTGTATGTGTAAGGTTTGCAAAGCATTTTCCAAACATTATCTCATTTGATCCTCACAATAAACCTGTAGAGTTGGTACTTTTTTTTGTTTTTAACAGATCAGGATACTAAGGCTCAAAGAGGTTTCCAGGTCAGGAAATGCTCTCTAACAATTTAACTTAGACTCTTAGAGAATTGCCTAGCATAGGAGTGTCAAACTCAGATAAAAATGGGGGCCACTAATCTGTATATGCGGCAGCTAGGTGGTGCAGTGGATAAAGTGCTGGGCTTGGAATCAGGAAGATTCCTCTTCATGAGTTCAAAGCTGGTCTCATACTCATTAGCTGTGTGACCCTGGGCAAATCACTTAACCCTGTTTGCCTCAGTCTCTTCATTTGTAAAACGAGCTGGAGAAGGAAGTGGCAGACGACTCCAGTACCTTTGCCAAGAAAACTCTAAAAATTGGGTCACAAAGAGTAGGACACAACTGAACAGACTGAACAACAACAACAAAATTTGTACATAAGCATCTCTGGTGGCCACATACTAGATGAAGAAACAGGCTCCGGGTCACCCACCTGGTAAGTGTCTGACGGAAGATTTGGACTGAGATCTTGGTGACTCAAAACCCAGCACTCTATTCAGACCTCCCCACCTCACTGCCCCCAGGCTCTTGCAGAATTTCACAACAAAATATCTTCTATTCTACAGTCAATTTCTCTCTCTTTTTTTTTTAAACCGGCTTCCCCACCTACCAGTTTACAAATCACACAGAGGCCTGTGGTGAGGGCAAAATGAGACAGGCAGTTAGGTGAGAAACCCAAGTCGTCACTGCGTTTTTAAACATAGTACGTAGCGGGTAACACAAATGCCATTCATAAACCTTAGTCACCGGTTTCAAACCGAGCATCAGCAACATGTATAAATAGTCTAATTGTGCCACCCAGTAGAGAAATCATTTATGCCCAATTAAACAAGCCCCCAGCCTTTGTCATGCAGACAGACCCCTTTCACAACTCCCACCCCACAAAAGGGAAAATATTCAATGGAAAATTCCTAACTGGTCAAATATCTTTACATCAAATTGTACAATATGCACAAAGCAGCGTTACAAAAGTTAAGCTGAAAATTATATTGTCCTTCTCTTCCAGGTATCTGATGCTCACCAAATTCTATAGAATGTGTTTGCTTTTCTCCACATCAGAGTAAAGTGTGACTAATGATGATAAATATGGATAGGGACTGAACATGGGATTTCATGGGTATAGAGAGCTCCCGGTTAGGAAACTCCCTCTACCAATGTAACTCAGTCTTACAGAGTTGCCCAGCACGGGGGTATTAAACTCAAATAAAAATGGGAGTCACTGATCTGTACATGGGGCAGCTAGGTAGCACGGTGGCTAGAGTGCTGGGCCTGGAGTCAAGAAGGCCTGAGTTCAAGTCCAGCCTAAGACGCTTACTAGCTGTGTGGCCTGGGCAAGTCACTTAACCCTGTTTGCTTCAGTTTCTTCATCTGCAAAATGAGCTGGAGAAGGAAATGGCAAATCATTTCAGTATCTTTGTCAAGAAAACCTTAAAAGGGGTTATGAAGAGTCAGAAACAACTAAGAAGAACTACTAAACAAATCTATACATAATGATTCCAGGGGGCCATACATTAACTTAATGTAAAGGTAATGTTATCTGTGTTTATTATATTTTTATTTTGTTAAACATTTCCCAATTACATTTTAATCTGGTTTGGGCAATGGCTTTGACACCTCTGGCCTAGAATATTGAGAGGGTAAATGAATTGGCTAGGGTCACATGGACAGAATTTGTCAGAGCAGGACTTGAATTTGGGTCTTCCTGGTTCCAAGTCTGGCTCTAGTGAAGATCATAGATTGGAGATGGTAGATGTAGAGTTGAATGAACCTCAGATGTTATCTAGTCTTAGATAATTGGTTAGGATTCACGCTTTCACCGCTGCAGCCTGGGTTCGATTCCCAGTCAGGGAACCATATGATGTGGTCTAGAGGTTAGGGGTCCTGGAATCCCAAAATCACAATACCTGGGTCCTGCCCGAAAGAATTCGACCCAAGCCTTCTTGCAGCCAAAAACAAGGTTTATTGAAGATTTGCCATATTAGCTAGACTCTTAAGGAATCTGAGCATCTGTGGGCTATTGGCTAGATTCTAAGAATCAGAGCATCTTAATGGAGACAAGATGGACCTTATATACAGAAAGATTGTGGGAGGGATCTAGGAGTGGCCAAGTAGTTTGGGGTGATGAGAGGAAGGGCCTAAGGAGATCTGGATGGGAGTGGCTAGTAAGCTGGGGTGAACAGAACTCCTGGGACCTGAACCTTGTGGCCAAGGGAGAATGGAGCCTAGCTAGGATTAAGGGTGGGAAATGGCCAGGGGCCATAGAGAGGTAAAACAATGGAGGGGAGATTGGGTGTAGCCACAATGAAAGGCCAGTTGATGGGATTATAGCCTCAGGGGAACTTGGCCATGTGGGAAAGTCCAGGGTTTTTCCTTTCTGGGGCCCAGATTCCAACCCTATCAATAAGATTCTGGCATCATAGATTTAGAGCTAAAAGGGCCCTCAGAGGTAACAGTCCAGCTCCCTTACTTTCCCGGATGAGGAGACTAAGTCTTACCTAAGTAAGGTTATTTTGCCTAAGGCCATACTGCGACTAAGTGTTTGAGGCAAGATTTGAACCCAGGTCTGCCTGACTCCAAGTTCAGCAGTCTATTCAGACTCTAGTAAATTTAAGACCTACTTAAGTGGGATTTACAACTTTACCCATTAAAACTGGAATATGGCCTATAGCACTAAGCATAAGAATAGTGGGGACTCTATACCATGCAGATGAGGAAACTGAGGCCCAAGGAGAAGTGATTCCCTCAGGGTTTCACAAGTAGTAAAGCTGGAATTCAAACCCAGATCCCCTATCTCCAGACTTCTCAAGTGCTCTTCCTGTAATACATTGATTGACACTTCCTGGTTTCTACAGGATAACAGGACACATCATTGCTAACAGCTAACAACTCAGGTTCCTCTCATATGTATGAACAACCAGTTATTTGCCATTATCAAACAATTATGGGGGTGGGGAGGCTATTCTTTTACCCGGCTTTGGAGAGAATTCTTAGCAATCCATGGAACCCTAGCAACATTCTGTCACCAATCAATTGGAACATGACAAAAAGAAACACAAACGAACACCCCCCAGAGAAAGACCCCACACACATGTCCCTAGCCAAGGGGGCACTGGGAGGGCTTG
Source organism: Vombatus ursinus (assembly GCF_900497805.2). Classification (NCBI taxonomy): domain Eukaryota; kingdom Metazoa; phylum Chordata; class Mammalia; order Diprotodontia; family Vombatidae; genus Vombatus; species Vombatus ursinus. Next base: position 26,673,105 of record NW_020954576.1, read on the forward strand.
GAAGAGGCAAGGGGCTTCTCTGGTGTCATCCGTCCACACAGGCCACCTCCCTGGCTCAGAACTGCCGTACCCAGGCATTCAAATCCCTTTGCAGAGAGCCAGCCCAGCCTCCACTCGCAGAGTCCATCTGAACTGTTACCAGGAACCCAGTGTGAAAAGCGTCTGCAGGAGCTGCTCTACGGAGTACTCTCGGTAAGCGGCAATTCTCCCCCATGAGAGGTTTGGCTTTGAATCTCTCCCCCACCTCTCCCAGTCCTCAGGAGTGATATACAGCTCATGAGTGGGATTTGGAATGCCAAAGGCTGCCATGCACAGAGTAACAAGAGCCGATCGCTGTTCATTCAGCCCACGGGCTGCATTCTTTCAGCTCTGAAGCCAGTCATTCTGCCTACTGGGTCTCTCTCTCTTTTTCTTCTCCACACGCTCTACCAAGGGCCTCAGCTTCCAAATCCACCGCCTCCTCCAGGTCCTTACAATCCAATCTCCAGTGTCAATTGACTTCTTTCCTCAAGCCTCCGTCCTTTTTCCGGTGCCAGTCTCTGATGACGCGGGTTATCTTTCAGTTAAGAACTCACTAAAGTGTAGATCATGCTGCAATTAGAAAGAAATAGGTGACAGGCAGGAGCCAAGGGAACCATTCCATTCAGTGCCGGAGGCAGGAAGGACTTGTTCAAAAGAGAACCCCTCCCTTGCCCTCATTATTCCAGTCACCAGTGTTAGCTTTGGGTTAAGTTAATATGCACATTCTCTATTGGCCCATTCCCTTCTCCTCCTCTTGCCCATCTTTAACCAAATGTTTCTTAGGAAAGTATATTGTGTCCTTTGGGTAAAAAAGAAAGATGTGATGATTGCTAAGTGCCTCCTGTTATTCTCATTGTTACTATGTTTGTTACTTTTTGTTGTTGTTGTTACTCAAGATTCGGGTCACAGCTGGTGCTCAGGCCATGCGAGGGAGTATTGGAGTCTGCCAGCTGCCTCGGGCCACACCAGGGTCCCAGGGCTCTCAGATGACTCTCACCCTACTGTTGCCCATATAATGATTATTACCACGATTGTTACGGCTGATTGGTGAGCATAGGCCCCTCTGGACACCTGTACAAAATGGACATTTAATTGGACTATTCTTGGGGGCTCTTTGAGTCACTAACCATTGGGGTCTGTGTGTTAAATATGGATTAGGAACATGTGATCTAAGGCCTGGTCCCTGAGAATGGAAGAGGGGAAGTAGGGGGTGGAACATTTGGGTTCTGTGTAATTTCTTCAGGTAATTCCCCCGAGGTAGAGGAACAGCTTGTATCAAAGTGCATTAATTTTGTTTCTTGATTGGGCAGAAGGAGAAAACAATCATCTCTTCACAGAGTGGGGGTGGGGGAAATGGTAGCTGTTAACAAGCTCATCTGAAGAGTCTAGAAGAAAGAAGCCTATGATTCTCGAACCCATTCTGCTCTGAAGTCACAATGAGTAATACTGTCCTGATTAACTGCGGCTCTGTCTTCCAGCCTGGCACCTCTTGTTTCAAGAAGCTCGTTGCCAAAGTATAAGTAAGTAGGGGCAAGGGAGGAGGGAGGGAAGTTGCAATTGTGAGAAGTGACAGGATGTGACCAAAGACACAATCACTGGACAGCCTAGGTAGAGAGGCCAGCTCCCCTTATTCTCAGCTCTTTTCTCTAATTCCCCTTCCCACTTCAGGGATGACACCAATGAGGTTTCCTCTGCTGGAGTGAAAGGGTCTGGAGAGACAATGGGTCTACAGGCAAAGAATCCAAAGCCCTTATACTGGAAGGCCTAAGACTTGAATTCAAATTCCACTTCTGACACCTGTGTAACCTTGGACATATTATTCAACCTCCTTGAGCATCACTTTGCTCACCTGCAAATAAGACTAGATGATATCTGAGGTCCCTTCCAGTCCTCCAATTACAATTCTACGGGAACTATACTGGCCCAAGAAGCAAGAGACTTACGTTCAGAATCTAGCACAGATGACAAGACAATAGGCCAGACTCAATGAAATGTTAATTGGCCATAACTCCAGCTCTTATCGAGGATGGAAGAAGAGTCCTTGCAACTTAATATTTTTTTAAAATACAGAAACCATGAATTTAACAAAATGCCATTCCCAAATTACTCTGAACTAAAGGATTGGAGGATAATGAGTCAAAAGGAACGTCTAGAACACATTTGGTTACAGAACACTCTCGGTGACAAGCTGTTGTCAATACTGCCAACACCATCCCTTCCCATCACCCCAAACAAGCAACCGAAGAGACACATTTTTATCTGTCTATAAATTCATATGTCATCTTTCCCTGCAGTGTCTCAGTGCTCAGACATAGATATGTCAGTGGCACCAACATGAAGACCAGAGTCCTCTTTATCTTTCTCCTCTCCCTTTGTCTTTCCCTAGAGCCAGAATGAGGCAAAGTAAAGAAGAATTAAAACATAAACAATCAAGCCACTGAAAGGACCTGGGTTCAAATTCTTCCTTGGATGTTTATTACCTATGTGACCTTGGGCAAGTCATTTAACCTTCATTAGCCTCAGTTTTCTAGTAAAAGGAACTATTGGACAAGATGTCCTTTGAGATCCCTGCCAGCACTAAATTTCTGATCAACAAAGAGTCCATGGTCCAGAGCGAGGTTTAAGTCTTTTCTTGTTGACTACATAATATAGCTCTCCTCAGTCTGGGACCACTGCTACAGCAACTCCCTCTAGCCCTAGTATCACAATAGGGTTCTAATTTTTTAAATAATCTTAATATTTGAAGCTGGAATCAACCTTTGGGATAAGCCAGCCCTCTAAGATACGGGTAAATGACTTGATCAAGGACTCAAAGATAATAAGTAAAACTGGGTGATTCCCTCTATCACACGGCCAAACTCAGAATCATAGAAGCACAAGGTTGGAAAGGCCCTCAGAGACCAAGTCCAACTTATGCCTGAGCAAAGAGTTAATGCCTTAGCTATTCATGGCTCCATGCTGGTCAAATAGTTGCCCTCCAAAGTTTGTTCATCCCAGGGGCCCTAGAAGTTCTATTTTAGCTCAGAGTTATCTTATAACATACCCTAAGCGTACCCATAGGACCATCCCAGGCTAAGAAGAGCCACAGATTCAGGAGTTCTAGTTCATTCCACAACTGGGTTGCTGGCAGTGGTATGGGATGGGTATAGTCTGAACCATGTCAATTTTTAAAGTCTGGAGGACCACAGAAGAATGTTTTTGAGTCCCTTTTCAAATATATATTCTAGGAGACCTCTGGGAAGTCTAAGTTTGATATGGGCCCCAGGACCCTCCCCCATCTAGCTCAGAACTTTCAGGGAGATCACAGTGGAGAGAGGAATATAGAAGCATGTGACCCTATATCTGGAGCTGAAAAATCCCTCAGAGGGATTTTCTAGCTCAACTCCTTCAATTTATAGATGAGAAAACTGAAGCCCAGGGAGGCCAAGTGATTTGTCCAGGGTCACACAGTTAGTAAATGACAAAAGCAAGATTTGAATTCAGTGGGGACTTCCTACTGTACCATATTGCCTTTCTGCTGAAAGTTTTCTGAATGAAATCCAGAAGGGATTCTCTGACATATTCTCAACTTCGCGAGCTAGTCCCAGATCTTTAAGGTGGCCCTGAAGTCCTGACATCTTCCCATGTCCCGTGAGGGAGCTAGAATATGACCTCTAAACCCCCTTCTAGTTCTAACATCCTTTGATCCTATGACCACCCTTGCCTTCCTTAGTCAGTATCAATCAGGCCACCCTGGATTTCCACATAGAGGTTCTTCCATTTGCTATATAGACTCTGAGGGCTAGAGGAGAGAGAAGAGAAACTCACCAGTAAAGATAGTAGAAGAAGGAGAGGAGATAGAATGCCAGCTTACACCAGGCCTCCTTTTGACAGTAACTTAAGGTGTCTGCATTCATGACCACAGGAGGATCATAGGCTAGTTCAGAACTATCCGCAGGGCAATGGAAATACCTAAAGGGAAAGAAAACACCAATGAGGAATTGCCTGGTTACTTTCTACTTGCCAAATAACAGCCCCTAAATATCAAAATTCAGCAGCTTCATGGTGAGCAAACCTGTAACCTAAGTGGATTGGCCTTCCACATAGGGGATTTCACTGGAGATGTGGAGCAGAATTAAGATGGTGGAGTGAAAGGAAGCATTTTTGTCTCCATTCACCCAATACACCAACTCCACAACAGCCTAGAAAACAGCCAGGCTGAATTCTGATCAGGAAAGCCAAGAAAGGTCATGGTGCATCATTTTTCCAGCCCAGGGCAGCTTAGAGGGACAGACAGAGAAATCTGTGGACACTAGGGCAGGAACTGGCCAGGAGTGCATAAGCAGCTATAGCAGTGGCAACAGGGAACATTTCAACACTAAGGGATAGAAAGAAGGCCCTACCATAAAGGGATACTATAGTGATAGTGATAGGGAAGCTCAAGACAAAAGTACAGAAGATGAGATCTGAGATATAAAAAGCTCCCTACTCTACTTCCCTCACCAGTCCCTGCCTAGCCATCCAGTTGAAAAATATCTCCCCTGCCCAGTTGCCTTAATACCTAAAATTCCATTAGAGATTCTGTACCTTCTCATTGCTTTTTAAAATACAAGGACTCATGAAATGGCGGACATAGTTACCTTCATGTAAATCAGAGTATCAGACACTTTCCTCCCAGACAGGAGCCCCCAGAGTAACAAAAGTGCATTGTCTTGGTAGGATGGGGGTATCCAAAGAGGAACGGGGTGCTCTCCAACAGCACCTTTCTCCTGTGGCCTCAATTTCCTAACAGCATGGAATCTGAAACTAACATACATGATCTATTTTTTTTTATTACCTAAGTTTCTGTAATTTTCTAGGTTATAAGTCAGACTTAGAATTTAAAATGAAAAACTGTAGTGAAATGTAGAGCTTAGGACTAGGATAGGGGTGGGGAACCTGCAGCCTCGAGGTCACATGTGGCCTTCTAGGTCCCTGGGGGTGGCCCTTTTGACTGAGTTCAAGTTTTATAAAATAAATCCTTTTATTAAGGGGATTTATTCTGTGAAGCTTGGATTCAGTCAAAGGGCCACACTTGAGGATCTAGAGGACCACCTATGACCTTGAGGCAGCAGGTTCCCTACCCTTGGACTGGGAGAGAGGATCATGGACTGAGTTAATATTAGGAGTTAAGGGTTATAGTTAAAGAAGCTGTTGTTCACTCATGTCCCAATAATCATGACTTCATTTGGGGTTTCCTTGGCAAAGATACTGGAGTGGTTTGCCATTTCCTTTTCCAGCTCATTTTATAGATGAGGAAACTGAGGCAAATAGGAGTGACTTGCCCAGGGTCACAGCTAGTATCTGCAGCTGAATTTGAACTCAGGTCTTCCTGACTCCAGGTGGGGCCCTCTATCGACTGCATCACCTAGACGTCCTTAGTGGGGTTAGCCTTATGGATTAAGGTTATAGGCTATAGTTATGGATTTAGTTTAGAGTTTATATTAGGAATAAGGATTAGACTATGGGTTAGGAGTTAAGGTTATATTAAGGATAATATCCCAAGTTGGGGACTGGGTTAACATCAGGGATAAGGACTGGAGTTAGAGGTTAAAGTTAGGGTTGAAATTAATCTTGTTCCATTGTGATGGAACTCTAAACTTCCCAAATACGACTCCTTATCTGACCTGCCCACTTTGTAAACACAGGTGCTCCTCATTTTGAACAGCATTCATGGGAAGTTATATGTCTTCAAGTTTTTGTAAAGGGAATCACATTTTAAATGGATATGGAGCAGGTCTCACTATTTTTAAAAGCCGTATAGTAAATCATTTTACAATTAAAAATAACCACCTAACAACTACAAATCATCATCTTTTCATCTTAACCCAAATTTGTATAATCAAGTTTGCTCAAAGCGGGGCTCATCTGTAGAACTGAGGGCTTGAAATAAGCAAAGGCATTTTCACAAGAAAGAGGTAATGTGATGGAGGAACAGCCCTACAGAAGGTTCAGGGAGTTCTTGACTTGAAGTTGGGATGAAAATAAATAACAAGTAATTAACTCTCTTACGGTCTCTTTCTGCATCACATGCGATGGTTCAGGACTCTAGTTAGGACCAACCTACCCAGATGAAGAGTCCCCCTGGATGCCAGCAGAGAGAAGATCATGAGGGGGACTTGGGTGAGTATGCTGCTGGCAAGGGATGAAAGGAAGTTATCAGGCAGCTCCTGGCATTGGAGGATCTCTATCTCTGGCAGAGAGCTGGTGAAGAAGATGAAGGGGGCGGTGCATCAGATCAAAGGCGGTCTTACCTCCAAAAGTGATAGAAGAGTAGAGGAACATTCAGCCCTAGCGTCAGCCACTCCTGGGCACACAGGAACATGATACAGAAAAGGCTGTGAATTGAGTATTCTGGCAGCACCAGCTGAGGGAGAAGCAGAGATACCAGAGTAAAAGTTTAAGGATGGAACCTCCAACTCCTTTCCAGAGGCACAAAATATGAATACTGGAAAGAACTTGAGACAGCATCTACTGAAGGAATTCTTAACCTTTTTTTGTGCCATGGACCCCATCGGCAATCTGAAGTCTATGGACTAGGGGTGGGGAACCTGCAGCCTGGAGGCCACATGTGGCCCTCTAGGTCCTCAAGTGCGGCCCTTTGACTGAATCCAAAGGCCACAGGTTCCCCATCCCTGCTATGGACCCTTTCTCAGAATAATGCTTTTAAATGCACAAAATAAAATACGTAAGATTACAAAGGAAACTAGTTAGATTGAAATAAAGATATAATTTTTCCCATGCAAGTTCACAGCCCCAAGAATAATAGTAGCATTGATGTGATTATGGTTCCCAAGATGCAAAGCTGGATATGGAAGAATTGTGATGAGTTGTGATAAGCCTCAGATACAAAGTGCTATATGTGTGCTGGTCGCGCCGTGCACCCTCCTCCTATAAGGAGCAGGCTGCCAAGGTCATACTTACCAGTCTTCGGTGCCCACCCGGATAAACACAGAGACGAGCCGATCAGGAGGTGCAAACACTCGAGCTTTATTCAGAGGCCATCACAGCAAGGCCAAGCAGGAAAGCCAGGGCAAGAGAGCAGGAGCAAGAGAGAACGAGCTCCAACCCCTACCGCCCCTATATACCTTCCTAGCCCCTCCTCCTCAGCCCGCCTACTAGTCATTGATTGTAGGATCAGATACCGGAAGGGGATGTCTGGGGTTAGTGCTGCACCTAGGGAGAGGACGTGACGCAGGAGGCTAGGACCGGATACAGGAAGGAGACATCTGGGGTTAGCGCTGCACCTAGGGAGAGGACATGACAAAGGAAGCTCGTTCTCTGCTGTCCCACTCCCACGTGGCACAGCCCCCTGCCTCAGGAGCACATGCTCCGGTTACTTCCCCGTATCCAGTTCCTATCCCAGTTCACCACAACTCCACATGGCACAGCTCCCTGCCTCGGGAGCATGAGCTCCGGTTACCTCCTAATATCTTGTTCCTACCCCATCTTGTCACAATCTCCACGTGGCAGTAGCCAACATCAGACAATCCCTCACAATATGAATGTCAACTGATGCCATAAGTGCAAGGTTCTATTCCCACTGTGAACCATTTTGGGGGTATTTTGCTTCTCAGAGAGAAAAATCTTATCTCCCTGGCCATAGAGTACATCCTTAACCCCAGACAGCCAGACTGCAAGTATGTGTTCTGTGTCAAGAGTGAATGGATGTCTCAGAGTAAACCTACCCCTACCACTAGAAAACAACTAACAGCATAGGTGCAGTGACCAGCAAGGTTGAGACACTGACTCTACCTGACTAAGCTAACACACACACACACACACACACACACACACACACACACACACACACATACACGTCTACCAAGGAAGGTATCCAAGGCATGTTAGACCTACACATATAAGCAGATACAGACATTATACTTTTTATTTAAATGACACTGTCCTCCACACTCAAAAGAGTAACCAAGAATTAATCAAGGGCCCACCATTTCCATTGTCAAGCTTGGTGGATGAGTTGGGATGATCAGTACATTGCTTGGTAATGCAGGATTCCAATTTGCTCAGTAAATTCATCCTGGAAGAAGATTTACCCCTGTACCCTCATACTATTTTTGAACTGTCCCAGCAAGGTACAGAAGAAAGAACAATGGATTTGTAGTTAGCAGAACTGGGTTCAAATCCTGCGGCTAAAGCCTTCAATATGGAGTCAGGAAGCCCTGAGTGTGAATCCTGCCTCAGATACTTTCTAGCTGTATGATCTTTGAATAGTCATTTAATTTCTCCCAGACTCACTTTCTTTATCCATAAAATGGGGATCAAAGAGTATCTAGCTCACAGGATTGTTGTAAAAATCAAATTTGAGATAACATAAGTAAAGGACTTTACAAACTTTAAATATTTTTATATTTAAACTTTATAGCAATGAAAATATAATAAATACATAAAATAAAAACTTTATATAAATGCTAGCTATTATTATTACCAGCTACATGATCATGGTTGATCAATCAATCAACAAACATTTATTAAGTGCCTACTCTATGCCAGGCACCAGCCTAGACACTAGGAGTACAAAAACAGAAAGAAATAAAATAAAATAATTCCTACTTTCAAGAACCTTATATTCCATAAGGTGCTTCACAATTCTTAATATCAATTTTCTTATCTATAAAATGAAAGAGTTGGATTTGATATTCTACAATGTCTCTTTCAATTCCAAAAATTCTATTATCTTATAAAATAATTTGTACTCTGCAAAGAAGCTACCCTTAATGCCCTGGCCAAGTTTAGACAAGTCATGGTAGGTAGCTTTCTTGGTAAAAGCCTGGATGGTGTGGGCTCTGGCTCTGGTTTCTTGATAGCTTGCCACCTCAGGGAAAGAATTCTCCTCCTATGCACATACATCCACTTTTTTAATCATTGGTTTCAAGCATTAGCCACTTCTTCCAGGGTAATTAACATGTTTAGAGACAGCCGCCCCATGCCTGAATCATCTATTATAGCGCCATTGCCGTCTCCAGGTCTGATGACAAATCACTGTCTGATTATGGTTTGGATTTCAAGCCCCACTATTAATCACTGCTGCCTCTTCCCTTTTCGGGGTTTGATTCATTGTGGAAGCTGCAACCTTCCAAGCAGAGAGGATTCGTCATTGCCATACCTCTGGGAGAAATTGCTTAATGGAGTCAATCTGGCGTCTGAGATGCTCCAGCCTTTGTGGTAGGGGCAGTGTTCTGGTGGAAGTGGGGTAGAAAGTGAGAGATGTTTTACTTCCAGGGGTGAATTTGGCTGGGATGCTGAAATCCACCCTACCCCCACAGGGAACATAAACCACATGTACTTTTCTCACATTGGCATGAAGGAACCCAATTCAATGAGGAAAAAACAGGGCTCACCACATGCTCATACCATCTAAGGGAACATTATTCATCTTCCTTTCTCACACTCACCAGAAACAATAGACCTTCACAGCCGCTAGTATTCTCAGAGACACCAGTAACAAGACCAACCTTGGGCCAAAGAGTATTACTCAAATGCAATCTCAGACAAGCCACAGAGAGGTGGACAAACATGGCCAAGGCATTTAGAGAGTAATTCAATTCAAAGAGCATTTACTAGGTGTCTGCCTTGTGTCAAGTGCTGGTGATACAAAGGGAAAAAAATGGAAAAGTTCCTGTCTCCAACAAGCTTATGTTGTTAGAACTAGATGATGTAACATGTAAAATGTTGAAGAGTCCTAAAAATGCTAGCTTTTAGTATTACTATTATTATTATTTATAACATTCTACTAGGGGAGGTCTGTATATAGATAAGTAAAGACAGAATATCTGGAGCTGCTAGGTGGTGCAGTGGCCCTGAAGTCAGGAGGACCTGAGTTCAAATCCGCCCTCAGACCAAACATTTGACACTTACTAGTTGTGTGACCCTGGGTAAGTCACTTAACCCCAATTGCCAAAAAAAAAAAAAGAGAGAGAGAGAGTATTTGAGGAAGGGGGAAGGGTGGTAGCACCAACAACTGAGGGATGGGGAAGGATTCTGGTAGGTGGTGGCACATGGGCTAAACCCTGAAGGGAGCTAACTATACCAAGAGTCAGAACTGATCAGCAAAAGTGTTCTAGGCATGGAAAGCAGTGAAGAATGTAAACAAAACTTTCCTATGATATAAAAAGCCACAGAGCATAGGCTCTCAGACAGAGTTCGTGATTAGGTAGAGAATGGGTAACAGCTGTAGGAATAAAGGCAGAGTTGTGCTGGGACCAGCTCAAAATGGCTCAAGAGAGCCAATTGTTAAATTTTCAGTGTGAGCATTTCTGTCATGGAAATCAGCAAATGCTGCAAATCAGGGTTGGATTTATTATTTTGTTGATTGTCTAAGCTTAAGAAAGTGATTCAGAGTCTGGGTGAGGGGGGAGGGGAAGGAGGGAGGGAGAAAAAAATTTGGAACTCAAAATCTTATAAAAGTGAAAGTTGAAAACTATCTTTACATGTAATTGGAAAATACTATGAAGTGGAAAAAAAAATAAAAAGAGGAAAAAAAAAGAAAGTGATGGAGAAATATTAGTGCAGACTAAACTTAAAAGTGTATCCTACATTTTTTTTCAGTGAGATGGTTGTTAAACATTTACCAGAAGACCACTAAGTAATGGTATTATGGCAATCCTCTTCCAACAAATCCAAAAAGACTTTGTGGTAGAGATGAGAGGCACCCCGCTTCCACTGCCCACCTCCCAGACTTATGTTGTTCAGTCATTTCAGTCATGTCTGACACTTCATGACCCCTTTTGGGGTTTTCTTGGAAAAGATACTGGAGAGGTTTGCCATTTCCTTCTCCATCACAAACTTACAGAGGCCCAGAATTAGAAGTCGGACTTCTGCAGAGAAAGAAGTAAATGTCATGGAAACTCACCATACATAATGTTATACCTGTTAAATAAACAGATAGCAAAAATAGCTTTGAGGATGAAGGAGAAAGGAAGATTGCATGGTATAGGGGAAAGAGCACCGGACTCAGGATCAGGAGCACTGGATTCAAATCCAGACACTGATTATAACTAGTTGCTTGATCATGAGCAAGTAACAACTTCTCTAAGACTCACCTTCCTCACCTTTAAAACAGGGCTAGTAATTCTTGCATTATCTAACTCAGAGAGGTGCTGTAAAATAATTTAGCAAACCTTAAAAATGATAGATTAATATAAGTTGTCGCTATTTCATAGGCATGGTAGCACCTCACAGTTGGGGCAAGTTCAGTGCTCCTCTCACATGCAATAAACATGATGTTACCCAGGGCATAGAAGCCAGTAGAGAAGGTAAGCCTTCTCCTGGTAAATAGATGGAGGCCCCCTCTGATATGCCAAAGTGAACATTACGATGTGGCTGACTGCTGATGGTCTGTTTCAAGCCTAGGAACCAAACGACTACTTCCAGTTTGTTAAAGATTCCTTTCTCGGCTTATCTTCATGGGAACTGGTAGGACCCCCCAGATTCCAAAGTTGCTCATTCAGTCCTAAAGTAGACTGCCCAGGCAGGCTCTGGGCAACTACCTAGTGTGGGAGCATTTTCTTTTAAGGGGCAGTTAGGTGGCACAGTGGATGGCGCACCAGCCCTAGAATCAGGAGGGCCAGAGTTCAAATTTGGCCTCAGATAGCTGTGTGACCCTAGGCAAGTCACTTAACCCTGACTGCTCTTAAAAAAAAAAAAGAAAGAAAAGAAAAAAAACAAAGAAAAACCTCCTTTTTATTTTCTCTCAAAATATTAAGAAATATTATTTCTCTAGCCTAAAACCTTCCCCAGACTTTTCCCTTGGGAAAAACAGAACGAAGACCAGGGCCTTCTTTTAAAATGGAGCAAACTTAAGTTTTTGGCTAGATAGTATCTACTGTCTTTCTACCTTACCAGAAGTGATTACCATGACCTGCCTGGGGCTAGTGTTTTCTCTTTTGAAATTCAAGGTTAAGATATTGATCATAAGGAAGGAACTCTAAAAGGGAAGGGGTCCAGCTTGCATTTGGTGGTAAGTACTCTGTAATGTTAACTCAAAACTGTATTTTAATATAGTGTGATCTTTTTTTTTTTTAAGATTCCTATAAATGTTACCTGAAATTTTCTTGGAGCTGAGTCATGTCAGAAGACATGGCAAATATGCCAGTTTGGACATCTCTCCAAGCTAGAAATGGCTTGAAAGTATATTAAATAAAATTGTTTCTGGCACACTCGAGCCCAAATTGCAGCGTTCATTATTGGTAACTTTTTTTTTTCCTGTGACACCAGACAATCCAGATCCTCTGTAAGAGAAGCTGCTGGTCTGTGTTTGTTGAGATGAGAGAGGCAATCAGGGCCTGGCTTAAACTTGGTCGGATTGCTGTGGTAATGAAGCAGAAATCAAGTCTGGTCACAGACTCTATGATGAAATACGTGTCTGTTTGTATGTTTCTGAGCCTCCTCCTACCTGGGCTATGGAGAAACCATACTTGAGAAGGTATGCAGCTCCCTCATAGAAGGTGACCATGAGAGGTCACATAATCTAACTCTGCCTTCCACCTCCCAACCCCTACCTATCCTCCCCTCAAGAGCAGCCTCACCAACATCCACTCTAGTCAGAACAAGTTGGCATTCAGTCTCTGCTTAAATATCTCCAAGGACGGCAAACTCACTACCTCCAAAGGTGGCTCATTGATTCTGATTCGACACAGTCCAAAGTGTTCTTTATGTTAAGCCAAAACATCTTCCTCCTGCAAACTTTCACTCACTGGTCCCAGATCTTTCCTACACAGAATAAGCCAACCTCTCTTCTGTATGACCTAGAGAAATTATTGTGTACCCAACCCAAGTCTTCTCTTCTCCATATTAAAAAAACACTAAGTTCCTTCAACAGTAATCACCTCATCTCTTCAGGAAGCCCTGTCCCATCAGGGGGAAAAAAAAATGTCTTAGTATAAAGAATTAGGTTATTGAAACCATCAATGCAATTCATTCTGGTACTACATTGTGTGAGTAACCTATTCCCTTTATCCCATTTTCCCACCCCTAGCCACCTATCCAGCCCTTCACTGTGTAACTGGCACCTCACATCATACAGTATGATGCAGTGGGAAAGAACTGTGATTTGGAGTCAAAGACCCTGGGTTCAAGGCCCAGTTCTGCTAACTCACTTGTGCGTCTGTAGGCAAGTCACTTAACTTTGCTGGCCTCTGTAACATCATCTGTAAAATCATAGATTTGGACTAGAGAATCTCAAAGGTTCCTTCCAACACTAATTCTATTAAACTATCTGTGTTCAAGCCTAGACTATATAGCCACCTGTTGAGGATGCTGAAGTGAGGATTACTACAATGTATGGGAGGTTGGATGAGATGACCTCTAAAGGCAAGTCTAACTCTAAGATTCTAGCGCTATTCTGGAAGAGCAACTCCTATGCAGAACAGACAACATGTAGGGAAGCCAAATTGAAACACTCACTAATGGTGTCTCCAGCCCCCCTTAGCCATCCCTTATTGGTCTGAAAGCTATTCATTATTTTTTTAAAGGACAGATGCTATGGAATTTGCCACCCTCACTCACACCTGCATCAGCTTCCCTAAGAAAACTGGCCTTCAAGGACCCCTCCCCACTCCTTTCATCCTGAGGGCCCCAGGAGAGGGTTCTACTCAAGTCAATAGGAATCACAAAAGCATGAAAAACTGCAGGATTGGATCCATAATGAGGCAGCAATGAAGTCCACTGGGTTGCTTGCTCTCTCTGAACTGTCTTGGGAAGAGAACTGAACAATTCCAGAGTATTAAATGAACTGAGCAAGGAGCACAGAGCACATTGAAGAAGTTATTGCATCTGACCTTGTATTCGCTTTGTGTGAAAGGTGGATGAAGAATGAGGATCGTGGAATAGCCTAATAGTTTTTGAGCTCTCTCTCTCTCTCTCTCTCTCTCTCTTCTGTCTTCTCTGTGTGTGTGTCTTCTCTCTCTCCCTTTTATCTTTCTCTGTCTTCCCTTCTCTCTCCCTCCCTCCTTCCCTTTCTCTCTCTGTTTTCTCTCTCTCCCTTTTTCTTTCTGTCTTCTCTTTCTCCTCTCTCTCTGTCTTCTCTCTCTCTTCTGTTTCTTCTCTTTTTCTGTCTTTTCTGTCTTCTTTTCTCTTCTCTTTCTCCCTCCCTTTCTCTCTCTCCTCTCTCCCTCTCCCTTTTTCTCTGTGTGTCTTCTCTCTCTCTCTCTCTCCCTTCTGTGTCTCTCTGTGTCTCTGTCTCTTTGTCCCTGTCTCTCTTTCTCTCTCTGTCTCTCCCCCCACCCCCAATCAACTGGTCCCACAACTTCAACTATCACTTCCACGTAAATGTTCCCTAATTCTGACCTCTCTCAAGTTCCAAATCCACATTTCCAGCTTTTGTTGGACATTTCTACCTGGATGTCCTGCTGCTGCTTGATGTCAAAAACCAAATTCAGTTTCTTTTTCGCTAAAACCAGCTACTCCTCTAGACTTTCCGATCCCTATTCTCCCTACCACTATTGTCCAAGGTTCATTTGCTGCCCCCCCAATCACTACTAACCCCTTTCTCAGATACTGATATATCTAATCAGTGACCAAGACTTAAGGCAACATGGAGAACTGTAATGGACAGAGGGCTGGACTTAGGATGACTTAAATTCAAATCCTTCCTTCCTCTGATATTTACTAGCTGTGTAGCTGGTCATTTTTGGACATTTAATCTCTCTGAGCCTCAATTTCTTCATCTGTAAATGAGAGGATTAGACCAAATGGCCTCTAAGGTTTTTCAACTCTGAATCTATGATCCTATGAACCCATCTATTCTTCCTTCTGTAAGGAGAAGAAATTTTCTGTCAGAAGCCACCAGCTCATGCTTTTCCCTTCTAGCATTTCTAGGGCCTTGTCAAAGATTTAAGAAAATTTCTATGGCCTTGGTAGTTAGTAGAGGCTTGATGCCCAAAGCTGCTTTGGCAAATTCATTTTGCAGGGACATCATGCCAGAAAGAAGGCTGAAGATAGTAAAAAGAGGGAGGGGGCAGGTGTAACAGTACATAGGATAATCTCCCTGCTGTGACGGGGCTACCTTTCCCACACAGGGCTACAGAATGGTAGCAGTGATTGTGCCCTGTGTTTCTAGTGGTTCTTGAGGCAAGGTACAATGAGTTATCAGAATCACAGAATTCACCAGTTGGAAAGGACCTTATCAGACATCCAGTTCAATTCGTGCCTAAATGGAACCTACGCTATTATACGCCTGAAAAGTGGCCATCTAACCTTTGCCTGAAAACCTGCAAGGAAGGTGAATTAGAGGATTCATCTTCTGGGGCAACTCATTCCACTTTTTGGTAACTCTGATTGGTGAGATGTTTTTGGTGATATCCAGTCTAAATCTGCGTCTTTATAACTTTTATCCATTGCTCTTCATCCTGTCCCCTTGGAGTCAAATGTAACAAGTTCAATCCCTCTTCCAAATGGCCACATTTCAAATACTTAAAGATAACCATCATGCTTTCTCCCATATACTTTCACTCCTAGTCTTCTTTTCTCGAGGCTAAATATTCCCAGTTCCTTCAACTTATCTTCAGATGTCATGGATTTATCTGGATATTTCCAGCTTATCAACATCCTTCCTACAATGTGGCACCCATAACTCAATACCATATTACAGAAGTGCTTTGACCAGGGCCATCCCCTCTGTATTCCTGGAATGCCTCTCAATGCAACATTAGCTTTTTTTGTTTTTTTGGCTGCTTTATCATCTTTGCTAATTCATGCTGAGTTTTCAGTCCACTAAAACTCCCAGATGCTTCTTTCATTCTGTACTTGTGAAATTGCTTTTTTGAACCTAAGTGTATGATTTTGCATTTATCCCTCATGAATGTCCTCCTAATAGATCTGGCCCAATGTTCTAGTTTGTCAAACTCATTTTGGATTCTGCCGGTGTTAACCATACATCCCTGCTTTGTGTCATCTACACGTTTGAGAACCATAGCCATCTATGTATTTATCCACGTTATTGATTTTTTAAAAATTAAAAAAAAAATAGAACGAGACCAAACAGAGACCCTGGGATACTATCCTAAAAGCACATTCTTCCAAGGAGGATGTGCTTTCCCATGTTGGCAATAGAAGCAAAGGCCCCATAGGCCTCATGTATATATTCATTGCTAGCCTCAGAAAGGTTACTCGGTATACACCCTGAAGCACAAAAGAAATGAAAGGAATTCTTCTGCCATAACTCAGCCCATCCTAAGGGGTGCAGATCTTCTATTGAGAAAGTGATTCTTAAAAGTGTTCTATTAATCAATCAACAAATATTTAGTAAGTGACTTCTTCTCTGGCTAGAACTCATTATTGCATCATTCACCTTAAAACTATTTCATATGCGTTTGTTTCATCTCCTTACCCGGACAATAAGTTCCTAGAAGCCAGAGATCATGCGTTTTTTAACTTAAAATACTAATTGCTTCTTTTTTAAATTTCATTTTCTTTTGTCGGTTAACAAAAATCTATTTTTTCTCCCTCATACCCTCTTCATCCCTCTTTGAAAAAAAGAAAATCAAAACTCATAACAAATATGTGTGGTCAAGGAAAACATAAATTTCCCACATTGGTCAGATCTAAAAAATATGAGAATATATATTTTAACTTCTTTGTCATTTCCTTCAGTTCTTAATGCAGTACCCTACACATAGCAGACTTTCAACAAATATTTGGAGGAGGTGAGAAGAAGAAGGAGGGAGGGAGGAAAAAGGAAGGAAGGAAGGAAGGAAAGAAGGAAGGAAAAAAGAGAAAGAAAGAAAGAAAGAAAGAAAGAAAGGAAGAAAGAAAGAAAGAAAGAAAGAAAGAAAAGAAAGAAAGAAAGAAAGAAAGAAAGAAAGAAAGAAAGAAAGAAAGAAAGAAAGAAAGAAAGAAAGAAGGAAAGAGAAAGACTTAGGAATCAAGAAATCTGAGTTCTAGAAGTTATTTTACAAGTAACTAGCTCATGGTGCAGTGAGCAAAGCATTAGAAGTAGAGTCAAAGGATGCAGGATTTGAGGGCATGAGTCCCACCTCTGCTTTTTGCTAACTATCGCATCACCCCTCTGGGGCCCTCTTTCCTCTTCTATAAAATGAAACAATTGGACTAGATAATCGCAAAGGCTGCTGCCAGCTCTAAATTCTATGATCCTGCCTCTGTGACTTTGGGCAAATGACTTAAATTTCCTGAATCTTAATTCTCTCATTGGTAAAATGGACAGGGCAACACTAGCACAGACCGCCAGTGACGGTCACGTGACACGATGTATGAGAAAGCCTGGCAAGGACCCTCCTGGCTGCGCTGCAGCTTCCAGCTCTTTTTGCTCTCATTCTTAAGTGAGACCCAGAGCTGGCAGATAATGTGCCAAGTGTCACCCAAGGGGTCAGCGCCATGAATAGACTTAGATTACTAATTTCTAGTCCCTTTCTTCTGCCAGGCCTCCTACCTTTGTGGAATTTGAGCCCAGAACTCTTTAGCTTTCTACCTCCGAAACACAGTAAGAGAGAGTAGTAGTCTTTCTTTGCAGAAGCAATAATCTCAATTGCCTTCATCGTGACTTTGTGTAGAACTGTTGGAGGTGGAGCCAGTTACTGAGAAGAAAAACAGGGTCTTGCTGTCCCTAGCCTATACCCTCACTAAGCATGTCCCCAAAACAATAATCTTGTTCTGAAAGCCAGGGCAGGGAGGGAGACTAAATTCTTAGTAAAAACTCCTCTGTTTGGCATTTAAATTCTTTCACAACTTGACCCCCACCTCCCTTTCTACCCTTATTATACAATACTCCCCTTTACCATCCATCTAAACTTCATCTTGCTATTCCTTATATATGGCAATCCCATCTCCCATTTCAATGCCTTTGCACAGGTTGTCCTCCCCTGGAATGTACTATCCCCTCACCTCTCCCTCTTAGAATCATTAGTTTCCTTCAATGCTCAATTCAAATGCCACCTTCTACTGGATGAGGGCTTCCCTGATCTCCCCTCCTAGCTGCTGGTACCTCCCCCAGAATTACTTTGTGTTAATTTAGTACATGTTATGTGTATACATATGTATGCATATATGTATATATACACATACACACACAGAGCACTCTGTGTTCACACAAACACTTGGTCAATTCATATGGGGAGGGAGGGGTGCTCTGAGAACCAAAATTTTGAAGGTTAACAAGTATCTAATGAGGCTATTTTCTCTTTATTTTCTCTGGATAATACTCTGCCCAACATGCCATGACCTCAAAGACCTAAGCAATGGGAAATGGCCAGTCACATTTTTAACCTGGAGAAAACTGCTTTGGCCAGCATGATGGCCACTTTCAGGTATCTGACGGGCTGAGGAAAAAGGACTAGATTTGTTCTGCTTGACTCCAGAAAGCAGAACTAAGACCAATGGATAAAAATTGCCAAGAGACGGGATTTGAGATCATTTAAAAAAAATTTTTTAAATAATCAGAGCTACCCCCAAGGAGAATGGACTTCCTCAGGAGGTAGTGGGTTTCCTATCACTAGAGCTTTTCACTCAAAGAAAGGATGGCCACTTGGCCTCTGCCTCAAGGACAGGTTGGGCCCCTTTCCAACTCTGAGACTGATTCTGGCTCACTAGGAATGATGAAAGCATCAAGGGACCTGAGATTAGCCAGTTACCTCTGAAGTAATTTTAGCATCTCTGATTTAGCTCAATCAAAAACAAGTTTTACATACGAGCCTCTGACCTCCTCTGGCCTATGATTAACATGCGTAGGATTAATGCTGCCCACACCCAGCATGGAGTATAAAAATACCTAAGCTTCCGGGAAGCAGAGAACGAAGGGCTGGCATCAGTACCAGCTGGGGGTGGCACCTGCAAGCCTTCAGAACAAAAATATCTAAGCTTCCAGGAAGCAGTTTGGGTTCAGACAATTCTGTGACATTCTTTGCATTTTAGCTTCCAAATTCTGGTAGAACCCCTCAGTTCTAGACTCTAACAGAAACTGATTCACCCCCCTTGTGTCAACCCTGGGATATCAGTACCCCATGGTCACTCTGATAATAGCTTAGCCAGACCCTCAGATTACATCCACTTTCCTTCCATCTAGAGCCATATCACTCCAATAAAGATGATTTCCCCACAAGCCAAAGATTTCACTATTAAAGGCTGACAATAATAACAAAAACAATTCACATCTATAATATTTTAAGCTTTTCAAAACACTTTCTATATACAGTGACCCACGAGACTTTTGTAACATTCTGTTTTATCTCAAATAATCCTCAAAACCCTGTGAGAAATGCTATTGTTATCTCCATTTTACAGATGAGAAAACAGAGTCTGGAAGATGTTAAATGACTTGCCCAGGGTAACATATCTGATAAATATCTGAGGCAGGATTCGAACCCAGGTCTTCCTGACTCCAAGTCTAGCACTCTACCCACTATGCCTCTGCCTTACCAAAATATTTGTTAGAAGACTAGAGGAAGATCCTGTCTCCTCCCCCACCTCATAAAGTTACCTTGTATTTATTTTATCTCCACGTTGTATATGCTTGTGCATGTACCTGTTATTCCTCCCAAGAAAACTGAAGCTCTTTGAAGGCAGGTATTGTTTCATTAACCCCCTGTGATTTTGAATTCCCTAGCTGTATGGCCTTGGGCAAATCACTTAACTGCTGTCTGCCTCAGTTTCCCCAACTATAAAATGGGAATACTAATAGTATTTCTATCCCTAGATTGTTGTGAGGATCAAACGAGATATCTCTAAAGCTCATAGAACACTTTCCTGGAACATAGTAGGCACTTAATAAATGCTTGTTTTCTTTCATCCTTAAGTCAGCATAGCTACCCTTAGTAGGAAGAGGAGAGAAATTGCTTGTTATATCTTGCAAGGAGATGAAAAAGAAAAGCCATGCAAGCCCTCAAGAGCTGAGATCCCAGAAATAAGGGGCTAGTTTGCTTTTTTTTGGATAGGTCAAAAGGGGGTGTGGCTAATCCTCATTCAACCAGTCACTAGGAATTCATTACATCCCATCATTTGTTTTCATGCACTTCTGGGCCAATGCCCTTTAATCTCATCTGTTTGATTGTGGAATTTCTTCAATTTGGTCACCTGATCAATCAATGAATCAACCAGCATTTATTAAGCACCTGTCAAGTATCAGGCACAGTCTTAAGTATTGGGAATATTACCCTCTTCAGAAAGTAACATGGCTCACACCCTGCAACCTTACCAGGTTACATAAGAAACTTCTCAGTTGACCAGGAACTCCTTGTCCATCCCTTTACATTTGTAATTTTTGTCTACACATGTGCCAATGTGCATTTTTTCTCTCTTTATCTTCAAGCATTTCCTGCCAAAGAATATCAGTTGTAATTAGGCAGGTAAGAAACCATTTTCCATGTGGTTTCATGCCACTGATTGTCTACCACCATTTTTGGCAGTCAAACATTGATGGTAATAATTCCAAATATTTGTTTCCAACTTTCAAGTGAGGAATAGCATTTTTGCCTGAAATGCCTATCTTTATATTATATTTCTTTGTTGTTGTTTGTCCTTCATTTTTTGAAGAAAACCGGTGACATCACAATATTGGAGTTAGTGTGTTCTGCTGAGGTTGATCAGTCCAATATGAGTTCAGAAGGCACTACCATAGATCAGGCACAAGTGGTCCATTAGGATACTGAGAGAAGCAATGGCTCTGGATTTGCTCAGCTCATGTTTTCTTTGTGCTTCTACGATTCTGCTTTGCACCACTTTTGAGGTGGCACACCATGCTGGACAGCCCTGTGCCAGCATCTCCCACATCTCATAGTCAATATTAAAGTTTTTCAGAGATATCTTGAGAGTGTACTTATGCCACTTCTGATCACCTTGTGAGTGCTTACATTGTGCAAGTTCTTCATAAATAGTCTTTTGGGTAAGTGTGCATTTGGCATTTGAACTATGTGGCCAGCCCACTGGAGTTGCATTCTCTTCAATAGAGTTTGAATGCTTGGCAGTTGAGCTCTAGAGAGGACCTGAGTGTCAGCACCTTGCCTTGCCAGGTGATCCTCAGGATCTTCCTGAGACAATTCTAGTGAAAGAGGTTCAGTTTTCAGTGAATGATAGACTGTCCAGGTTTCACAGGCATACAACAATGTAGTCAGCACAACGGCTCTGTAGACCTTCAGTTTGGTAGGCAGTCAAATATCTCTTCTCTCCCACACTTTCTTTTGGAGCCTCCCAAACCATGAGCTAGCTCTGGCGATGAATGCGTCAACCTCATCCTCTATGTGGACAGCCCTGGAGAGTATACTGCCAAGGTTAGTGAATTTATCCACAGCATTTAAGCTGCCAGGAGCAAAAGAGAGGTTTGTACACATTTGTCAACCTGATCAACGACTTTGATACTGTCAGTCATAAGGGTCTATGGAAGGTCATAGCAAAATTGGCTTGCCCAGAGAAGTTCATCAGCATCATATGCCAGTTGCATGATGGCATGCTTCATGGGTGCTCGATGAAGGATGAGGCTGTCATGCTTTCCCAGTCACCAGTGGAGTGAAGCGGGGTGAAGCTTGCTCCCGTGCTCTTCAGCGTGATGTTTTCAGCAAAGTTGTCAGACACCTTCAACGAAGGTGAAAATGACATCAAGATCAGCTTCCACACTGATGGTTAACTATTTTACTTGAAAAGGCTGTAAGACAAGACCAAAGTGAAGGGAGAGTTGATGTGCTGACTTTTTGTCTTTTTGACTGCTTGAGCTAATTTTGGCCTGACAATCAACACCAAGAAAACAGAGGTCCTCCACCAGCCAGCACCACACCATCCATACATGTAACCATTGGTCACAGTAAATGCAGAAATCTTTATTTGTATACACATTATCTCCACCAACAGAATATAAGCTTCAGGAGGGTATAGACTGCTTTATTTTGGTTTTGTATCCCCAGTACTTAGCAAAATCCTTGTGCATAAGAGGTGACTGATAAATGTTTGTTGTTGAATTCTAATAGGTATCTGTGGGGAGGTTACTAAATAGTGGTAGCCTATAATCATGCAATATTGCATCACTCTGAATTAGTAATAATAGCTAGCATTTATATAATACTTTACAAATATCATATCATGTGATCCACACAATGACCTTAGGAGGTAGGTACTATTATTAGTCCCATTTATGGATGACAGAAGTTGTTAATTAATTTGCCCAGGGTCACACAGCTAGTTAAGTGTCTGAGGCTGGATTTCAACTCATCTTCCTGTCTTAAAGTCTAGTTCTCTATCCACCCAGCTGCTCTGATTTAGACAAAGAGAGGAAAGAAGAGAAAAAAAAAAACAATTTTGTCCACCCATTTTTTCTTATAGTTCAAGTGCCACCATCTACCTCAAGGCCTTTCTTGATACTCCCCACCCCTACACCCCAGTAGTTAGTGTTCTCTCCATTTTCAAGTTATTCTATTACTTTTGTATTTACTTATCTCCATACATATCGTATCCTTCTAGGAACATGTTAAATTCCTTAAGGGCAGAGACCGTTTGAATTTTGTGGTTGTATTTCTAGCACCTAATACAGTGCCTTGCACATATCAGGCAAACCGTCAATATTTACTGAATTCTATGTTGATTGCATGTAACTAGATGAGTTTTTCAATGCTGTCACAATGACTGTCTGGTGTGCAAGTTAGAAAGAAAAAAGAAAGAAAGAAAGAAAGAAAAGATTAAGGATGAGGCAATTAGACCATTACAGCAATGGCAGAAATAGTTAACTATAAAAGGAAAAAATTCTTACAGGAGGAATGGAATCTATATGCAGTATACAGCCTTTAATTATTAGCAGTTAATGAGGGTGAAAGTTCTGTTTCTGAAAACAGCAGCAGGAATTAACAAAATTTCCTGTAAATCTTCACTAAATAAGAATATTGAAAACAAATAGTCAGACAATGACAGGCCATTCAATAAAGAGTGAAAATCTTTATATTCCACTGAATGTCAGTGATGCTCAACCATAGCTGAATATTAATGATCAAGGTCAGAAGATGGACTTGACTGGATGATTAACATTGTTTCACGGTTTATTGTCTTTTGATGGAAATTTAGTCCACTGGGACTAGATGATGTATTAAACAGCAAATAAATCTTTACATTACTTCCCAGCATCTCCACCAGCAAACTATCAATTTCCAAACAAGGATATTCTGAATGGAAAAAAAGAACACAATATAGGAATTATGAGAATTTCACTAGATTGCTATACTTGTGTTTTGAAGTAAAAATCAGTGGAAAAACCCCAGCTTCTGGGATGAGAATTCACTATTTGACAAAAACTGCTGGAAAAACTGGAAAAGAGTATAAAGGCTGATACTATAAGCAAACTGGGAGAGCAAGGAATAGTTTACCTGTCAGATTTATGGAGAACAGAAGAATTTATGACCAAACAAGAATTAGAAAATATTATGAAATGTAAAGTGGATAATTTTGATTACATTAAATTGAAAAGTTTTTGCACAAACAAAGCCAATGCATCTAAGATTAGGAGGGAAGCAGAAAACTGGGAAAGAATTTTTACAACCAGTATCTCTGATAAGGGAGTTATTTCTAAAATATATAGAGAACTAAGTCAAATTTATAAGAATACAGGTTATTCTCCAATTGATAAATGGTCAAAGGATATGAACAGGCAGTTTTCAGATGAAGAAATTAAAGTTATCTATAGTCATATGAAAAAATGCTCTAAATCACTATTGATTAGAGAAATGCAAATCAAAACAACTCTGAGGTACCACATCACACCTATCAGATTGGCCAACATGACAAAACAGGAAAATGATAAATGTTGGAGAAGATGTGGGAAAATTGGAGCATTATTATTGGTGGAGTTGTGAATCGATCCAACCGTTTTGGAGAGCAATTTGGAACTATGCCCAAGGGCTATAAAATACCCTTAGACCCAGCAATAGTGCTTCTATAATCTCAAAAAGATTATAAAAATTGGGAAAGGACCCAGGTGTACAAAAATATTTATAGCAGCTCTTTCTGTGGTAGCAAAGAATTGGAAATTGAGGGGATACCCATCAATTGGGGAATGGCTGAACAAGTTGTGGTATATGAATGTAATGGAATACTATTGTGCTATACGAAATGATGAGCAAGCAGACCTCAGAAAAACCTGGAAAGACTTGGATGGACTGATGCTGAGTGAAATGAGCAGAACCAGGAGAACATTGTACACAGTAACAGCCACATTGTGCTATGACTAACCTTGATAGATTTAGCTCTTCTCAACAATGCAAGCATCTAAGACATCTCCAAAAGTCTCATGGTGGAAAATGATATCCACATTCAGAGAAAGAACTACGGAGTCTGAATGCAGATTGAAGCATACTATTTGCTCTTTTTTTCTTCTGTTTTGTTTTGTTTCTTCTTTCTAGTGGTTCCTCCTATTGATTCTAATTCTTCTTTACAATATGACTAATGTGAAAATATGTTTAATAGGAAAGTATATGTATAGCCTATATCAGATTGAACACCATCTTAGTGAGAGAGGTGGGGAGGGAGGGGGAGGAAATTCAAAACTCAAAAGCTTATGGAAGTAATTGCTGAAAATTAAAAATAAATATATTTTTAAAAATCAGTGGGAAAAAGTGCAAGAAGGATACTCTGTTGATGAAATCCAACAATGGATCACATTAGAAAGGACAATTAAAAAATGGCAGGATGTTCACAGCTGTATTTGACAGGCTATTCTTTTTCTTTGCAAAGAATAAACTAGCACTTGGAGCTTCTCCTGAAGAAACTGGAAGTCTAAGAGCTGGGTTTTTTATTGACACTATGGAGCTAATTAGTAATCAGAGCAGTACTGAAGCAAATATTACAAAGACAATGATTCTATAAATGACATCTAATAAAATCCAAGGTGAATCCATGGGCTTGCTGGGCAACAAAGTTCAAGTTGAAACAATTTCTGAAATAGCTTTAATTCTGCACTTTAAAGGCTTATATTATCACTGGTATAGGCAGTCTCTTCACCAAGGCACACCACACCCCTGATCTTGGAGAGGTGCTGTGGTCAAGACCTTCATCACCCTACAACCAATCTGGTGATAGGCCTCTCCAGAGGGATCTAGGCCTGACTCAAACAATAAACATACAGTCCATCTCCAGGCCTACATTGAAGCTTTTCCTGCTTCACCTCTAGGTTGTCATGAGTCATTGGAGACTTTAGTAAAGAGTTTCTAGATTTAGAAAAGGAAACTGTTATTTTTTTTTTAACCACACGGAAGAAATGATTTAAAGGATCTGATGAGAGGAATATATGACTGGAAAAGAAAGGGCATAATCAATTGGTGAAAGGAATGAATAAGTATTTATTAGGCACCTGCTATGTCACCAGGAGGGCAGCTAGATGACACAGTAGATAGAGTGCCTGGCCTGGAGTCAGGAAGACTCATCTTCCTGAATTTAAATCTGGCCTCAGACACTTACTAGCTGGGGCTGTGCAAGTCACTTAATCCTATTTGCCTTAAGTTTCCTCATGTGTAAAATGAACTGGAAAAGGAAAAGCAAAACCACCCCAGTATCTTTGCCAAGAAAACCCCAAATGGGGTCACGAAGAGTAGGACACGACTGAAAAATGACTAATCAACAACATATGCAGGGCAGAAGGAAAAGTATTAGAAGTCCTAAGGATGCAACGAGAAGTCAGACAGCAAGGCCCAGGGGTCATTAGGTCAGAAGGTTCAATCGCAGTGCCCAAGGAATCAGAACACAACTGCATAGCAAATCGGGAGGACCTGATGACCTCAGAATGGAACTATAGGGCAGATGGTAAAACTTAGGAGTCCTCATTTTTATTCCCAATTTCTGAAGTGCAAATGTTCATACTGCAAATTTAACCATCGGCTTTCCTGAGCAAGCATAAGCTGGCTCCAGCACTTCCCTGTATTCCGTATACAGGATCCCACCCTGGGAATCTTGGGGCATATTTCTGCCAAGCCAGAAGCAAGGGATGACCACCCGATCCACTCTTAATCACACAATATCAAAAGTTCTCAATACTGAATGTGATCTCCTGGGGGGGATTTACAAGAGAACACCCTACATCCAAGTCTTGCTAATTTTTCCTTCATACCATCTCTTCTTATCCATGTCCTTTTCTTTTCTTTGACACTGCCATCACCCTCGCACAGGATTGTTATCACCTCAGTCCTATACGACTGCAATAGCCTTCTGGCTGATCCACCTCACTCGAGGCTCTCTCCACTGCAGTCCATCCTCAGACTGGAGCAGACCTGTCCACTCAGTTGTCAAACTGATCTTCCCAAAGTACAAATTTGGCCACATCAGCCGCACTAGCCAGCAAACTCCATTAGCTCCCGTAAAATCCTCTGTATGACTTTTAAACCCCATCATTACCTAGACCCTTCCTACCTCGTCAGTTTCCTTACATCATCCTCTCCTCTATGTAGTGTGAGATCCAATGACATTGGCCTCCTTGCTGTTCCTCACACAAGATACACCATCTCCCACCTCCAGGCACTTTCATGGGCTGTTCCCCATGCCTGGAATGTTTTGCCTCCTCCTCTCTTCCTTCATGTGTCAGCTAAAATCCTACCTTCTTCAAAAAGTCCCTCTTAATCTTAGTGCCTTTCCTAATGAAATAATCTCTTATGTATCCTGTCTAGATCTTGTACATACATAAGTGCTCGCGTGTTGTCTCCCCTATTCGACAGTGAACCCTTTGAGAGCAGGAATTGGTTTCTTTTTTTGCCTTTCTCTGTATCCCCCACAGTTAGCACAGGGCCTGGTACATAAAAGGCACTTTATAAAGGCTTGTTGGCTTGAGGTCAAGGACTAGCATCATCATACAGGATGAGAAGGTATAAGTTGTGATTTGCATCACTGGACGGAATAGCCACCTGGGTGAGATTACAGATCCATAGAGGTATCCATGTATTTAAGTGCGTCCTTCAGATTGCCTGCCAAGCCCAGCTGTATCAATAGTCAAATATATCAATATATCTATAGCTGGCTTTGCATAAAAGGGAGCTTTAAAGACTTGATTCATACCCATTAAAAGCATAACAAAGTCCTTATTAATAAAGATTAGGTAGAATTAATTAAAAATACCACCAGTGGCTACGGCTTCATATGAGAAGGCAGAAAATTCAGTGGGTAGTTTTAAGGGGGTGCAAGCAAGCATTCTTTAAGAAGATGAATTTGCCAAATGTGTACCATGTGCAACACACAGCCTTAATCTTGCAGGTTAAGCAGACTGCAACATCTTTGAATAAGGTAACGTGCATTTAGTACAAAGACTTTTCGCATTTCTCTGAGGTTCCATCAGCCATGGGTAAATGTTAATGAACATATTACAGATATCTCTTAAAGGTCACTCTAAACCACCCCCTCCCCACAGTCTTCTAAAGCTTATGCTATTAAAGCACTGCCTTCAAAAATAACAGGAGAATTTAAGGTATTGAATGGGACCATCCAAAATATGTCAGCAAATCCAGAAGCTATATGCATGACCCCAAATCTCCACCATCAAACAGAAATGTAACGTCTGTGTGAGAATCACTGGTCGCCTGACACCAAACTTGGAGCCAGACTGATAAAGCTGAGAGAGACCTCTAATCCAAGTCTTAAGAGCTTAACAATGTTAGGTCACCTGACAAGCACATTGAGAGCATTATTTGAAGAGCAAGCTGAGGAATCACTTTTTTTATACAAAAAAAGAAAGAAAGAAAGAAAGAAAGAAAGGAGAATTGGAAATTTCCTCAAACTTTCCCATTAAAAAGAAGCAATAAGAGACATCTCCAACAGAGCAATGGAAATTCAGTTTTTTCTACAAAGGGATTTTTTTTTTTGTCGTATCTAGGCAGAAAAGAAATCTCCAACTTTCTCAATGCTGGCATAAGGCAAAGAAGGGAAATTTCACAAGAAGCCTCTTTGGCTGTTGGATTCCTTTTGATTTCTACCTTCACAAAATATGGGGCTAGAGAGGATTTTTAAAGTGGCACAAACAGTTCACCTGTGAAATGTAACAAGAATTTTGATGTTATAGAATTCTTTTCTGTGCTGGAGAACTTCAAGCATCAGGCAGAAAATTTATGGCCTCCTGAGTAATCCGTACACAATTTTTGATCTTTACAGCTGATATTGAAGTGTACCCTCCAGGGACTGCTATCCAGACTGAGAAATAGCTTTGAATATTTTCTCTCTTCTGTTTTTCAACCTTTCCTGTTAATGGTGGCATCCTGTGAAAGGAGTTTCAGCAAACTGAAGATAGCCATAAAATTATTTAAGACCACTTAAGGCAATACAGCAGCTAAATCCATGTATTTCCTCAGTGAATAGAATGCTCCAAAGCATATTGATTCTGAGGTTATAATCAATAGCTCTGTAGTCTTAATATAAAGTTGTATTGTGATCATTTCTAAAGTTGCCATTGTCTGCATGTAGAGATCTGTGCCTTTGATTTCCTTGGCCCATGCAGGCCAAGGAAAACACAGATTCAATCTGAAAACAACATACATACTCAAAAAACCCTTTACACAAGCACTTTTTTTAATACCGTTGCTGTAGTGTTAATGCTATAGGAGCAGTACAGCAAATTGCCAATTATTTTTTTGAATCATTGAATTATTGTGACCCAGGAATAAAAGGGAAAAAAATCTCCTGGAAGGGGACATGAGGTTCAACCATCCATCCTTGCTTTTTACCCATGAATTCATTTTGCCTTATTCGTTCAGGTGTAGGAGTGTCCATGAATAATGTATGGTCTCAGTTGCTCCCAGTTTATAACTAGGGGAATGGGATCATAGGGGGTCCCTCTGGGTTGAGAAGGGTGGAATAGGTATGCTCATTTTTGGATACTTGCCAGGAAAGAACAACAATGTCAGCAAGCGGGGAGTAAAGCTTCAATCATACTTTTATATGGCACAAAGATTAAAGAAACAGATGGCAAATGGAGATGAGGAATGGGATGGCAGAGAGAAATAGGCAACATGAGGAAGAGAACAGGGAGGATAGAGAGGGACACAGAGTTATATACCTAACCAAAGATTGGAGTTGGAAGTACCAGGCACCATGGACCCATAGCAGGTGAAGGAGTCCTGGGGTGGGGGGCGCACAGGAGTTTGGGGTCTCATACTTACTAGCTGTGCAACCCTGAGGAAACCATTTAACCTCAGTGCCTCAAGCAGCCTCAAGTCTATTTATTTACTGAGTTGGAGATGCCAGACTTCTAAAGTGAAATCAACCCTGCTTTTAAGAGGTTAAATTGTGTTCATATTTCCATGGGGGAATGGGACAGAAGAGAAATGTTCATACCCTAGCTAAGGCATAAATGCCTTGCTAGTCCCTTTTCCCCCTCTGAAAGGTTGCCCCTAGAACTTCTCAAAGGATCTGTGCTCTTCACATTCTGATGTGCATTATAGTTATCTGTATGCACACTGACTCTCCCTATTAGAATGTAGGTATTTTGAGAATTGAGGCTGTATCTTATACAATCTTTGTCCCCTAGTACTTTGAAAATAGTAGATGCTTTAAAAAATTATTGATTTGAACTGAATTATAGCAGACCATCCTGTGTATAAAGGCTTTGGAGTGGCAGAAATCCTGGGTGTTGAGACTTTGGGTGTCCAGCCTGACACAATCATCATTACATCCATTGGGGGGAGATGAATATTAGTGAAGAAGTAGTAGAGAGAACCCTGATAGTAAGAAGCAGAAAAATGGCTCCCCATCCCTTGCAAAGTCACAACTAGAAAATTGTGAACCAGGGGCAAGAAGCAGGATGATGAGAATAGGATATAAAAAAGAAACCCTAGAGATGAAATGTATAGGTGAAGCTATATATGTCTTCTCTAGGCCATGTCCCATGCCTGGAATGTTCTTGTCTCTGCCTCTTGGCAATATGTGTATGTATTTTTGTGTGTATATATACATACACACATATATTTGTGTACATATATGTATATCTATGTTTCTACATATATGTGCATATATGTATATTGTGGATACAGATATAGATATTTGCCATCACAACGTCTCTCCTATACAGTCCTTCCTCTCTGATACTACCACAACCCTGGTCATAGCCCTTGGTATCTCCCACCTGGACCTTTGCAATATCCTGGTTGGTTTCCTGAATCAAATTTCTCTTTACTTCAGTCCATCATCTATACAACTGTCCAACTGATTTCCAAAAGTCCAAATCTAATCATGTCACTCTCCACTATTCAATAAACTCCAGGGGTTCCCTATGACTTCCAGGATGAAATTTAAAATCTCCTGTTTGACTTTAAGTCCTTCACAAGCTGGCCCTTTCCTACCTTTCCTGTCTTCTCACATATTACTCCCTGCCATGCACTCTACAATCTACACTGGCCTGCCTTTGCTTTTGCTGTCCCACATGCCTGTAATGCACTCCTTCTTTCCCTCAGCATCAATCAAGCATCTCTTTTCCCTTGAGACATAGCTCAGGAACTGCCTTCAGCATGAAGACTTAACTCTTCTCTCCTCCAACCCCTGGTGGCTAGGGCCCTTCTTCCCAAACTACCTTCTATTTAATTATTTAGTCTATATCTGTACTTACTCACTTTATGCTAAATAGATGTAGTTCTTTCCTGCCCCACTAGAATGTAAACTCTATGTGAATAGGGATTACTTCATTCTTTATATTTGTATCCCCAGTAACCATCTAGTACTTGGTACATAGTGGGTCTTTAATAAATACTTGTTGATTGAAAGACTGATTGATTCAATGGGATGGTGGGATTAGAAAGGTTAGGAAGTAGCTAAATTTGGTAACATCTTTACCAAACTTTCCTGGGTCAAGCTTTCCAATCGCCACCCTTTGTCCTCTGTCTTTCCCAAAGCAATGGCTAGCTAAAACCATCTCCTTTGTTTTGAAACTGCAATTTGTACTTCTGCGCTTGAAGATCTAAAGCTGAACAGACCTACTTTCTACTATCTTTCGTTTTTCCTGCTGAGGGGTTTCACATATTCCAGTTTCATTATCCCTATCTAGGATTCTCATCAACCTCTCTCCTCTCAATGACCTGGACAGGATCCGTTTCTTCCATCAGATTGTAAGCTCCTTGAGGACAAGGACTATCTCTCTTTTTCTTATTTGTACCCCCAGCCCTTAGTATATAGTAAGCATTTGATAAATGTTTATTAAATTGAATTGAAATTAATACACCTTGACTACTTTCATATTGGTGATATTGATTCCTCTGCATGGAGCAGGGTATGACAGAGGCAAAAAAAAAAAAAAAAGAGAAGAAACTTCACCTTTTTCACAACTTTGCCTAGGAGTCAAATGGTCATACCCCAAGTCCCAAGCTTCACCCTATTATAGACCAGCCCTGATTCAGACTTTTTTGGTCCTTCATGTTCAAAACTGGAATGAAATGAGACATTTATACAGAGATCATCTGTTGACAAAAGGAAGTTTCCTTAGAAATAACATAGAAAGGATACTCAGCAAGGATATAGCATTGATGCATTTGAGTTCAGCTCCCCTGACTCTCTGTTGGCCATGCTGGTCTACTGGGCCAACCTAAGGGGAAGTAATTCCTACCACCTCATGTGCTGCCTTTTGTATTTAGGCCACCAGGAAGCTAAGCCACAGCCTAGGCCTTGATCTCCTTAAGTAATTAAGTCTTGAGAATGGGTTCAGTAATTTTAAAGGGAAAAGTAGCCTAGCCTATGTGGCATATATTGTTTCCACCACAATCCCCTTCCTCTTCATTTGTCTTTTTTCTGAATGCTACGCTCTTTGTCCGAACTTTATCCACTATAATACAGCACACAGAAATAATTTTGGAGCATACTTTTACTTACAAAGTGAAGAGTGGAAAGGAAATTATATAGCATGGGAAATATTTGCAGAATAACTTTAAGGATAACTTTAGGAGTTAAATTAGGCATGTTCAGACCACACTCTGCAACCTGTCACTTGATGGCTTATGTGCCGGCCGCGCCGTGCACTCTCCTCCTATAAGGAGCAGGCTGCCAGAGTTATACTTACCAGTCTTCAGAGCCTACCCGGATAAACACACAGAGACAAGCCGACCAGGAGGTGCCAACACCCGAGCTTTATTCAGAGGCCATCACAGCGAGGCCAAGCAGGAAGGCCAGAGCAACAGAGCAGGAGCAAAGAGAGAGAGCTGAGCTCCGACCACTACCCGTTCCTTAAGTACCTACTTAGCCCCTCCTCCTCAGCCCGCCTACTAGTCATTGATTGTAGGATCAGATACCGGAAGGGGATGTCTGAGTTTAGCGCACCAAGGGAGAGGAAGTGACGCAGGAGGCTAGGACCAGATACAGGAAGGAGACGTCTGGGATTAGTGCATAGACAAAGGGAGAGTACGTGACCCAGGAAGTCAGGAAGGACACAGGAAGGAGGCGTCTGGGGTTAGCGTTGTACCTAAGGAGGGGGCTAGACAAAGGAACTTGTTCTCTGCCGTCCCACTCCCACGTGGCACAGCCCCCTGCCTCAGGAGCACATGCTCCGGCTACTTCCTTGTATTCTGTTCCTTCCCCAGCTTATCACAGCTCCACATAGCACTGCCCACTGCCTCGGGAGCGTGAGCTCTGGTTACTTCTCCGTATCCAGCCCCCATCCCAGTTCACCACAACTCCGCCTAGCACAGCCCCTGTCTCGGGAGCGTGAGCTCCGGTTATTTCCTAATATCTTGTTCCTACCCCATCTTGCCACAACTTTCACTTGGCAGTAGCCAACATCAGACAGTCCCTCACAGCTTAGGTATAAAAATAATCATGCCATTCTTCCAAAGTCTGCCCCGTGGGTGCCAAATCACTTCTATTACTCTATTGACCACATAAAGCCAAACTAAGGCTGTTTAGACATAGTCACAAGTACTGCCATGCCCCATCTATGGAACCCACAACTCCCTCCGGAGGTTAAGGGTGAATGGAAGGAAAGTTCCTATGGGTGAATATACCTGAAAAAGGAGGGAGAGCATAAAATCTACCAGATTGTAAAGTCTTGGAGGGAAAGACCTTATATATCATTCATCTTTGTATGTCCCATAGTATCTAACTTTACAGAGAGTAAGCACTCACTGAATGTTTATTGAATGGAAAAAAACACAAAGCTATCTTTTTCCTGAATCACTGCAAACTGAGCCCCCCCACCCAACCCCCCAAGGGGTCTTCCCCCGCATGAGATTTTACTCCCTGGTTTGTCTTTTGTGTTAGAAGGGGCTACTATTTTTAAAGCAGGGAATTACTCCCATTTTGTTAGAAAACTGGTCTTAATAGAGCATGCCTGGTGTTCACCTGAGATTTCAGCACAGCACCATTAGCCTGGAAATGAAAGCCTTTGTGAGGATAACAAGAGATGATTACCCTACTTAGCAGCTATTAGGTGGTGTTAATTACCTGTTATATGCTGCAGGTTGAAGAAATTTTGCTCAAATAAACAGGAGAAAGGATTGAGTAAGACAGTGAGTATTGGCCCTTAAGAAGGGCAAAGCAACTGTCACCATCACATCATCATCAATTAATATTAAATGTGCATTTACTAGGTGAATAGATGCGAAGGAGGCATAATGCTAAATTTCATGGGGCATGGAGAAAAAAGACAGGACAAATGAATATAACATAAATGAATATCACATCTACATCAATTTGGTTAATGTTGATATTGGCAAGACCAGTCAAGAGCCCTCTGTGGTATAGCAGAGTGCTCAACTTGGAGCCAGCAAGACCTGAGTTTGAACCCTATCTCAGACACTTACTAGCTGTGTGACCCTACACTTAACCTTTCTCAGCCTCAGTTTCCTCATCTGTAAAATAAGGTTCTTACCTCACGTGGTTGTTGTAAGAACCAAATGAGAAATTATATGTAAAGCATTTTGCAAACCCTTAAAGAGATATAGAAATGTTATATCATCATCATCATCATTATTATTTTGAAGGAAGAAAGAATGAAAATCAAATTGCAACATTGTTGCCCACCAGTAAAGACCAAGAAATATCATGTAGCATAGTAAAAATTATGATCGAATCAGGAGACCCCTGTTCTAGTCCCAACTTTGCTCCTAACTAATTTTATGACCTTGTCATAATTCACTTTCCCTGACAAATCCTCCCTTCTCCTGAAATGTTCTATTCCCATTGTGGGTACCACAGCATTACAGTCACCCACATTCACAACCTCACTATTATCTTTTTCTCCCCCTCTCACTCACCCCACATATCTCATCAATTGCCAAATCAAATTCTTTGATGTCTCTTATATTCAATTGTTCTCCTCCACTCACACAGCTACCACCCTAGTTCACCTTTCCGCTGTACTAAAGGTAGGGAGAGCAAATAGGAGGCTTTTGTTTGTTATAGTTAGTCCTTCATTTTCTGGAAGAGGACCACTGATATTACCCTATGACTCCAATCCATCCTCCACACAGCTGCCAAAGTGATTTTCCTGAAGTGCAGCTGTGATCATATTAACCTCCCTATTTGATAAACTCCAGTGGCCCCCTATTACATCTAGGATAAAATATAATCTTCTCTCTTTGGCATTTAATACTCTTCACAACCACACCCTTCCTACCTTTCCAACCTTATTACACATCACTCCCTCCAAGCACCCTATGATACTCTGTTCTTAAAATCAGCAAAACAAAACCCTATCCAGGGCCTATGTTTATCTTTTTTAGTTCTTTCAATGAGTTCACTTTACAATTAATGAAACTGAGGCAAACAGAGGTTAAGTGACTTGCCCAAGGGCCACAGAGACTAGAAAGCATCTGTGGCTGTTTCTCCACTCAGGTCTTCCTGACTTCAGGCCTCAGGCTTCAATCCCCGTCACACTTAGCTGCCTCTAGACTAGGCTCAGTTGTTAACTTGCCATATGATTTGAAATTGGTCCCTTAATCTATCTGAACCCCATCTGTAAAATGAAAGGATTAGACCATATGGTCACTAAGGTCCCTTCTGCTTGTGATTCTCCTCTCCTCTCCTTCAAATAGGGATAGTTTTGTGTCCTCTTTGCTTGTGTTTATATTTGCAATTTTGTTCTCTTGTTTTATTGCTATAGCTAGTATTTATAGAATTATTTCAAATAATAATGAAGAGAGAGAAACATTTATGCCTTAACCCTGTTTGTACTGGGAAAACTTCTAGTGTTTGACTGAATCCAAATCCTTAGATTTGTTCTGCAGAATTTAGATTCAGTCAAAAAGCTGCACTTAAGCATTTAGAAAGCCACATGTGGCTGTAAGGCCACAGGTTCCCCACCCCTAGTTTATATGATTCATTATGCTGATTGTATTCCTAATGTTAACCATCCTGGCATTCCTGGTATTAATCCAACTTGGTCATAATGAATTATTTTGTAGGTATATTTCTGTAGTCTCCCTGCAAGTATTTTTAGCGGTATTCATCAATATTTCTCAGTAAGATTGATATACATATATATGCATATATACTTATATGTATATACATATATACTTGTCTATATGTATAGGCATATATAAAGATCTATAGCTATAACTATAGATATGCTGATATGTCTCTGCTTTATCTCTTCTTGGTTTGGGTCTCTAAATGATGTTTACCTTATAAAAGAAGTTTGGCACACTACCTTCTCCTCTATTTTTTATCATATTTTGTTCAGTATAGGCATTAATTATTCTTTACATGCTTGATAGTATTTCTATCCCTTCTAAATCTATCTGACCCAGGTCCTCTCCACCCACCACCCACTTCAGGTAACTTGTTTATGTTTTGCAGGATTTCTTTCTCTGAGATTGGGGTGTTTAAGATCTGTATTTCTTGTTCTGTTAATTTGCTTGTTTATGTATTTTTATAGGTTCTCATCAATTTCCTTTGAATTCTATTCTGCTGTTATATAACTGTGTATTAGTTCCTGATCATTCTTTCTATTTTCTCCATTTGCTCTGAATTTCACTTGTTAATTTCCTCTAAGATCTTTTTTCAAATGATTGTTTTTCTAACCATGTTTCCCCCATCTCACACTATCAAAATTGATTTTTTAGAAACAAGAATAAGACTTTTCATTTAACCCCCTTAAGTAATTTTTTTTTATACTTGACCTAATGTCATAATCCAACAAGATCTTTCTGGTTTTACAGTCATCATCCAATGTGTTAGCTATCCTTCCCAATTTTGTACCATCTTGTGAAAATCTGATAAGCAATCTATGTCTTCATCCAAGTCATCTATAAATGTGTTAAACTGAACAAGGATGTCACTCCACAATTCTTTTGACCAAATAGTAGCCAGTTCTAAATCTACCTAACTACTTTTTCCTTCTTGTACACAAAGATAAGAGGGAATTTTTATATGTGACATTTTCTTGATCTGCCATATTAAAAAGGGAAATGAGGTTAGATGGAATGGTTGCTCTTAATGAAGCCATACTCCCTCTTAGTGGTCATCTCTTCCCTTTCTAAATGCTTGCAAACTATCTTTTAATAAGAAGCATTTGAATCTTACCAAGAACCAAAGTCAAATCCATTAAGGATTATAGTTTGAATCTTTCCTCCTTCCATTTTAAATATTCAACATTCGCCCATTTCCAGTCCTGATGTACACCTCTCCCACTCTCAAGAGTTCTTCAAATGTAACCAATATCCTCACCATAATTACATATAATGTAACTTTAATGTTCTATACAGAGACAGAGTAATAGAGTAGAACAGTTGTCCTCGAAGTACAGTCTGCAGACCCTATGGGGATCTTTGAGACCCTTGTAGGAAGTCTGTGAGATCAAAACCATTTTTATGATAATACTCTTACATTATTTGTCTACTAAAATACTCCTTTTCCAACTACATATCTGTATAAGGTCACTCTTGCTCCATCTATTTCAACCAAAACAACATATTGCAACAGATTAAATGTAGAAGTCAATAAAGGCATCCAGCTCTCTTCTATTAAACAAGGATTAAAGAAATTTACACAAAAAAGTAAAACAATGCCATTCTTACTAATTTTTTTTGTTTTGAAAAACAGTTGTTTTTCAAAAATATGTTAACATATTTGTTATTGTTATTCTAAATGAATTAATAAATATTTTGGAAATTTGTATCTGATATTGTAAATAGTGCTAGATATAACCTACGTAAAACAAAGCTTTCTTTTGGGTCCCTCAGAAATTTTTAAAAGTATCAAGGGATCCCAAGACCAAAAAGTTCAAGAACCACGAGTGTAACTAGAGTGCAGACTAGAGATCTGTATATCTGGGTTGAATCCCGCCTCTGATGCTGAATAGTTATATGACTTTGGACAAGTAAGTCAGTTAGCCTTGTGGACCTTTAGTTCCCTTATCTGAATGTAAGCCTGGTTGACGCAGCTGTGTGCTTCTGAGCCATTACTTGTTTTCCTCTGCATTTTCCAGACTTTAGGTGCCAATGAGAGACCGAAGCATAGAGCTAAAAGAGCCTTGGGACCACTCATGGAAAGGACAGCCTTCGGAAATCATAGTGCAGTTGTCTTCACTGGTAGGACTTTCAAAGAGCCAGACATAGCACATTGTGGTAGATTCTTTTTCAAATGGATCACATTCACTGAGAGTCATAACATTTGGAGGAGTGAGCTGAGGCATCCTCTACAGCAACATCAGGAAAATGTGAAAGCTCTGTGGTAAAGCAAGAATTTCACCCCATTTGACCTTTGAGACTGAGAACAATGATGACAACCCTCAGCAAATGGCCTTTAGGTATGTCCTCCTATGCAAAATTGAGAGATGGGATGGAGACAAGAGGATGGGATAGTTAGAAATTAAAACCATCAGTCAATCAATAAACATTTATTAAGTATTTACAATGTGCCATATCCTGTGCTAAGCTCCAGAGATACAAAGAAAATTAAAAACAATCCCTGCCCTCCTGAGGCTCACAGTCTAATGGGGAAGACAACATGCAAACAACTATGTACAACCAAGCTATATAAATAAAGGATAAATCATCAGAGGGAATGCACAAGAATTAAGAGGGATTGGAAAAGACATCTTGTAGAAGGCAAAATTTTAGCTGGGCAGAAGCAGATCAGTTGGTGTGGGCGACACTGCTATTCCTAAGGCCCTTGGTGGTCCAGGGTACTGGCTGGTCTCCACTGGAGTTTGAGGGGAGATGGTGTTGACAGTGGTAACAGTGGTTTAACTGGCCTGGCCCATGCTGCCTCCTGTCTCTCCTTTAAGGTGCCTTGTTGCTTCAGCTAGACACTCTCAAGACATCGGGCAGCTTGGGTTTGTGAACAGGATATCTATGTTTGGCATCTTGCTACATTAATCAAGATTATGTTTCCCCTCACCACCTTGGGCAAGAGTTCTTAATCTTTTTTTTGTGTCATGGACCCCTGTGGTAGTCTGATGAGGTCTATGGATGCCTTCTTAGTATGAGGTTTTTAAACACATAAAATAAAAATACAAAGATTGCAAAGGAAAACAATTATATTAAAATACAGTTATAAAAATGTTTTATAAACAGAAGTTCATAGACCCCAGGTTAGAACCTTTGGTCTTGGGTTTCTTGTTAATTATTCAATACTCCATAAAAGCCATGTGATGAAGACTGAATAAAATGTGTCCTTTGTTTCACAATGACTTGAATGTACTTTTTCTGTTCATCTGAGAGGTTAGATTTAACCTTTGAATCAAGCCACCTTCTGAAAATGTGTTTGCTTGCCAACTTGAAAGTCTGGGAATAAGTTAGAGAATTTGGGAAACAGCTGTCTGGAGCCTCAGCAGTGGTTACCAGAGCAACCTCAGGGGCCAAGACAATGGAAGATGCCAAAATGTTCTATTTTTAATAATGCACATATATGAAAGCCATCAAGCCTGCAATGAAACAACTCAAAAACACAGTTCAGAAACAGCACAGTGTTATAGACAAGAGTGCAAAGTTTTTGAATTGGGAGATCTGAGTTCCAACTCTGACTCTACCACATCTTTACTGAGTGACCTTAGTCAATTCAATTCTGCTCCCTAAGCCTCAGCTTACTTATCTAGAAGAGTCTCTTCCAGTCCTAAGTCTTATGATTCCTCTTTTAAGGGTATCTTCCCCAATTTGCAATGAATTAAATCCTCTTGAAGCAAAGGGTCTCATAGATCTCATTGACCATCTTCCTCCACCCACTTCTTTCACTGTGCCCTCTGGAATTCCCATTCTACAGTGGAAAAAACTCCCCTTCATCCTGGACCTCTTTCTTTCACATTCTTTCCATCTACAAACCCTCACTGAGACCTGGCTCACCACTGACAACAGGGCACTCCCAGTCGTCCTCTCACTGGACTTGGAGACAAAAAGACCTGAATTCAAATACTGCCTTAGATGCTGACTAACTGCGCAACCCTAACCAAGTCACTTAACCTCTGTTTGCCTCAGTTTTCTCAGCTATACAATGGAGATAATAATAGTACCCACCTTACAAGGTGGTTGTGAGGATCAAATGAAATAATATGTAAAATTATTTGTAAGCTTTAAAGTTCTATATGAATTTATTGTTATCATTATTATTTTGTTCAGTCTTTTCAGTCGTGTCTGAAGCTTTGTGACCCCATTTAGGGTTTTCTTGGCAAAGATACTGGAGTGGTGTGTCATTTTCTTCTCCAGATTTTTCCACCTTACAGATGAGGACACTGACTTTATTTTCCTTCCTTTCCAGTCTCAATACTATACCTAGGGGCAGCTAGGTGGCACAGTGGATGGAGCTCCGGCCTTGGAGTCAAGGAAGACCTGAGTTCCAATCCGGCCTCAGACACTTGACATTTATTAGCTGTGTGACCCTGGGTAAGTCACTTAACCCCAATTGCTTCACCAAAAAGCAAAAACAAAAACAAAAAATCAATCCTATACCCAGATATTTCAATTCTACATTGTCTTTTGCTTTCAAATCCCTTGCCCCCATGTCCTATTACAGCTTATCTCCTGCCAGGCTTCAATCCTGGATTACTCCAATCATCTGCCTCCTCTACTCCTATTCACAGGCTGAACAGAGCAGGGAAAAGCCTCACAACTGTGCTGACTGGTTACCTTACCAATTCATGTTATCCAACCTCAATTAGGCCCTCACTACAGCAGGGCAATCCTTTGCTCCCTAAATGATTGCCTATCTCACTATCCACAGAAGCTATTCTAAAACTTCTCTTCCTTCCTCAGGTATCCTACACTTCCTCCATCCCCATCAACTGAGGACTTTGTTTCTTACTTTACTGTGAAAAGACAAACCATTTGACATAACATCCCTCTTCTCCCAATCTTTTCACCTCAAACCTCCTTAGTACCATCTCCTACTCTCTCCTCTTTTCCCTGAATCTCTGGTAGAGATATAACCCTTCTCCTTGCCAAGGTCAACCCCTCTACATGTACGCTTGATCCCTTTCTCTGTATTCTTCTCCAACAGATTACAATCTTAATCATGTTCTCCTTCTCTCAAATCTTTGACCTCTGCCTACCCACTGGTTTAGCCTCTAATAACTTTAAGAATGCTCCAAGTCTCAATCATCATTTAAAAACTTTCACTAAATCTTGTAATCCCCTAACTCTATAGTCCCATATTTTTCCTCCCTTTCTCAGCCAAATTCCTAGAAAAAACTGTCTCTCTCTCTGTCTCTCTCTCCACTTCCACTTTCTCTCCTCTCAATCACTCCTCATTCTTTTGCAATCTTGCTTCCCTCATCAATCAATTGAAACTTCTCTCTCCAAAGTTACCAATAATTTTAATTGACAAATCTGATTTTCTATTCTCAGTCCTCTGACCATGTGATCATCTACTCAATAAACTCCAGGGGCTCTCTATTAATTGCCCTTAGGATCAAATATAAACTCTCTTGTTTATCTTTTAAAACCCTTCACAACCTGGCCTTAACCTGTCTTTCCAACTTCACTAGACTTTATTCTCTTTCTCAAACACTTCTTTACCCAACCTGTTTTTCCAGCCTCATTGATCATTACTCCCCTTCCAGGTAGCAGCGAGGTAGCCCAGTGAATAGAGTACTGGGCCTGGAGTCAGGAAGACCTGAATTCAAATCTGTCTTTAGACATTTTCTAGCTATGTGACCCTGGGCAAGTCACTTAACCTCCCTATGCCTCAGTTTTCTCAACTATAAAATGGGGATGATAATAGCACCTACTTCCCAGGGTTGTTGTGAGGATCAAATAAGGTAATATTTGTAAGATACTTAGCCTGGCATATATTAGGTGTGTAATAAATGTGTTTCCTTCCTTCCTTCCTCCAGCAGTCTGCAGTCCAGTCAAGCTGACCTTCTCTTTCTTCCTTGCTCATAATACTTAGTATTTGGTCTCTGCTTTACACTGGAATTCTCCCATCCCTAAAATGCACTCCCTTCTCTCCTCTACCTTAAAGAGTCCCTTTCTTCCTTTTAAGGCATAGCTCATGCACCACCTCCTACAAGAAGTCTCTCCTGATCTCCCCTCACCCGACTTGCTTCTGGGGATAAGAAGCTGATTGTTCCTCTGTACTCTGCCTTAATTACATTGTGTCTAGAGTATTATGTTCAAAGTTTGAGGTGCCTCTATATAAGCAGGATATTGAAAAGCTGGGCTGTGTCTGGAGGATAGTCAAAGGTCCAAAGAATCCATGTTCTTGGAGGACGTATTGAAGGAACAGAGACGGCTTAGCCTAAAGAAGAAAAGATGTCATCAGAGACATGATATTTGTCTTGAAATACCTAAAGGGCTGTCACATGGCAGATTTGTTCTGTTGGAAACCAGAAGCCAAAACTGGGAGCAACGATAGAAATAACAAAGAGGCACATTTAGGCTTGATAGTAGGAGAAAGTTTCTAAGAATTAAAGCTCTCCAAAAGCCAAATGAGCTGCCTTGAGAGGCGGTAGGTCTCCTCCTCACCGGAGATTTCAGGCAGAGGATGAAATATACTTGTCAGGTATATTATAGTGGGGCATGGGGAAAAGGGGACTCCTTTTGCATATGAATTGGATTAGATGACCACTGAGGTCCCTTCCAACTCTAAAATCCTATGATTCTCTGATTCTGTAGTTTTTCATCCTTTTTCTCCATTATGCTTGGCAAATGACTTCATACTTTAAACTTTTATTGCCCTTGCATGCTATGTCTCTCTGCTTGGCAAGAAAGTAAAGGTTTTGCTTGATAAGGCAATTTCTGTATCCTATCTGCTTCCTCATTGATTTTATCTTACATCACAAAGACCTGAGTTCAAGCTCTGCCTCTGATACTTATTCGCTTTTTAACCCTAGACAAGTCCCTTAACCTCTTGGTCCCCTATACATTTCTCTAAGACCTTAAGTTGGAGAGAAGGTGCTATTCTGCCTTGGTAGAGGAAATTCTGTATTGGGAGCTTTCTATGCAGGACAGATGAAATCACAAGTCTAATAAAAAAAAATTAGAACTCATCAGTCAATGTTTTTACTCTTCTCTATTTTCCTTTGGGGGAAGGGATCAACAACCTGCTTAAAAATACAGTGTTGGAGCTACTGTATTTGCATACAATATCTTCTCATTTTTATCCTTTCTTTTAATTTGGTGTTGATTTTGACCTTTGCCCTAAATAGTTAATTCTCTGACTACATACAGACTACCATGATGATGAAACCAGATTAGGTGGGTCCTTCCTGCTCTAGACCAGTGTTGTCAAACTCAAAGAGCAAAGGATCCCTGTTACCTGGATGGTGGCACACTGCCTTAGAAAACCACAAATTAGTATTATCTATATTGTATAGTATTTTTATTAATTTTGTTAAACATTTCCCAGTTATAATTTAATCTGATTCCCACTGGGGAGTTTTGTGGCTTCAAGCAACCCAAGGACCATGAGTTTTACACTTTTGGCCTAGATTAACCTGTGAGTCTTGAATTCAGAAAAAAAATCCTCACACCAGTTACTAGGTATTTCATGTCTTCAGAAATCATGGGGATGAAATAATGAAGAGTGAAATGAGCTGAACCAAGAGAACATTATATACAGTGACAGCAATATTGTTCAAAGAATAACTGCAAACGACTAAGCTATTTTGAGTATTATAAATATTCAAATCAACTACAAACGACCTATGAAGAAAGATGCCATCCACCTCCAGATGAAGAACTGATGAATAGAAGTATGCATAGTGTGGTTTTATACACACACACACACACACACACACACAGATAGACATGGGCATGAGCATGTGCGTGTGGGGGGGAGGGTGGGTGTGTATGTGTGAGTGTGTGTGAGTGTGTGTGTGTGTGTGTGTGTGTGTGTGTGTGTGTGTGAAATAGTGGCCAATGGTACAGGGTAGGGAGGAAGGGAGACAGTCCGGAACTTAAAATGTAAAAAATAATTAATTTAATTTTAAAATTTTAAAAAAGAAATCATGGTCATTTTTGGTCATCTTGTTCAATATTTTTCCCATAAAGCACTTTCTAATAATCTTCTTAAAGAAAGTATGTATGCCTTTGGCCATTTTCATACTTAACCTTGAACTATATTTTTTCCCATCCTCCCTAATGTTCACTTTCCCTTTAAAACCACCGTGTATCAAAACATATGTTGAAATAATTTGGAAGATTTTGAGTAGAGTGAAGATAATCTGAGAGGGAAAGGCAGGAGTAGATGGGGATAATTGGAAGGACTTCCTGCAGACCATGGAACCTGAAGGAAGTCAGGGAAATCAGGAGTGAAGGGACAGAGTATTTCAAGCGTCAGGGCCACCCTGAATAACAATGGTAAATTAATATTCTTAAAACATAGATAGCTTTCATCCTATCATTCACCTCCTGGAAAACCTTTAGTAGTTCCTATGGCCTATAGGACACCCTCCTTAGCATAGCATTCAAGGCTCAAAACTTACCTTTGATAAATCAATAAAACTTCTTAAGCACCTATTATGTGCCGGGTACTGTATCTTCAATTACTCTGTATAAAGTCTCATCTCCAACTAAACTCATTTATTTGTCCTTCCATTCCTGTTACTGCTGTCAGTCACCCCTCCGCCTGCCCCATGATGGATAAAAATGTTATCCTTAGATTAGTGAGACAGCATGGTGTAATGGAAAGAACACTGAACTGGGAGTCAGAATCAATCAATCCATAAGCATATATTAAGCACCTACTAAGTGGCAGGCACTGGACTATGACTAGGGATACAAAGACAGAATAAAACAATCCCTACTCTCAAGATGCTAGATTTGAAAAAAAAAATAAATTTTTTAAAAAAGATGTTAGATTTGAACCTCAGCTCTTCCACTGGCTAGTTGTGTGACCACCGGTTAGTTGCCTAACCTCTCTGAGTTTCAGTTTCTTGATCTGCAAAATGGAAAATATTTCTATTACTAC
Organism: Vombatus ursinus; assembly: GCF_900497805.2. Classification (NCBI taxonomy): domain Eukaryota; kingdom Metazoa; phylum Chordata; class Mammalia; order Diprotodontia; family Vombatidae; genus Vombatus; species Vombatus ursinus. Next base: position 26,717,370 of record NW_020954576.1, read on the forward strand.
CTACCTCACGGGGCTGTTTTGAGGAAAGTGTTCTGTAAACAACATACATGTAAGTTATTTATTTTTCAAGTCTCACATTCCCCTCGATCAAGCTCTTTTTGACTGCTCCTTAATTCTCCCTCCCTCCTCTGAACTCTTGCATATTTATTATTGATACATTTCATTAGACATCTAGCATATGCTACCTTGTGCTATTGACCTCCTTCCTCTATAACCTCATATTATATCCCTTCATATCTCCCCTATACCCTGCCTACAATTAGAAGTTTGAGGTATACCAGGGTCAGCCTAAAAGAAATCAAACATCAGGCAAGCGGAAAAAAATCTCTCATCTACCAACTCTTCCTGGATCCCCCAGGTCACAGATATTCAGCATCTTTGGCCAAATAATGTTGGTACCACTGGGAAGAAAGGGAAGGAAAAAAAACCTTTCCTTTCTAAGGAAGAAGCTATGAAACAGTTCCTCAGGCCCTTACTTAAGGACCTCCTGAAAACATGGGTCCCTGGGAACTGTTGCTTCATACTCTCAGAGGTACATCTGAGAGTAGTACTACCTTCTTTCCCCTGCCTTGAAGGGACTAAGGTTATAATCCACCTAAGAAAAGAAAGAGGTCTCTTATTAATTCAGTTAGTGGAAGTATCTTTTCTTGCTCACCTTTGATCAGCTAGAAAGAAGTGGTCAAAAAGGAATTTAATGGTTTTAGTAAAAGGATTCTCTAAAGGTATGTCAAAAGTTAAGTGACTATTTGTCTATTTGATGAAGCAAGCTATTAACTGAACTGTTACCTCAACTTTGGACCCTTATTCAGTTGTGACTGTAAAAAAATTCTTTCTTTAAGAATCCTATAAATAGTGACTTCAAAAAACACTTATGTTAGCGAGATGTCTGATAGTATAAGAGCACTTATTCAGTTTGAACATTTCTCTTTCCAAGCAGAAATTTATTTAGATTAGAATAATTTTAATTAATAATGTTTCTGGCAAGCTTGGACCCCTAAATGAATACAGAATTTATCCTCCTTCTTTCTTAATGAGTTTAGTGTCTGGCTCACAGTCTTCCTCTTCTTCCCAACTCCTTTGCTCACCCTAATCCTTCTGTCTTCTCCAGCAGATTGTCCCCACCCACATTCCCACTCTCTCTACTAGTTCCATCCCTATTGCCTACAGATAAGGCCAAGTCTCCCCCATTGTTAAAAAAAAAAAAACACCTTTCACATGCCTTCATTTTATATCCTATATCTCTCCCCACTCAGATAAATTCCTTGGAAAAGCCTTCTATAACTATTGTCTCTGTCTTCTAAACCCTCTGCAATCTGGCTTCTAGACCAGTCATTCAACTGAAACTGTTCTCTTCACAGTTACCAATGACTAATTACCAAATCTAATGGTCTCTTCTTGATCTATATCCTTCTTGTCTTCTCTGCGGCATTTGACATCCTTCCTCTTGGACACTCTCTCCTCTCCAGGTTCTCCTGACACCACTCTCTTGCTTGCTTCTCCTCCTACCTACCTCATTACCTCTTTTCAACCTCTTCATCTGTGTCATGCCAACTAACTTTGTGTGTCATCCAAGGATCTCTCCTAGACTTTGCTACTCTTTTCTCTTTTATCTCTCACTGAATGATCTCATCAGGTCCCATGAGTTCACAATTATTATCACTATGTAGATGATTCCCAGATCTGTTTATCCAACCCTAGTCTCTGCTAAGCTCTAATCCCACATCACCATTTGGCTTTTGAATGTTTTGAATTAGATGCTGATGCCATTTCAAATGTATCATGTCCAAAACAAGATTCATTATCTTTCCCCTAACACGCTTCCATCTTCTGAATTTCCCTGCTACTAAAGAGGGAACCACAATCCTCCCAGTATGTAGATTTGCAACCTATGTGCCATCTTTGATTCCTCTCTCTTGGTCAACTGCTTATCCATTCAGTTGCCAAATCTTGCTATTACTTTCTCTACAATATCTCTCATTTATGTCCCCTTCTCCCCAGTTACACAGCCGTCATCCTATTGCAACAACCTTCTAATTAGTCTCCCTGCCTCAAGTCTCTTCTTTCTTCAGTTCATCCTCCATTCAGCTGACAAAGTATTTTTCCTAAATGGTAGGTCTGACCATAAGTAACTTCCTTACTGCCTCTAGAATAAAATATAAAGTCCTCTATTTGGCATTTAAAGCTCTTCACAACCTGCCCCCTTCCTTCCTTTCCAATCTTCTTATATACTATTCCACTCTAGGAAAACTGACTTAACCCTACTGACCTACTTACTATTCATAACACATGACGTTTCATCTCCTGTATCCATGCTGTCTTACTGGCTATTCCCCATAAATGGAATGCTATCCTTCCCAACCTCCAACTCTCAGAATCCCTGACTTCCTTTGAGACTCAGCTCAAATGCCACCTTCTTCAGGAGACCTCTCCTGGTCTCTAAAGCTGCTGGTGCTTTCAAAGTTATCTTCCATCTACTTTATACTTATCTTATACTTATATACACTATGAAGGCAAGCTTCTCAAGGACAGGGACTATTTTTGCTTTTTCTTGGCACAGTGCTTGACACATAGTAAGCACTTAATTAATGCTTTTGGTTAATTGATTGGTTGGCAAGAATTCATCCATTTTTAATGTTGCAAAACATATTTCTAAGTTAACTCTTGAGCTTTAATCAAATTCTGACTATTTGGTGCTGGGCTCATTGGTTCTACATGTGTGATGACACATTCAACCGTTAGCTCTCATACACACACAGATACTCATTTGTAGAAATTTTGAAGGGACATAAGAAGTGTCTTCAAGTGTTTAAATGACTAGCATGTAGAGCAGGGTATGGACTTGCTCTGCTTTGCCCCAAAACATAGAACTAGGAATGATGGGTGGAAGTTGGAGAGAGGCAAATTTAGATTTGATATGAAGACAAATTTCCTAACTATTGTCACTGTTCAAAATAGAATAAGCTGCCTTAGGAGGTAACAGATTCCTCACTGCTGAATGTCTTCTGATAAAGGCTAGACAAACTCCTGTTGAGGGTGATGAAATACGGATTCTTGTTCAGGGACATGTTGGACTAGGTGACCTCTGAGGTCTTTACCAACTTTGAAATTCTGTGTTTCTGTGACATGGGCTTGAAGTTTATTCTACAACATATTTCCTACTTTTTCCATGCTGCATGATACCTATTAGCAACATCTAGGTATGATGTTCAATAGCATCTTTCAACCAGCTACTTACTGTAATAGCTCAAACTTTTGGTGATTAGTCTCAATTCTTTCATTGATACACCATCTGTTGAAAAAGGGCTTTAGTAAGCTGGAAACAATTAGGTGCCAAATGATTGGAAAATAACTAAACAAATTGAAGGATGTGCATGTAATAGAATATTATTGGGCCAAAAGAAATGATTGGAAAATCAGAAAATTATGAGAAAACTTATATGAACCGAGGTACAAAGGAGTAAACAGAATCAGGAAAACAATATGTACTATAACTACAATGATATAAATTGAAACAACAACAACAACAAAACACTGTGTAATTATTATGACCAAGATGGCCCTCCCTTCTTTGCGAATGTTAGGACTATGGATGTGAAACACTGTATACGCTATCAGACTTGGTTGATATATCAGTTAATTTTGCTGAACTGCTTTTTTCTCTTTTTTTGATTTTCTCCTAAAAGGATGGCTCTCTGAGAATGGAAAGGGATATATTCATAAATGAAGGTGTCATAAAAACCAAAGTCTTACTAAAAGTTTAAAAATATGAATGATAATATCAGAATTTTGAAAAAGATAGGTCTTGACTTTTCATCTAGTAGTGATGATAAGTTCTTTTCCAAACATATACTATTGTTAACAGACAGGGCCAGGTGAAAATGGTAAGGGTTCAGAGCATACCCATCCCCACAGCCAGTGAAATATCATAGTGGTCCATATATAGGTTGTGATTTCCCCTCAACACATTTGGATTATAGACAACTAAAAGGTGACCTGATAACTACACTCAATACTGATGGATGGTACTGAATATGCCATATTGCAGGAGGGTCAGCAGGAAAATAACCTCAACAAAAGTGATTAAGACCAAGCAAGAGAATAGTGATGATAAAAATGAATAAAACAGCTTTATTGAAATGGAAGGAAATTTAACAATATATATTTTATATAGTGATTTTGAGTAATTCTTTTTTTAGTGTATAATTAGTTTTGTTTTGTTTTTTTCAAAGAGCTCTTATTTGAAGGAAGTGGCCTATATATAGGCACAAATCTTGGAATCATAAAATCTTGAAATTAGAAGGTACTTAGGGGGGGCATCTAGTCTACTACCTACCCAAATCAAAGGAATGAGATTAGATAGGCAAACAGAGATGATAAATATGCATATATGAAAGTAATGTTAAAAAGTCAATAAAATATAAAATTATTAAGTATTGTCATCCTCCTGGATGAAAAGCAGCATAGTCTCTGTGTAATAACAATAAGAATGATGATGATGATGATGATAGCTAACATTTATATAGTACCTACTGCATACCAAGCACTTTACAAATATCTCATTTGAGTCTTACAATAACCCTGGGAGATAACTGCTATTATTATCCTCATTTTACATATGAGGAAACCAAGGCAAACAGAGATTAAGTGACTTGCCCAAAGTCACATTTGTTGCATCTGAGGTCAGATTTGAACTCAGGTCTTCCTGACTCTAGGCCTAGTATTCTATCCACTGTGTCACCTAGCTTTCTTACTAGTCTCATGTCATTAAAAAGCAGTGGATGTGGAGAATACAGCTGTACTTCTCAAGTCGTCTCCTACAAATAAATAAATGAACAAACAAACAAACAAAAAGCTCACCAGATCACAGAATCTCAGAATTGGAGTAGCCCTTAGAGGTCATCTTGTCCAACACACACTTGAACAAGAATGTCCCTGACAAGTGACTCTTCAGATTCCTCTTGAATATCTCCAATTATTGGGGGCAGGGGGACTCATTTCTTCCAAAGTTATCCCATTGCACTTTTGGACACTTGTAATTTTTGTGATGTTTTTTATTCCAGATACATAGAATTTTAGACTTAGAAGGGACCTCCGTGGCCATTTATACCCCCCCAAAATCCACATTTTAAAAAATACTCAACAAGTGGTCATCCAGCCTCTATTTAAAGATTTTTTATGAAGAGGAACTCCTCACTCCTGAAAGAACCCATTCCACTTTAGAGAGCTAATTGTTAGGAAGCTGTTTGTTTGTTGTCCCTGACACTGATCCTAGTTTTGCCTCTTTGCAGTTTCTTCCCATTGCTTATGGCTCAGCTCTTTAGGACCAAAGAGAACAAGTCTAATCTTTCTTCCAAACACCAACCATTCAAATATTGGAAAATACCTATTATGACACTCCTGAGTCTTCTCTTTTTCATGCTAAACAACCCCTGTTCCTTCAACTGTTTCTTACATGCCAAGGACTCAAGGCCCTTCACTACCCTGAGCATCCAGAAAAAGGCCTCTCAGTGTCTTTCTTAAATTCTGATACCCAGAGCCGACCACAATATATCCAGTATGATCTCATCAGGACACAGTACAGAGCAAGCATTTTTGTAATCACCCCTTCCTTCTTCATGATAATGGCCAATCATCTCCTTAAGGATCCCTCCTAGAATTTTCTTGGGAATTTAGTCAATCCTCTCTGGTCCATAGTCTGGAGACTATTTTCTTTTCCTTTTTTGAAGACCAAAACAGCATTTTCCCTTCTGCCCTCTTGTAACTTTCTGAAGTTCAACAATCACATCTAGCAGATCTTTCCATACCTGAGGACTTAGTTTATCTAGGCAAAATGACTTGAATTCATGAAGGACAAGACAAAATTTGTCTCTCTGCAACTTCTGTATTTAGTTCTAATCTCTAGGGCCAAGTGGAATACCAGTGATGTCTTGGAATAAGTAAGTGTGAATTAACTTGTGAGAGCCACTATTTGTTAAAATTTTCAGTGTAAACATTCACACCTCAGAAATTGACAAATGTTATAAATCAGGGCTTGATTAATCATTCTGTTGATTGTTTAGACTTAGGAAAGTGAGGGAGAAAATACTCATACTGCAGATTCAACTTTAAAATCTGTTGTACACACTTTTTTTTTGGAGAACCAGTTGCTAAACATTTAACAACACACTCTTCAGAACATCTCTAATCTCTTTTCTATACATCTCCTCAAAGACCTGATGACTGTTAACATCCAAATCTTTTTTCTCCCCAAATCTTTTATTCTCTTCTAGGCTAACATGCAGTTGTTTTTGTCCAGTCATGTCCAACTCTTCATGACCCCTTCAACCAACTGTCCTTGAGCCTTTCTTAGCAAAGATACTAGATGCCATTTCCTTTTCCAATTTTATGCAGGCAGGTATTAATTCCAGGATCATACAGCTAGTAAGTGATTGAGGTCAGATTTGAACTCTGGTCTTTCTGACTCCAGACCCAGTGCTCTATCTACTGCACCACCTAGGCTAACATACCCAATTCCATAAACTAATCCTTATGTCGTACCATTTCCCTCCCTTTCCCAAATGTACAATGATTAAGAACACCATAGGAAACAATATTATATGAGACAAGACCCAGAAAGATTTTCTCTTAGAATTCTTGCTCTCAGTGGAAGTGCTGTGTGACCTCAGGTAAATCTCTGAATATCTCTCTCTTTATTTCCCTCTTTATTCAACAGGACAGTCTCCTAAACCTGCCTTACTAAGTACTGTAAGGATAAATGTCACTTAAGGATTCTAACTTCTCTAGACCAGACTTTGCATTATTATGAGTTAGAAATGCCCTGACTTGTTCCAGTCCCAGAATGTGCTACCCTGTCTGGCCACCCAAGTGACAGTTTTAATTCTAGTCAGTGAAGTGCCCAGGGTCCCCTAGGAAGACATGTCCTATAAACAAGAATAGTTACAATAATTATGTAACTTCAGACCCACTCAGCGATTTGTACTCTTGAAAAAAAGAAAAACCTCACGATGCATAGATTTGGTCTTGACCCTCTTCCTGCTAAAGAACAGGGAGAAGAGCTAATTAGAGTGATGAATGAACACCTGTGCAAAGCTCAGCTCATTTGCTGAGTGTGCAATCCGGAAACGTACTCCCCGGCTTTGAACTTTGCCCCAAGTGAGAAACAACAAGCAATACTTACATATTCCTTCACACTTAGCCTATCCTCATGATGATGGAAATGAGCATGATGAGGGAAATGCATCATCAGTGTTCAGCACATGCCAAGTCCATGTGCTTTATAAATTTTTACCAAAAAATCTGGGAAACAATTTGGAATTATCTAAGAAAAGTTACTAAATCTAAATGAATCCAACAAAAATTGCAGTACCTACCAAATTCAAAGCTAGGTGCTAAGGATCCAGAGCCAAAAGAGAAAAGCAGTTTCTTACCACAAAGAGCTTATGTACTATTAAATTGTCCTTACCCTTGATGTAACAATCTCATTAATGGGTTTGTACACCAAGGAAGTAAATGACAGCAAGAAGGGACCCACTTATACAAAAATAGTCACAGTAGCACTGTTGGTAAGAGCAAAAAAAAAAAGGCTGAAAACAAATGATGAGAGAATGTCTGGACAAGTAGAAGTATACTGATATAATGTACCATTATTGCTTTGTAAGGAATGAATAAACAATTCAGAGAACATGGGAAGATCCACATGAAGTGACCCAGCAAAGAAATCATGGCCAGAAGAACAATTTGCATGGTGGACTATAACAAAGCAAATGAAGACAGCACTAACAGGGAGTAAAACTGAGGTCAGATACAATAAATGGGAAACCAAAGGTTTCCAAAGGTACCAAAGAATTAAAGCATTCTGTTAATGAATCTGTTGTTGTTGTTGTTGTTTGGTCATTTCAATTGTGTCTAATTCTTTGTGACCCCATTTGGGGTTTTCTTGGCAGACATACTAGAGTAGTTTGCCTTTTCCTTCTCCAGCTCATTTTACAGACAAGAAAACTGAGGCAAACAAGGTTAAGTGACTTGCCCAGGGTCACACAGCTAGTAAGCATCTGAGGCCAGAGTTGGACTCAGAAAAATGAGTCTTCCTGACTCCAAGCCTGTCCTGTCACTCTATCCACTACATCACCTAGCTGCTCTTTGTTAATGAATAATAAACTTCACAAGTCAAGAGTCCCAATCACTTACTGGAGGGGTCGGTTCCTAAACTCTTTTCAAGGAATGGAATTTGAGAGAGCTAAGAGATGTTGTTTGGGAATTTCTTGGGATATGTCTGCTGTGTCAAAATAAGGGGAAAGGGACAGAAACTGGACCTGGAATTTCTTCAGGATCTGGAACTCCTGGGATAAGGAAACTCCCTCTCCCAATACAGGCTCACATTTTCTCAGTAACTTATAGTGTTGCAGAGCTACTGTACCACCAGACAATTAAATGACTTGCCCAGGGCCACACAGCCAGTATAAGACATGGGAATTGAACCCAGGTTTTCCTGGCTCCAAGGCCAGATCTCTGTCCACTCCACCACACTACCTCTTAAAACAAAGTGTATCAAAGACTTGATAAAAAGCATTCTAAATAAAATTTCAGCCGAGGGTAGAAAAGTCTCACGTTCTCTAGTCCACTTGTACAAGTGACTGTGTTTTCTTGAATGAAAACATACCGCTAAAATGATTACACTGGAACCTGACCTTCTACTTTGTGGACTATTTACTCTCATGCAGAATTCACTGTTAATCATGACTGTCTCAGACCTCATCCAAGATGATTGATATACCAAAATGACCATTGCAAAGTGGTCTTACCTATAAGATAATCTCCCATTGAACCTCAAGAAAAGTATAGTAGTATATTCAGCAGTCCCTTATACTTGACTCTTCTCCATAAATGAAAAGATGCTTGGAGTATGTCACAATATTCTAGGTTTCCTCCCACCCCATTTTTATTAGAGGACAGTGTAATCATGATAATAAAGAAGTGGGAACATGGTAGATATAGTATTGTTCCTAGCATGGGGCTATTGGGCCTTTTCCCAGGACACTGGCATGAGAGAGGGTACGCTTCTTCTAGTCACGCTGGATAATGGAGGTAATCTGCCCATTAGGTCTGACTCTGAGGGCACCTCCTCTCACCAACACACCAGCAGGTCTGGGATGGATTACCACTTGGTTTGGGGACCTATCTCACAAAGAATTCCTGCAATGGACCTTGCAGTGGTCCAGGACCTCATCCCTGACTTGCCTCAACTGAATGTGCCAGAATTCTCAGTTATAGCTCTGTTGGTGTGTGACTGTGCATAAATGTATGTATGTGGCTGCTCATAGGAACAGATGCTTGGAAGTAGGGGGACTGTGTCCTAATGTGTTTCAGTCTGCTTTACTGAGTTCAGGGATATGTTGAGGCCCAGGAAAAAAAAATGGGAAAACATTGCCCCAATCCATACTGAAAAAATCACTTTGAATATAATCTCAGAAGGACCCCCTTTTAAAGCTGTTACTGTTACTGATCCAGAAACAACTTAGCAGCAGGCCTCCTCTCTGCTGTAGCCCTTAAAACTCAAATGAAGCTCCAAATAGGCCTCTTCTTATTCCACAGTGTGGTGTGGACTGCTGTATCACCTATCATCCACCATCATAAAGCATTAGCTAAACACATTAACTGTACCCAGTGCCGGGCTACTCTACTGGAGAAGTATTTAATCTACAAAGAAAGGTACCCAGCCTATGTCTCCTAAGGGCATACATACAATCCCGAATTCCTACACAGTTGCTTGTATGCCACATGCCAACTTAACTCAGGCATAGGAATTTTTTTTTACAATATTTTAAAATTTACAGATGCCTTACAGGTGTTCTCTCTTTTAATCCTCACAACAATCCTGCCAGGTAGGAGTGGTTATTATCCCCATTTTACAGATGGGGAAACTGAGGCTGAAAGAGGTTAAGCAGCTTGTGTTAAGGCTCACATGGCTAGTAAGTATCTGAGATAGGATCTAGACTCAGGTCTTCCTGACTCCAAGTCCAGCACTCCAACCCTTGGGCCACCTTGCTGCCTCTGAATTGAATCTCTAAGGGGGCAGGAGGCCCTGAGGTCTGTGAGACTGCCCAACCAAATACTAGCTACCTGTGAATGCTTCCTCAATATAGTCAGTGCTGCTGCTGCTGCTGCTGCTGCTGGTTTAATGTCAAAGTTACCCATGTAACTTTGATAAGTCAATGAACATCTCTATGCCTTAGTTTCCTCATCTGTAAAATGAAGGTGTTAGGACTAGACGACCTTCAGGGCCCCCTCCTAGTTCTAAATCCATGATGAAGAGGTGGTAGGAACACTATCATCACTTGCTAAAAAGGCAGATCTGTTATTGCTTTGTGCCTTCCCAGCCTCCCCCACTTTCATGTGATAGAAATAATGATCTGTACCCAGCAGTGATATCATCTTGTCACTAATATGACCCTTTGGCAGATAAAGGAAAGAAACAAACAGTGTGAGCCATTTTTTCCTTCCTCTTTTAATAAAACACTTGGCATTTATATAATATTTTTAACTTGTTCAAAGCTTTCTCATGTTTTCCTTCTGAAACATAACTCTTGTTTTCTGGAATTACACATGCTATGGAGCCCACTTGGGATTCAAAAGCTCTAGAACTGTAAAGCACAGAAGAACCCACATTCCAAACTCCAGAAAAAGTCAAACTCTTGAGTAAAATTCAAACCTAGTCAGGGAGAAGGCTCTGAAAATGTTTAAGGGGCAAATGAATGATTGATGTATGTGAAGATTTAACTCAATATAAGACTGGAAGCCAATAGATTTCCATTCTCTGAAGTTAAACTGCCTCTCTTGGGACACCATCACTCCAACTAGGAACTACATCATGTTACAAATGGCATATAGCCTGGCCTGACCTGGACCCGCCTTAGCAAAGGGATGGGTGTGATGATTCAATCAGTAACAAGTCAATCAATTTATAGGCATTTATTTAGAACCTATATGATGAAAGGAAAGGGAAGTGGAGGAAATAATGATAACCTCATTTTTACTTTGAAAGTAAAACATGAGAAGAAGAGTGTGAGTGTATAAGCAGTAGGTAGGTATTAAGATAATGCCTAATGCTGCTGGCAATTTGGGGATACTGGCCCTATTTTTTGACCTTCAGATATGACTCAGAAGTGCTTCTTACTGTCCCTATGAAGTTCGAAAAATATAATAATTGGCAGATGGAAGGGTAAGCACTGGTATGTGTTGAAAAGAAAATATCTTTACCACTGCTAGGTCTGTATCCCAAAGATATCATAAAAAAGGGGAAAGGACCCAAATGTACAAAAATATTTATAGCAGCTCTTTTTGTGGTGGCCAAGAAATGGAAATTGAGGGGATGTCCAACCATTGGGGAATGGCTGAACACATTGTGGTATATGAATGTAATGGAATACTATTGTACTATTCGAAATGATGAGCAGGAGGATTTCAGAACCTGGAAAGATGCTCAGTGAAGTAGGCAGAACCAGGAGAACATTGTACACAGTAACAGCAACATTGTGCAATGACCAACTTTGATAGATTTAGCTCTTCTCAACAATACAATGATCTAAGACAATTCCAAAAGATTCAAGATGTAATATGCTATCTACATCCAGAGAAAGAACTATGGAGTCTAAATACAGATCAAAGCACACTATTTTCTTTTTTTTCCCTCTCTTTCTCGTGGTTTTTCCCTTTTGTTCTGATTCTTCTTTCACAACATGACTAATGTGAAAATATATTTAATATGATTGTACATGTATTGCGTGATGTCTTGGGGAAGAGGGAAGGAGGGAGGGAGAAAAAAATTTGGAACTCCAAATCTTGTAAAAAGCGAATGTTGAAGCTTTATGTATAATTGGAAAAAATAAAATACTATTAAGGAAAAAAGAAAGGAAAAAATATCTTTCTAGTAAAATTCTCTCTCCATCTTAAGAAAGGGAACATTTACAGGAATATGGAACTGAGTCTTTCTGTATATCTGGTAGCTCTTTTTTGCTGTGTTTTTTACTGACCAGTATTCTGCCTAATGTGTTTGCTTCTGTGATGGGTATATTGCATAGCAGACAGGGGGTTGTGAAAACAGTACACAGCAAAAACAAAATCTCTGGTTATTGATGTACTAGATTTGTGTCTGTCTTTTAAACAGTTCTAGTTTTACCTTACATGGAATAATGAGGCAGAGTGTAAAAGAATTCAAAGGTGAAATAAAAAAATTTTATCAGTTAAATCGGGGGGAAAAAAGAAAGGGAGCATTTATCTGACAGCAAAATTTCCCCAAAATGGGAAATAAATCTGATACTGGGATTGTTTATAACCCATCTTTCCTCTTGGGTTTAGTAGCTCCTTGGAAGTTAGATTCTCACTCTCTGTTCCCTAGAGCATCTGTTGATAAAAATACTGCTTACCTACAATATCATTTAGTAAATAACTGCTCTCTGTGTGATACTCTAGGGATCTGAGAAGGTGAAAATGCCTCTCACCTGGATTACTGACTCCGGCTTACTCTCCAGCCGCGTGTGGCACAGTGACCACCTAGTGACTAGGTCCTAGATGGTATTTGCCAGAAATGCTCCATAGAGGGAAACAAGGTTCACTTACCCTGCCATGACCCCACAGAGGCATTTCTTTCATAACCTCTGTCCATCTAATGTCAATTGTCAGTGCTGCTGATGAGCTCCACATACCACTTATTTGGGTATTTAATCACATTCAACCTGGCTTTGTTATTTAACTGTTCCGTGTTTTGTTTTTTTTCATTCTGTTCATTCAGCAATAGCGTTTTATTTCATGAATAGAAGACCCCACCGTAAGTGTTCTGGATGGAAACAAAGAATGTAGAAGTACAGAGAGGCAAAGGGCACCAGAGGTCACCAAGTACAACCCACGGCCGAACAAGGACCCCTCTTATAAGGTAGCTGACAAACCATCATTCAGCTTTTATTCAACAAGGAACACACTGAGGCAGTTCATTCCACTACTGGGCCACTCTGATGGTTGGGAGATTTTCCCTTTTATGAAGCTTAATTTTTCCTCTTTGTACTTTCTACCATGGCTCTAGTTGTGTCCTTTAGAAATAAGCAGAAGTCAGATCCTTCTCCCATAGGATAGCCCTTTTTACTTTTTGAAAACAGAAATCATATCCCCCCAAATTCCTGTTTTCCAGGCTGACATCCTCAGTGCTTTACACCAGTCCTCAAAGAGCATCATCTCAGGGCTCTTCATCATCCTGGTTGCCCTTCCTCTGGATGTTCTCAAGCTTTTCAATGTATTTCTCAAAAATGCACACCCCAGATATGGGGCAACTAAGTGGCCCATGGATACCGTACTGGGCCTGGAGTCAGAAAGACTCACTCACCTTCCCGTGTTCAAATCTGACCTCAGAAACTTACTAGCTATGCAACCCTGGACAAATCACTTAACCCTGTTTACCTCAGTTTCCTCATCTGTCAAATGAGCTGGAGAAGGAAATGGCAAACCTTCCCAGTATCTTTGCCAAGAAAACCCCAAATGAGGTCACAAAGAGTAAGACATGACTGAAAAATGACTGAACAATTGTCCTCCAGATCTGAAAAGTCCAGGGCAGAATACCACAAACTATCACCACCCTGAGTCAATTGATTAACACATAAACATTTATTAAACACTAACTATATGCCAAATACTGTGTTAGGCACCAGGGATAAACAGACAAAATGAAATATTCTCTACCCTTAAAGAATTTACATTCTATGAGTAGAGAGAACATATACATATATACACATATAACATATGACATATACATAGATAACATATATACAGGGTATATACATATATATTTATATGTATATATGCATACATACATATAACCTTAAGGAATTTACATTCTATGAGAAGAGAGAACATATACATATATACATGTATATGTGTGTGTGTGTGTGTGTGTGTGTGTATATATAAAACATTTATAATATATTACATATACATATATAACATATATACAGGGTGCCCAAAAGTCTTAGTGCAGTTGTGGGCTTTAGTAACATATACACATATACACTTTCATACATACACACATTTATACATATATACATTTTATATATATATGTATATATACATATACATAGCTCAGAAGGCTACAATTCACTATTCAAAATCTTTCTACCTCCACTGCCTCTTTGGAGTTCATTTCTGCACATTTCTCCTAAGAATAATGTAACAAACTCACGTAAGTCCTTTATGGCAAGTACACAGCATTGTGCTCAGCCTTCTCTCAGCCAATTAGAAGTCACCTCTTCATGTAATCTGCATGCAGCACAGGGTGGGAGCCAGATTACAAAAACTAGTACTTCTCTTACAGTAACCTAAGACTGCTTCAGGTTGCTTATCTGTTATATTAAATTGTTGACCCACATTGAGAGTTCAGTCTACTAAAGGAAATCCTGGCAGCTAGGTAGCAGAGTTGATGGGGCACTGGACGTGGTTTATTAGCTGTGTGACCCTGGGCAAATCACATAATCCTGTTTGCCTCAGTTTCCTCATCTATAAAATGACCTGGAGAAGGAAACGGGAAACAACTCCAGAATCTTTGCCAAGAAAACCCCAAAATGGGGTCACAAAAAGTCGGACACAACTGAACAACAAGCAAAAGCCTAGATCTTTTAAAGAGCCATACCTTCCCACCTTTGTACTTCTAAAGCTGATTACTTCAAACGTCATCTTATTAGATTGGGCTCAATGCTCTAACCTGTCAAGATCTTTAGAGATCCTGAATCATTCATCCAGTGTGATGGTAGTTACCTCAGCTAGCTCTGAGTCATCTGCAAATTTGATAAGAAGACAAATGCCCTTGGGGTCCATGAAAATCGAATAGGAGAGAGAAGGGTCTATAGCCCCAAATAACTATAGTACCAGACCATATATATGAGGCATACTCTCACTGCTACAGAGCTACAGCAGTGCAAAGGATATTGCTCCAGGTGCAATAAAGAACCGCGGATTTGCGGTCAGATGACCTGGGTTTGAATCCTGGGTTTCTTACTTACTACCTGTGTGACCTTGGACAAATCACCTATCTGGACTTTGGTTTCCTCATTTGTAAAGTAAGGCAATTGGACTAGACTGGCAGTTTTCAAAGTGTGGTCAAGGGACTGCCCCCGAAGGCCTTTAAGGCCCTTTCAGGGGGTCTGCAAAGTCAAAACTATTTTCATAGTAACACTAAGAGGTTTTAATTTCTAATATGGTAAACGTCGATAGAAAAAAAAAGCAAACAAAAGTTCTTTGGGGAGTCCTCCACAATTTTTAAGAGTGTAAAGGGGTCCTGAGACCAAAAAGGTTGAGGACCACTGCACTGGACAGTCTCTGAGGTCTCTTTCAGTTCTAATGTTCCATGAATCTGTGGTCAAGTACAAGCAGCAGCTGCTTTCCCTGTGCACGCTCTTCCCTTCACTAAATCCTTTTCCTATCTCCAGCCCCCAATTTGTAACCCAGAGGTTTTTCTTTTACATCTATGGCAGGGGAAGTACATCATGGGCTCCCAGATCATTTCCGTAGAAGCAGTCAATGAGTCAACAACTTCTCAGCAAAACTGCTCTGAGTCCAAAAATGTATACTGCTCCGGTCAGAGAACTAACTTTGTAGATAAATGTAATAAGCTGACTGACCTACTTTTTCTTTTCTTTAAACCAGTTCATATCAGAGAGGAGGATGGGGGAAAGGATCAGTACTGGCTACTCAGTGATAGTCCCTGAAGGGGGGGACAAGCATTTATGTCCATGATTAGAGGGATCATCCTAAGACAGCTACGAATCAGAAAAAAAAGGTCTTCCATCTCAGCAAGAGACACTTGCTTATAGCTAGGAATCCTACTACAAGGAGCACACTGGGGATATCCAGGAATCCTACTTTTAGGAAGGCACCAGATACCCAGGAGCCCCACCCCATTGGAGTAGGTCAGGATTCCCCCCTCACTCTAGGGACTATAAGACCTCCTTAACGCTTTGAGAGAGTTCCCCAACCCTAACAGCTTCTAAAGCAGTATAATTCTTTCCCCCAATGTTCCTCCCGGGTGGCAACAATGGGGAGGAACGATGATAGAGAATGTCAGAGGGGAGGGTTAATCAGAGTCACCTGTTCAGACACGTCTGAATAAACTAGTCTGAAATCTAGGGGCGATTCTTATCAGTGGCCACCACGCCTAGCAATCTGAACATCTTAGACTGGTTACTCTGATTTACTCCAGTATCTGACTGATAGGCACAGACTGGTAGAGCCCCTCAGGGACTCTCCACCCTCCCAGGAGCACAAATCCAAGATCTAGGTGAGGGGGAAGTACATAAACTTACACAGGAGATTCAGATGTGGGGTAGGACACCCAGCACTGCAGGAAAAGCATTCCACAGGCTTCCTAACTAGAAGAATCCTGGGCAAATCATATCATCTCTCTAGGTCTCAGTTCCCCCTATTTGTAAAGTAAAAGACTGGGCTCAATGACACAAATTTGGGGATACTAGTAGCTGATCCTACAAGTAATACCTTCCCTCCTCCATGCTGAAGACACTTGGGATCAAGTATTAAATAAATGTGATGAGGGAATAAAGGGTTAGGGTTTGAGTTCCAGGAACAGATATGGTTCTCCCACTACCCAACAAGAATGTAAGTGAAGACATTCCCTGTTTCTAATTGCCATTTAAGTCTATTGACCTTGAGACACCTGAAGCTGGAAAATAATGTGGGCCTTACTCCAATGATCAAATATGCTATCTTTTACAGACGGGCTTTCTTTCTATTTCTTCTTTCCTTCTTTCTTTCTTTCCATCCTTCCTTCCTTCATTCCACTATACTACAGTAGAAAGAGCCCTGGCTTTGAAACCAGAAGATCACAGTTTGAATCCTAGTTCTGCTACTAACTATATTAAGTAACTATATTAAGTAACTGAATCTCTTTTGTCCTTGTCCTTGACTATAAAATGAGGAAGATTGTCTACATCACTTCTAAGGTCCCTTCCAGCTCTAAATCAATGTCACTATGATCTAATTCATTATTTCACAAACTAATGGAGCCATGGAACATATTCGGGTTTGAAATAAATTGCGAACCCATGAAGGATATTCTGGAAATGTGAAATATTGAGAAAAGGGAGATTTTAAAGCATAATAGAAGAAATAAAGACTATGTTCAGACTCTTCAATTGGTGCATATTATGATTGTTTTTATATATTTCAGGACTTCAATGCTTCAATGAATCTACGATTTCCTTGGTGTGGGTATTCTCTCCAATCATGCAGACAGAAACCCATCCATGTCTGCTCATACCACATGTCCCTGTCTTCCCATAAATCCTCCACAAATGATTTATACAACATGCTGGAGGCTTTCTTCTGAATCTTTTAACATTTCATGATGACTAATACAACATTCAGGCTATTCATCTGTTATCTGTTATCTTTTTGTCTAAATGACCAGCCTGCCCCCTTTTCCAGATATCTTTCCTAGATGATATCTTTTGCATGACTTTTTGCTCACAAGTTGTCACTGGTATTATGTTGTGGCCTAAAGAAGCCACCATGTGTCTATCTCTCCATTGCCCTTTGGGTGACCTACAATTTTTATTCTTTGGAGCTTGTGATGTTTCATGATTTAAAGTCATATAGCATCCCTAAGAGAATACTGATGCTATAAAGATGTGTTTTCATGTCAGGAGACAGTATGAGAGCTCTGAAAAAACACTGTGCAATTTCTCAAATGTAATCCATCCTACTCTCTTCCTTCTCTTCCAGTCGGGCTCAGCTCACTGTCCATCTTCAACATCTATCCAAATAATATGTATCGACAGACTAATACAACAGCCTGTCCATTTAACTGCATGTCACTAGTCTGGGCAATTAGCAGCTTCCATTGACTTTTTTCCTAGGTGAATTGCTAGGCTGATCTCTTTTAAGTGGACATACATGTCACTGAGTAGGCCCTAATATATTCTAAAGGTTGAAAATCTACCCCCACAAAACAATGTTATCCACAAACATAAGCATCTTGGGAATTTCAACATCTAGAAGAAGTCTGTCTTCCACACCTCCAAACAAGGATCATATTGATGAGCAATGCCTCCCTCCCTGATGCCATACTTGCTATTGAGAATCAGAGGATCATTGAACAAAATTCTCTCCATGGTGGACTCTTTCAAGACTTCTTGCATGACCTACACCTACACATTGAAGAAATCTTGTTGGGCAAGAGCCTTTAAGGCTATGTTTTGCTTTATCGAATTAAATGGGCTTTTTTCTTGCAATCAACAAATAATAAAAATAACAGTATCATATATTTTCTGTACTTTCAGCCACTTATTGTTATCATTTGTCCTTAGGTTTTGAAGAGGACCAATGACATCACGGAATGAGGTCTTGATTCATGCATGATCCGGATTTAAGTGAGGCAGAGCTGCACAAAGTCGTCAGTCTCACACTTTTTTCCTTTATCATTGAAATCCAGTGGCAAGACAAAAGTCAAGATGACTGGCGATGGCCCAGGGTGCAGCGGATGACCCTGACATCTTCCATGTCTGACCAAGCTCTAAGCACTCCACAGTGCCTGCTTCAGCTGCCTTCATGGCCATTGGAACAAAGTGTTCTTATATGCCCATTCTACCGGGGGAAGTCTTCACATGCTTGGGATAGACATCCCTTAACTCACTGACAGATTTGAGGCCTGTTGGTTACCCTCAACCTGATTTAGTCCATCTTTAGCTGATCGCTGTGCATGCTACAGCTTCTTGGAGCCACAGGTGACAGATAAGTGCCAGGTAGACACCAAAGGCAGATGAGCAGCCTTGAGAAGGGCTCAGCAAGCCCTCCCACCAGAGGCGCTAGTTCTCCTGGAACACCCCATACACCCACTTTCAGTCAACAGTATCAAGGTGAACATGAAGTCTTCTGTAGGAAATCATCTATTAAAAAATGCATGTTCCTTTCTCATTTTTTTCATCAGAGATGCCCTTAACATCCTTATAATAAGGATTTCATAAAGATGACTTAACTGCTGTCCTTTCAGTGATTTTCACCAATCATTTAGCATCTTCTCCTCTTTGATATGCCTCAAAAATTGATCCCTTCATACTCTCAAAATTGTGTCACATCCTGCACAAATCTCCTCTTTGTGCACTTGGACTGGTCCAACTATTCTTTTCACCTTTATTTTATTATGTGCTATTTCTACTTCCTGTATAGCTCACAGTATACAGGAGGGTTCGAGAACAAACATTGTGATTTCAATAACACAGAAGACGAGAATGGAGATGTTTAGAAATCTGTCCCATTTTGTGTTTATTTGTTCTCCAGATTTTGTTTATAAAGCTCTTGGTATGATCAGTCTTAGTTAAGTCTCAAACACAGTTTTCTTCAAACTCATTTCCCCTCTACTGCTTTTCACCATGTTATGAGGCTGTATTATAGCATCCTCCTCTACAATATTTTCCAAATGAGTTTGTACTCTATACCAGAACTGCCCTTGGCTGCCATGCCTTGCTAATTAGCGAGGGGGCCAAGTATTTGCTAGCTGTAGTGATTTCAGGGTTCTTCTGCACTACTCATTGTAGCTTCTGTCTGATACCTGTTATATTCCTCTAAAAATAGTGATAATCATTATATTTAAATTTCTCTATTTTCCATTTTTTTTCAGAGACAACACAGCATGTGTGTTTACATGTTTCTGGCTGGAGCTATTAAATTTTCACAAAATATCTTATCTTTAGTCTTTCTTTTAATTCAGTGTTGATTATAAGCATATATATACCTATAAGCTGGGAGGAGGGAGGCAGGAAGGGACCATACCTGAGTGTATACCTTGTCTATGCTCTATGCATTGCTATTGTGTGGATATCGGTGTTTGTTCTAACTAGTCATTGATCTGGCTGTACACAGACCTCGGGGTTAGAAATAATTCCCATATCAGTATCCATAATTTTTCACCTATAAAGAAATCAAATCTATTTTCATTTTTAAACACATTGTTAAGTATATACCATGTCCAGCTCTCTCTCTGTCTCTCTCTGTTTTTGCATGTTTCTGTCTCTGCTTTTCTGCCTTTTTCTGTGTGTCTGTCTCTCTATTCATGAATATATTTGTAAGTATGCGCACCCATAAATTTTTTAGCACTTATTAGTTTTCAATTATTAATCAATGCTATTATCACTGAATTTTTAATAGGATTCCTATTCATATTTCATAGTGCATCAGGATTATGTAGAACCCAGTTTGGGACATGCCTACTCAGTCCAACTCATTTTATTGATAAGGAAGGAAGGAAGGAAGGAAGGAAGGAAGGAAGGAAGGAAGGAAGGAAGGAAGGAAGGAAGGAAGGAAAGGAGGGAAAGAGGAGGGAGAGAGGAAAAAGGGAAAAAGGAAAGAAAAAGAGTGGGAAAGAAAAGAAAGAAGTAAGGAAGAAAACAAGCCCCTGGCTCTATGTTAAGCACTTTACAAACATTATCTCATTTGAATCTCACCCTAAACTTGGGAGGTACATACTAATATTATGCCCATTTTACAAATGAGGAAATTGAGGCAGCCAGAGGTTAACTGGTTCATCCAGAGTCACGTCCAAAGATGAATTTGGACTCAGGTCTTCTTGACTCCACACTCAGCTTTCTATCCGCAGTACCACCTAGCTGACTATTAATGAAGAAATAGAGACCCAGAGAAACACTAAATTAGTGGCAGAATTGCGTCTTCCACTATGCCAGAATCCTTTGTCCCCATCTCTGCAGCTTTATGATCCATGTCGATCCTCCAAGCTGGATTGGACACCCCAAGACGGCATTCAGACATTTTTTGCTGGTGGTAGATGGAATAGTTTTGCACATTTTGCAGGTTCCAGGGAAGGAGTCACAGCATTCTTCCACTCTTGGTAACTAATAGCAACAAGGATAGAAATTTGGGGCCATCATCTATAGTGATAGAAGGAAGTGCTTACCAACGTAGCAATGGGAGCTGGGGCACAGCAGGCATGAAAGAAAGGGGAAGTGCTTCTTAAGAAGCAATACTACTGTTCAGTTCAGCAGATCAGAATGAGGTCAGAGTACTGGGGGAGTTCCTACAGTACAGTGTTCAATCCTCCTCCATCTGTGTATGAGTTGGTGTAACTTCCTAAGATTTCTCTCTACAGTGAGTGTGTGGGATCCATGAGATGAGAAATAAGAAAGTAAGGCAGAGATCTGATTACCTTATCACAGACTGCCCTTCCAACACAAGGACAATCAGGCTGTGCTGGGGTTTGGGCTGAGACCCTGCTTACCAGTACAGCCAGTCTGAGACCTTCCCTTCCTCCCAAAGAGGGTAGTGTAGAGATGGCAAAGCAGTCAGCGGCAGAAACGCTGCCCAGTAACCTGAGAGCAAAAGAATTAGCTAGATGTTGGGCAAATATTTGACAATGCTTCTCAGGTTATTTTTCTGGAAAAGATGGAGAGATGTGAGCTGGAAGACCATATAATTAGGCAGGCTGAAAACCAGACTCAAAGCATAAATCATTCAATAGTTTCAGGTCAACTTGGAAGGAGGTCTCCAAAGAAATACGTCAGGGATCTGTGCTCAGCCCCACTTCACTACAGAATTTCAAGTAAAGGTTAAGGTCAGCAGCGTCAAGCTCAAAGAGAAGCCAGGTCCACTAAAACATACAGAAGGATCCTTGCATATTGATTTAGAAAACTACATATTAATATTATTTATGTTTTATTGTATTTTATTCATTTTGTTAAATATTTCCCAATTACATTTTAATTGGTTTGAGCTGTACCTAGCAATGTTACAAGTCGAGCCCACAAGCAGCTAGACTGAACGATCATTTGTCAGGGATATTCCATCTACATATCTTCTATGTGCCAATTTATAAACATTGTCAGAATGTAAACTCCTTAAGACCAGAGACCATTTTGATTTTTTCTTTCTATCTCAGTGCTGAGCATGGTGCCTGGAACGTGGCAAATGCTTAATGAATGTGCGTGGACTGGTTGGCTGGAGATGGGATTCTTTTTCTGGCATGGGTTGGACTAAATGGTCTCTGAGGTCACTTCTCCCTCTTGACATTAGTTACTTCATCTATTGAATGAAAGAGTTTAATCAGATGGTCTGTAAGGTTCCTTCTAACAGCAAAACTCTACGAATAGATTCCAAAGCTAAACTGCAGGATTCTCAGCTCCTGGTATCCTGATCCCCTTCCCAAGGAAAAGATCAATAGGCTTCCCACTTACTTCAATTAAAAATCCAGATGCCACAAGCCACCAGTAAAAGTAAAGAAAGTCTGAAATTGTATTAGGATTTCTAAATAATAAAATTTTATACTTATCATTAATTACTGATTCTTGTACCCAGAAATATCAAGTTGGAGGCTTTTGAATCACAGGATTTTGGTATTTTTCCAGGATTTCCTTTTGGGAAAACATTTCTAATCTTTGTATTATTTCATTGATTCAGATAAGCATATTTTACTAATTGTGAAATTTATTTCCTTTGGAATTCCAGAAAACCAACCATTCACAACACATAAAAATTAAAACTTTACAGAAAAAAAAAATCCAGATGCCATATGGTGATCTGATAGAATGCAAATACCTTGAGGCCAGGAACTGTTTTGGTGGTGGTGGTGGTGGTGGTGGTGGTGGTGGTGCGTTAAATCTTTGTATCCTTAATGCTAGTACAGTGCCTGCCATATAATCAATGCTTCGTAAATATTTGATGATTGTTGTTTAATAGTAAGGATTTGTTTCAGTGATGTTTTGTTTTGTCTTGGTGCTACTATGGGAGGGAAATAACATGAAAACTGAACTCTTTCTCTCTTCTCCTCCCTTCTTCTCTCCCCTCCCTTTTTCTCTCCTTTCCTCTCCTCTTCTCTCCTCTCTTCTTCTCCTATCTTCTCCTCTCTTCTGCTCCTCTCTTCCCCTCTCCTCTTTTCTTCTTCTCTCTTTTCCTTCCATCCCCTCCTCTCCCCAACTCCTGTCTTGTCCTGCCCTTTCCTCTTTTCCCTTCTCCTCTCTTCTCCCTGCATCCCCTCCCTTCCTTTCCTCTTTCTCCCCCAAAGTCCCATCAGCTTTGGAAATCAAGAGCCCTGCAAGAACCCTGCTACATAGCAAATAAACTGTGCCATTTCTATCACTGACTAATGAGGTGTTTGCCACAGAACAAATCTGAAAAATAAATTATGTATAAGATACGGTTTCCAAACTAGCTGCAAGTTTTGTCCCAGTGTATTTTTACTTTTCTTGGAGTGTTCCCTTTAGGGGTGAGCTGCCCCCGGTAGAAAAGTTACATGGAATTAGACGCAAGCCTTCAAGGGTTATGCTTAGCCCTGTCAATGTGGGTCTGAAATTGTGTTTGTCCAATCCTGTGCTCTTTCCTTGCTCTGGTTTCTTAACTGAGATGGAGGCACCATTTCGGGAGATATTCAACTATGCACTAGCCAGCAGAGCCTGGGGCTGAATTTCCTAGGTAAATTCCCATAGTGATTTACCTGACCTGGAAAAAGATTATGACCTATACCCCAACCCCACAGACACACAGAGACAAGTACAGGGTCCTAGAGTTCTTTACTCCAATCCATTTTCCACTCAGCTGTCAAACAATCTTCCTAAAGCACAGGACTAACCCCTATTAAATAAACAAGCAAACAAACAAACAAACAAATGAATGAATGAATGAATAAGATAATAAATGTATAAATATTTCAGACACAAGCTAAGATGAGGTTTGAAAGGCAGGATGGTATTGCAGCAATAAATTTAGAAGTCGGAAGTTGTTCTTCAGTCACATCCAACTCTTCATGACCCCATTTGGGGTTTTCTTGACAAAGATACTGGAGTGGTTTGGGTTCAAATCTCAATTCAGCTTTGTGACTTAGTGCAAGTTACTTAACCTCTCTTAGCATCAGTTTATCCATCTATAAGATTTTTAATTTTGATAGAGACCTATGAACTCCATTAATCAAAAAGTATTTATTAATACTTAATTTAATTAAACACTTAATAATAATTAATTAATAATTAAACAATTACTATGTAATAAAGACGAAGATACAAAGACAAAAATTAAACTGTTACCGTCTTCAAGAAATTTCTATTATATTGTGGAAAACAGTATGAAAACAGATACATAAATACAAAATAAATGCAAGGTCATTTCAGAAGGTCATTCACTAGAAGCTGGGAGGATCAGGAAGGGTCTAATATGGGAAGATGCCCTCAGGCTGAGCTTTGAAGGAAATCAGGGATTCTAAAGAGTCAATATATTCCAGGTATGGGGACAATTTGGGGAAAATCTCAGAGGTAAGAATGTCATGGCAGCCAGTTTGTATTATGGTCAGACCTTGAACCCTGGTCAAAATGGCTCCAAGGTCAACCTTCTACCAGTTAGACTTCACTCTGTCTACATGTATAAGGTGGGTATAATGAATCTATAAGCAAGTCAATAGCAGAGGCTAATAGTAATAGCACTGCCCCACTTTCCCAGGTAATTGAGTGTTTCTGTTCTGGCCAAAAACCCTGAGGATCTTCCCCTCCCAGTTTGTTTGGTTTTGTCTTTGAGTAGGGAAACTAGGCCATCTTTTGGCTCATTTCTTACCTAGCCTTAAATCACTGAATGAGTGTTGCCTCAGGCTAACTGAGACCTGGGAAAGACCTTAGTTTCAAAAGGCCAGGATCTCCTACTGTATCTGGGGTCATCTCTAGTCTTCCTGATCGATGTCTTGGACTTGGATGACCCTAGAGGAGAGAGTAAAGCTGATGAGTTTGCACAGCCCTGCCTCACTTAAATCCAATTCACTGCAAGTCAAGACATTATGACATTACCGTCCTGATATCATCAGTCCTCTTGGAGAATGAAAGGCAAACAACAACACATGCATCTAAAATTTAGATCAGAAACTCACTACCACTGGTGATTTTCAAACTGGTTACAATTATTTCTGGTAGGATACTGTCATTTGGGGTGAATTTCTGTGGACGGTGGGTAGAGATGGAGCCAAGGGATTAACCTAAAATTAATAACTCATTCCTATAGTATTAAAGGATTTACAAAACATTTTCCTCACAACAAACCTGTGAAATAGGAACTACAAGTGTATGTTTGGCTTGATTTAGTTTTTGTACAGATTTATGACTGCATCAATATAGAAAAGTTGTAGTTTTCTAGGGAGGAAGAGCAATCTAATGGATAAAGAATTGGCCTCAAAGCCCAGAAAAGCTGGGTTCAGTCCTGCCACTGACACAAACCAGTCCTGTGACCATGGGGAAGTCACTCAGCCTCTCAGTGAGCCTGGGCTACTTTGGAAGACTTTGGGTTACTTTTAAGCTGCCATTTGGTTTTCTACACCAATAAAATCATATTCTTGTGCAAAAAAATTCAATGAACCTTGTAGCTTTTTATTATACAGAGCTGCTATGAAGAAATATGACTTGTAAACTTTAAAGTGCTCAGAGAATATGAGTTATTATCATTAGATTGATGTCTTGGCTCCATCTCTGCCCACTATCCACAAGAATTTCACCCCATGACGTTATAATTGCTCTGGCTTATGGAGCCAATTTGAAAATCACCATCAGTGGTGAGCTTTTGATCTATGTTTTTAGTTGCACCAATAACTACCTCCCTGGAGGATTACTGTTGACACCTATCATTGACTTGCAGGACCCAGTACACGTACACACATACACACATACACATACGCACACACACACACACACACACACACACACACACACTGGCCACTAACATGCAGGAAGCTGGTCTGACATAAACACCCATCTGGGGCTGCTTATAACTTCTAACAATGGATCCTATGTAGATATAGGAGGCATGACTAAAACATTTATTTCTGCGTACTGACACCAGAGTGCCCCAGAGACTATCAGCCATGATCCTATTATCCTGTTCTCTCTCCTCCATTCAATCTTTCCCTCTTTATTGGTTCCTTCACTGTTTCTGACAAAGGTACACAGATCTCTCTTGGCCTCTTAAACACACACACACACACACACACACACACTTTCTTTTGACCCTATCACACCCTCAAGCTCCATTTTATATCTCTTCTCTCCTTTCCTGATAAAACTTCTAGAGAAGAGTATTCTATTCTTTCTGCCTCATCATCCTCACCATCCATTCACTCCCAAATCCATCGCAATCTATCTACTACTGAACCTGGCCAAGGTCAATGATGACCCCTTAATTGCTGGACCCAAAAGGCTTTCATCAGGTTATTGTCCTTAATCTTTCTGCAGTGTCATATATTCTTGACCGTTTCTACCCTTTGGGTACTCAGCCCTCCATGGCTACAGTGACACTCCTCTCTCCTTGTTTAATCACTCTTTTTTTGGCTTTACTGATTCATCTCCCTCCATTCCCATTAGTGTGGCTATCCCCAAAACACCATCCTCAAGCTCTGCCTTTCTTTATGAATAAAATTATTTATCATAAACAAAATTAAAATTAGCACAGCTCTTTAAGTTTGTTTTGCAACTATTAAGTTTAAATAAATTGATTTCAACACATAAAAGGTCATAACTTTTCAGTCAGTCCTTCTAAAGCTCCATTAAATTTCTTTCTAAGTCTGTTTATTCTCATTTAGTTTTCCTTTTATATGATCCTAATTAGTATGTACTTTGTTCTGGTTATGCTTTTTTTAAAGCTTTACTTCATAGACTTTTCAGATTTCCTTATATTCCTCATACTTGTTCATATTAATTGCACTGTTGTGTTTGACCATTTATTTAACCACCTTTTTTCTCATCGCCCTCGGGCGATCAGTTGTCAAGTGATGTCCATTCTGCTTGTACAACATCTAATGCATTTGTTCCCTCCTCCCACATTGTCCATCATCACCTCTTTCCTAGACTATTCTAATAGCCTCCGTTTCCAGCTCTCTCCTCTCTAATAATTCCCTACACCACGGCTAAAATAAATTTCCAATAGACTGACCATGTCACTTCCCTGCTCAAAGCTTATTATGGTGCCCTTTTAATTTTAAGATAAAATAATCATTGTAAGTGGCATGTGTTGACAAATATGGAAATATGTTTAATACGATTGTACATGTATAGTCTATATCTGATCGCTTGCTGTCTTGGAGAGGGGAAGGAGGGAGGAAGAAGAACATTTGGAACTCAAAATCTTGTAAAAGTAAATGGTGGAGGCAGCTAGATGGTACAGTGGGTAGAGCACCGGCCCTGGAGTTAGGAGGACCTCAGTTTAAATTCGGTCTCAGATCAGATACTTAACACTTACTAGCTGTATGACCCTAGACAAGTCACTAAACCCCAATTGCCTTTCCAAAAAATAAATAAATAAATAAAAAGTGAATGATGAAAACTATCTTTACAGGTAATTGGAAAAAATAAAATACTATTTAAGGGGGAAAAAAAGATTTTTTAAAAAGTGGCATGTGTATAGCACTTTAGCATCCAAAGGTATTCCCATTTTATAGGTCAGGAAACTGAGGCTCATGAAAGAAAGTTGTTTGTTCACAATCATCATGTAGCTGATAAATGCTTGAGGCAGGATTTGAACTCAGGTCTTCCTGACTCCAAATTCACCATCCTATCCATTATACTATGCTGCTTCTCTTTTGCCTGGCATTTTAAAACCCTTCACAATCTGGCTCCAATCTACCTTTTTAGCCTTATTTCACATTGTTTCTTTTCACACAATCTAAATTCCTGCCAAATTGGATCACTACTTGTTCCCCAAGCTCATTTTGGCCTCCCTGTTCATTTGGCACCATAATAAGCTTTTGAGTAGGGAAGTAACATGGTCAGTCTATTGGAAGTCAATTCTGCCTTTCAGAATTCTTATCTTCCTTCAAGCCCCAGCTCAGGTGCCCACTCATGCATATGGTCTTCTCTGATCCCTCTTCAGTGAGCAATGCTTGTAAATCAACTCTTTTCTCCCATTACGATCCATTTGGCATCATACTAATTTGTGTCCATGACAGCCCTCCCCCATTAGGCTGCAAGCTCCTTGACCAGAGGGACTGGCATTTTTCATCTTTGTCCTCCAGTGTCTAATGCAGTGCAGCAGATACAATTGATGCTTAATTAATGGCTGTTGAGTTGAACAATTTCTTTTAAAAGTGATAAACTATAGTATTATGGTCAGATTCAGAAGGCAGGGCTTCTGAAGAAAGAGTTGGACTTCAGAACTGCCATTTCCCAAACACATGCCATTGCTTTCCCATCTACGGTTATGGAAGCCTCCCAACCAGGACACTGTTCTGAGCCCCAACAACCAGAACCAAAACTTGTTCCAGGTAAAGAAGCACCCTCTGAGGCAGTCCCATTCTTTTACTTAATGTATCCCTTCTCAAATTAAAATAGACCATTCCCTCCAGATCCCTAATGGAAGAACTGCATTAACAGCTGAAATGACTTGGAATCAAATCGATCCCTTGTGCCCAGGGTTCCAGTAATTAGCCAGAAGGCACTGTCTTCACTATTCCACCAGGAAATTGAAGCTCAATAAATATTAAGCACCAATTGTGACAGACCTCTCAAGAGGCTAGGTATGTTTAGCACCTACCTGTTAGGTCACAGAAACTGGGACAGAACTTGAAATTCTCCAGCTGAGGAGTCAGCAGAATGGTGGACTGGAATAGGATTCATTCCTGACAGACTTTGAAAGCAGCCCCTTCCCTTCCTGCAGCCCAGGCTCTTGAAGAAGTAACCAGAAATTCCTGCAGTCTGTTCACTGCTTTGCTTATCTCTTTTCATCATTCTACAAATAATCATTTGCCACCAGCTGCTCTGCTTGATTTGACTCCATCATCTTCATCATGTCCCTCCATCATGATCGTGTGCCCTCCTCCCCAGATAAACTCATCACCAAGAAACTCATCATGAACATGGAGATTGATTGAGCTTTGCTACTTACATCTCATCAGTATCCTCAGTTGCTTCTATCTCTGATTAGAGAGCTAGAGTATGGAACAAAAAACTCCTACCATAGCCTCCCTTTATAGAAGGCTCAAAATGTCAGATTTACCATCAGCTGCTCTGCTTGGTTTCAACCGTATCAACATCTTCATCATGCCCCCTCACCAGGTACCCCCTGGTACTCCCCTGCCTTTTCAATTTCCTTCTGGGCTCTGTCATCCCCCATTAGAGGATAAACTTTTTGAGAGCAGAGATTGTCTTACCTTTCTTTGTATCTCCATCACTTAGCACAGTTAAAGCTTAATAAATGTTTACCATTTCTTCTCCTCACATCCAGCCTCATCTTAGTAAATAAAATTCAATTCCACAAATATGGGAACAAGACTTCATCCTCTATCTAACCCTAATAAAAATGACTCACCTTTATTTGGTCATAAAGTATTTTGCATACATCAAGTCACAATAATCCCCTAAAACAGCTAATATAAATGTCTTATCTCCATTTTATAAATGTGAAAACTAAGGCTCAGAGAGGTCACACACACATAGTAAGTAGCAGGGTTGAAATAGAACTTATGTCTCCTGATTAAAGGTCTATTATTCTTTCCATGATATCACACTGCCCTGAGGAAAGCAGTGAATTTGGAACCCATGACCAAGTACCCCAGCCTCTGGCCTTACATGGACTCAGTTCCATCCTGAGGAAAGGCTCCCCACATCACAATTCTTTTGTTTGTTTTGCCTGCACCTGGAGTTCCCTCTGGGAAAGTTCTGAAAATAGCTTCACTATAGCTCATGTCTAAGTTGTCTCAAATGTAAGTAAAAGAATCCCTATCACTTTTACAAGCACTCAAGGTAACAATTCATATCAAATAATCTTTATTTCACTCCACAGAAAATGGAGAAAACACATAAAGAACTTGCAATAGCCCATAAACAATTTAATTCTCATCCTCTCCAGTGAATTCCACCTTCCTAGGACCCTATGTGTTGTTCAGTCTTTTCGTCACCCCATTTGGGGTTTTCCTGGCAAAGATACTGGAGTAGTTTGCCTTTAACTTCTCCATTTTACAGATGAGGAAACTGAGGCAAACAGGGTTAAGTGACTTGCCCAGGGTCACACTGCTAGGAAGTGCCTGAGGCTGGATTTGAACTCAGGAACACAAGTCTTCCTAATTCCAAGCCTCATGTCTATCCACTGCACCAACTGGCTAGCTGCCTCAGGACCCTATGTAGTACCCTGGATTCATGAGACCACCTTTTTATTTAGACTCCCCTTAAAAGAAAAGGAATTTGGGCTTATTAGACTGGTAGCTTATTGATAGTCTAGTGATTTGAACCTTCACCATGGAGCCCCATATAGGCATCCAGCCTTATGGTACTACCCTGGAGGCTTGGACTCCCCTCATGGAAGAAAACTGATTCAGGGATGCTAAATAGGTAACTTCTTGCATTCCAATGAGTTTCACCTTCACTCCAAAGACCCATACAGGTATCACCACAAAATGGAAAGTAACTTGAGATTGCTGGAGAATTAATCCCCTTCCCACTAGATCTCTATGGTCTGTAGTAGCAGAGGGAAAAGACCAATTATTTTTTTTCTCCCTCTGTCAAAGATTTAGTCTCGTGCTGCTCCTCTAGCTTTAGGGGCCACATGAATGATCCTCCTTTCCCCAAGAATATGGCAAAGCCCATGAACTTACCTCCTCTTATTAGAAGCCTGAGTAAGAAACTCCTCCTCAGTTGCATGCTTCCCCTCCCTGCAGATGACATCTTTCAGAATAAAGAGTTAATCCCACTGTCTCTCCAAGGCTGGGGCCAGGAATGTGGGCATCAGGTGTTCCCTCCTTACTTGTGCCTCCCAGAGTCCTTCTCTTCCTTTAACGCCCAGCTCAAACACCATCTGCATGAAGCCTTTTTAATCCTTCAATGGCTAGTGTTCTCCCTCCCACACCACCTGGTATCTAACTCCTTTATATGTATGAAGTAGAAATGAGTACCTGTACATGTGTCTCCTCTATTAGAATATAAGCTCTTTATGAGTAGGTATTGCTTGAGTCCTTGCACTTATACCCCTAGCACCTAGCACAGTGCCTGACATGTAATAGCTGCTTCATAAAGACTTGTGGATTGATTGACTGATTAAGATTGATGGGAAATCTTGTCTGGGCTGCATTAGTGAGAACACATGCAATGCCCATGAGTCTTTGCTCCAAGGCAGCTACCAGTCATTCCCAGAGGAAGGTATTCCTTTATCCATGCCCACCTCTAACTCTTTCAGGGCCCCAGTTTGGTCTTAGCCCTGACACAATCTGATCCACCCTCCAAAAAAAGAAGGTAAAGAGGGAAAAAAAGGTTATCTTTTTATAGTCCAGCACAAAAGGAGTCAATCAATTTATCCCCAACTGATGAGCTCTCAGAAAGTCCCTAACAAAGGTTTACTACACTGTAATCTCAACAAGTTAATCAGGATTGACCCCTGGATTGGTGCCCCATTTAACCAAAGCAATGGGAAGGGTTGATCTGAGCCTAGCTACGTAGTAGGAACTTAATAGTGGTTAAGTCCATTTTTTTATCTGATGCTTGTACCGAACCTGCCTAGACCTTTTGTATCAAATCACACCCCACCCCCCAACTCACACTAATCTCCACTTACACTAATCTACTCTCATAAAACCAAATCAAGTGGTTCACAACATGGGTGGTGACAATGCTCCATCTATTAGAGCAGGGATCCTTAACTTTTTGTGCCATGGACCCCTTTGGCAGTCTGATAAGGCCAATAGACTCCTTCAAAGAATAATAATTTTTTAATGATTTAAGGAAATGGTAAATTTCAGTTAGAAGTTAGAGAAAATAAAAATGTAATTTTTCCCCATTCAAGTTTGCAGACTCCCTGAAGTCTATCTAGAAAAACTTTGGGGTCCATGAAGCCCAGATTAAGAATCCTTGTATTAGAGCCTTCCAGTTTCAAGAAAATGTCAGAAAAGCTGGAGTGAAATAGGACCAAAACACCTAAAAGATTGGGGAAATAAGGAACCAAGTGGAAAATAACAACTACCTAGAGCTGAAAGGAAGATTGTGATATCGAATAGATATGTCTTGTCTGTTATGGCACAAGGAAACCTGAACCACCCAGCAGAATTGGCTCTCTTATTTGGTATGGTGGAGTGAACATCTGGCTTAGGGCGAAGGGATCTAGTTGGGTTCAAGGCTCAGCTTTGACGCTTCACAAGCTGAGTGACTGTAGCCAAGTCACTTCAATTCTCCAGGTTTTTTGTTTGTTCATTTGTAAAATGGGGCTGAAAATACTTGAGCTCCCTACCTCGCAAAGTTTTTCTGAGAAAAGTGCTTTGTAAGCCTCAAAGCTCTTTATGAGTTATTATTTAATATGAAAGATATCTAGGGACAGAGATTTTGGCAACTCTTTGGGTAGACTATTCTGGTGTTTAATTGCAATTGGGGTTAAGAAATTTAGGTGTTCTTTTTGTTTGTTTGTTTCCCAACAGTTTCGTGTGAACTTCTCATCTTATTCAATTGGCAGCAACTTAAGTCATGTGTTTTCTCTGCATCTTCTTGAAATGGACCTATCACAGGAGCATAGCTAGTCAATGTTCTTCTTAGAATACCTTCGTTCACTTGAAGAATCATTAAGTTGTGAATCCTAATTCCAAGATGAATCCATAACTAGGGGTCTGAGTGCATAGTTGTCAAACTTTTTTCTCTTAAACCCAGGTTGCAGAGCCCCCAACATGTTCCCCCCCAGATCATGCCAAACAAGGAACCAGTGACTTTTGCCATAGGAAACAAAAAATGAATCATCATAAGAACAAGTTGAAAGAAGAATCCTACAGCTCAGACAATTACCCAAAGAACACATTTTCTGATAATTACAGTGCTAAAAATGGCTCGGCTTTGAAAATCCCTTCCCTTCTCCCAGGCAAGCTGAGGAGGAGGTTTGACAACACTCAGTAGTGGAGATGCAGTACATTCTGGGGTGTTTAGGAGACTAGTTCCAAGAAATTTCTTGGAAGGTACCAGTTCCCAGACGGTGGTGATGCTGACTGGATAGATCAACCCCAGTTCTCCCACACACCTACAAGCCTTTGCAATACTGAACCCTCAAGCTCATTCATAAGGAGACAAACCTAAAAAGGACACAAGACACAGGACCAGCCTCACCTCATGATGAGAGGATCATGATGATCATGTAGGCTTTGAAGTTGAAAGGGACCTTAGTTAAGTACCTTCATTTTATAGAGGAGAAGATTAAGACCCATTAATTAAGAAGATTAAGGGACTTCCTCAAGGTCATAGAAGCTATAAGTGGTAGACCTAAGGTTCAACTCTATCCAGCTTGTTCCTCTTTCTGCTATAGCCCGTTGTCCTTCACGCCACTTCCTTCATTTCCCTTAAGAAAGAAGAAGGGACTTTCAAGGTAGAGGTATTTAGGCTCAGGACACCTTACCTTACTGCATATACTGAATGTGTGCTTGGAATTGTGGTTAGAGAAGGGATGGAGTGAAGAATTGGCTTTAGGCAAGAGATAAGTGCCAACTCCCTGGGCTAATGCTAGACGGGAGGAAAAGGTGGCCAGTTTAGAACCATGGACAGCAGCAGGGGGAAGGAAGGGGGCAGAAGGGACCTAGAGAAAAATGGAGTGAGTATGGGTGAATGAAAATAAATCTAAAATAGAAAAAGATTATCAAAAAAGTTTTTTTCTCAAAAACTGCCTAAGACTCAATCTGTTAACTCCATAGGTATTGCAAACTGTATATAAATACATACATGATGGCTGGGCCCCTACTAAATTCACAACCCAGAATGTGGACCTCAAAATAAAGCACTCTCAGGGCTAGGAAGCAGACAGCAACCATTAGCAATGTGCATTCAAACTGGGAGCAGCAAATAAATGATGGAGCAACAGGATTATTACTGCAAAGCAAATATCCCGGTTGACCTGGGCTGTGACTCTGCCTTCCTCATTCCTTCTGCCTCCTGCCAGAGAATGCGGAAGGGGAACCCATTCTGAGTGCCAATAAGAAAACTAATACAGGATTTGGGATAACTGGTTTAATTTTACTTTGCCCAGAAGCTATTATATTGAGTTGTGTGTCAGACCTAAAGAATGAGATAATAAGGGGTTAGAAGAAAAGGGAGAGTGATGCCAAGCACCTCTCTAGGGGAGAACCGTTAGCAAAATTATAATGACTCTCTGGTATATACCTAATTCCAAATCATAGGATTTAAAGATGGAAAGGACATTAAGAATTATCGAGTTCAAAGCCTTTATTTTACACGTGAAGAAAAGAGACCCATAGAGGCAAAGTAACAAAAGTGAGAGGCAATGTGATACAATGGAAAGAGTCCTGGATATGAAATCTGAGAGCCTAGTTCAAATCCCAACTCTACCACTTCCAAGGAGTGTGAGTTTGGGCAAGTCACTTGACCTCTCTGGGCTTCAGTTTCCTCATCTTTAAAATCAGACGACCTAACTACATGATTTCTAAAGTCACTTTAAATTCTGACACTGCCATCTGCTATCTTGATCTTGGAAAGTCACTTAAGTCAATAAACATTTATTAAGTGCTTACTGTGTGCCAAGCACTGTGCTATACAGGACTGGGAATACAAATTCAAGCGAAAAAAGAAAGTCTTTGCCCTCAAGAAGCTAATATTTTAATGAGAGGAGGGAAGGAGGAAGGAAAGAAGAGAGGAAAAGAAAGGGAGAGGGAGGAGAGAAGAGGTAAGGGGGGGAAGAGAGACAGAAACAGAAATAGAGAAAAAGGAAAGATATGGGGAGGGAGGGAGAAGAGAGAGAGAAAGGAAGGAAAGAAGAAAGGGAGAAAGAGAGGAAAGGAAGGGAGGAGAGGAATTGTGAAAAGGGAATTTGAGAAGAGAAGAAAACCCAAGCAGGGACATGGTGAAAAAGTTGAGAAAGGATATGAAAGCAAAATGGAGTAGTAAGCATGGTTGTCCCAAGCATTTTCTCAAAATGGAGGTTCCAGGAGGAACTTAACCATTCTGGACCTCAGTTTCCTCAACTGTAAAATGAGAGGATTGGACTGGATCAATGGTGTGAAACTTTAATAGAAACAGGGTCTCTAATCTGCGTATAAGGATCCTTGCAGTCCACACACTGGACACACCACTGGTGGTGGTGGCGTTGTTTTTTTCTTTTTTTTAATTAAACAATTTATTTATTAATTTTTAGTTTTCAGCATTCACTTCCACAAGATTTTGAGTTTCAAATTTTCTCCCCCTCCCTCTCTTACCCCCTTCCCAAGACAGTGTGCAATCTGATATAGGCTCTATTTATATGTTCATATTAAACATATTTTCACATTAGTCATGATGTAGAGAAGAATTAGAACCAATGGGAGGAACCACAAGAAAGAAGAATCAAAACAAAACAACAAAAGAAAAGGAAAGCAAATTGTATACTTCCATCTACATTTAGATTCCATAGTTCTTTCTCTGGATGTGGATAACTTTTTCCATTGTGAGTCTTTTGGAATTGTCTTAGATCCTTGCATTGCTGAGAACAGCTAAGTCCACCAAAGTCAGTCATTGTACAATGTGGCTGTTACTATGTACAATGTTCTCCTGGTTCTGCTCACTTCACTCAGCATCAGTTCATATAAGTTTTTCCAGGCTTTTCTGAAGTCTACCTGCTCATCATTTCTTATAGCACAACAGTATTCCATTACATTCATGTATCATAACTTGTTCAGCCATTCTCCAATTGATGGGCATCCCCTCAATTTCCAATTCTTGGTCAAGCAGTGTCTTTTTCAATCACATCTGACTCTACATGACTCCATTTGGAGTTTTCTTGGCAAAGATACTGGAGTGGTTTGCCATTTCCTTCTCCAGCTCAGTTTATAGATGAGGAAACTGAGGCAAACAGGGTAAGTGACTTGCCCATAATCACATAGCTAGTAAGTGTCTGTGACTGAATTTGAATTCAGGTCTTCCTGACTCTAGGCCCAGCACTCTAGCCAGTGTGCTGATCTCCACATGCTGACTTAGTTTTAAAATATTTTATTATCTTTATTTTATTGTATTTCTATATTTTATTTTATTAAATATTTCCCTATTGCATTTTAACCTGGCTCAGGCCTCATGGGGAGTGCTGCAGGCCATATGCGGACCAGCGTTTGATACCTCTAGACTCCATACCCCCCAAGGTCCCTTCCAAATCTAAATCTATAATCCTAAGTGGCAGAACTGGGATTCAAATCCGTGTCCTGACATTTTAAAGCCAATGCTTTTTGTTCTGTTAGGAGAGAAGTATCTCCTCTTTGAGTTCATGTAGTAGGTTACTGCTGCCGAATAAATGTACCACAACAGAGAAATTATAGAGGTTAAAAACCTAGGTTTAAAATGCTTAACAGGTTCAAGAGGTAGAAAAATAACCCCAAAGATTAGGATTCTAATGATGCTTTTTACAGACAAAATAACATCAGAGACAAATAATTTTTGACACATAGCAATCTAATACATTTTCTTAAGCCGTAAATTTGAACAAACTTAAACAGCATCATAACTTCATACATTGTTTCCAATGTCTCAGAGCCAGAAGAATCCTTCCACAAATAGCTAAGGCACTTTGGGAAGCTCAAACTCCCCTTTGGCTTCTTATCTGAGGAATGTCAAAAAGTCTTCCCTTAATTTTATCATTCCATGAGTCAGGTTTTAGCCAGGTGAAGTTAATAGTCAGAAGAAACAAACATCAGTTAACCAAATGTTCCAGGACAAATGGCATAATAAAATTGAATAAAAGGAAAATGAAAAATAATCAGCACAGTACTTAACCACATTGCCTCTCCTTGTTATGAGTTCTTCGGGTCATACTTTATGCCTTGATTGGAAGTACATCCATCTGAATGACTTGATTTAGCCTACCTTCACTATGAAATGGAAAATATAGAATTCAAACATCATTAAGGAAATGCCAATCAGTTTCATTTATTTATGTTCATGGTTCACCAATAGACAAAGTACCTTCAGTTGTAGGAACCACAATTATCTTATCAATTTGAAGTAAGGAGAAAGAAAAATTAATAAATTTTCAAATTCTTCCCTTCCATAGACAACTGTCCTCTCCTTCATTCCTAGTAGGGTTCAATTAAATATTTGCTGACCAATCTCTTTCCTTATAACCAATAGTGCCTTTCACATTGTCCTTTGGTATGAAGCTCCAGGAGCTAGTTGTTGGACCTATTGAATACTTTTGGAATCATAAATTTAGATTGAGAAGGGACCTTAAAGATCTTCTAGATCAACCTACTCATTTTACAGGAGAGGAAACCAAAGCCCAAAAAGGAGAAGTGATTTGTCAAGGTCAAAGCAGTAAATGGCAAGCAGGATTTGAACCCAAAACCCCAATTCCTCATCCAGAACTCTTTCTACTAACTATACCACTTTTCTCAGCCCCTTTAACTGAAGGCATAGCCTCATTCTTAATTGGCACATTAGGCATCTATCAGGCACTGTTGTTTCCCACCAAGGTTTAGAAGTACTTCCAAGTTGAAAGTTCCAACCACCATGTAAAGGCTATACATGCATGTACATGATCATTTACTGGCATAAACACATTTACTAAGTTTTGTAGCAGGCAACTCCCAATTCTCATCAGTTCTAAAATCCCATAACCTAGAATAGCCTTCTTTAAATGGCACAGCAACCCCAAAAAGAGAAGCAATTGTGTTACACCTTAATCACATCTTGTGTCCCCAAAGAAACTGCCAATTAATTTCTTGAATACAGTGACAAGTTATAAACACACACAAAAAAACCCCATCTTCTAATCATGGAATCTCTAGGGGGAAACAGGCCTTTTTTTAGCACAAACTTGACACTGAGATATCTACAACAGCAGAGTGAGGCAAAGTCAGTTGCACCACCATCCGTCACCACACAAAGGAAAAAAAGGTTATTAAACCCAGCCCCAAGGCATTTGCAAATATCCGGTATTACCCTGACACTTCGATTGATGGCTACCCCCTTCTAATTAGATTCCCTTTGTCTCTCAAGATTTCCCAAGTGCTGATTATAAGGCCCTGGCTTAGCCCTTTGGGAGACAGAGCCTGAACTTGGCAGGTTGCAAGGTATGTTTGTTCTAAATATCCACCATCTTGCCCGCCCCGTGTGAATCTCACAATCAGAGCCACCGATGTCCTGCACTTACTCACTTTTCTCAAAAGGAAGCAGATACGTTCGATGTTTCTCAGCCGTTCTCTCTGTGAAAGGGCACAGAAGAAAGAAAGGGAAGAGTGAGGTTAGAGTTCTCCTGAAATATCACATGTAGTTAGCATGTACCAGGGGAAAAAGCCATTTGACACCCCCCTCAAAAAAAAAAAAAGGGTACCTAGTAAGGTTAAGTAACTTGCCATGGTCAGAATGGTAAATGGCAAAGTCAGGATTTGAACCCAGGTCCCCCGATGACTTCGGAGTTCTCCCAGATTGAAGTCACACCCAAACCACACCTAGATTTAAGCAATATGTCTGAATCATATTTAACCAAGCCCATCCCCATAACCACATACCCAATTAAGAATTTTTTTTAAGGTCAGTGGCCCATACCACATGGATCAAGTCAAGTCAAGTTAACAAGCATTTATTAAGCATTTATTACTGTGTGCCAGGTACTTTGCTAAGCACTAAGGATAAAAGTACAAGCAAAAATAAAGACAGTCCCTGACCTCAAGGAGCCAACATTCTAATGGGAGAAGAAAACACATAATGGAGAGCTAAAAAGCAGGGAAGAGGGTTCGAAGGAAGGTACTCTAACTCTTGCATGGTGGCAAAGTTGGAAGAATAAAGCGCGGCTGGTCTAGGCCATTCCTCAAAATGGAGGTTCTGGGAGAGATTCCCCAATAGGAGAAAGGAACCACAGAGGCAAAGGGAGAAGGTGGCTAAAGCATGGAAGCAATGTCTAGAGAGTAATGTATGACTGGACTGGGCGCTTCCTCAACATGGAGGTTCCAGGACCGCAAACATTTTTCTCTATCTGTTGTTTTCTCTGATAGTGAATTTGTTGCTTCAAATATAGTTCAGAGAAAAATATCATAGGCTTAGAGCTGGAAGGGACCACAGAATCCAACCCCTCTTGTTTTACATATGAGGAAACTGAGGTCCAGAAAAATTACATGACTTGCCCATAGTCACACAGGGAAGAAGTGACAAAAGTAGGATTTGAACTCAGACCCTTTAACACCAAAGTCAGTGCTCTCTCCACTATACCATGCTGCCTCTTTCCTTCTGTGATCTTGAGCAAGTCATTTTCATTCTGTGGTCCTGTTTGCCCAACTGAAAAATGAGGGGGTTAGACTAGATCAGGGTTTCTTAACCTGGGGTTCATGGGTCCAGGAATAGATTTCAGAGGATCCATGATTTTTTAGAAATATATTTTGAAAACTATACTTCAAACTAATTGGTTTCCTTTCTGTTGTATGTATTTAAAAGTATTCTTCTGAGAGGGGATCAATAGGTTGTACTAGCTCTGTCAAAAGGGGTCCCAAAAGAAGATTAAGAACCCCTAGACTACAGCCCTTCTAGATCTAAATCTGCCTATATATGAAGTCTTCTGCTAAGTCCCAAGGCTTCCAACAGATTCCCAGTGCCCTGCAGTATCAATGGTGGACTGCCTCTCCACCCTCCTCCAAAATGAAGAATCCAGGTCTATCTCCCTGGCGCCGCATGCGCTCTTGGGAACTAATTGCAGGGCCAACATCACTTGTCTCTGAAGATTCCTAAGGCCTTCAGCCTGCCCAGCCTTGGGGAATTTCCATTTGACTATCTCAACAAATTAGAAAGAACAGGGTGTGCCAAGGCTAGTCTTTAATGCAGAGCAAGTTCCCCTGCCTCTTAGTTTTAACCTTCAAAAGTAGGAGGGGGGAAACAAATCAATCTATCCTTTAAATTAAATACCCATAGACTCAGACTCAGACTCAGACTGAGAGTCTCTTAAGAGATCATAATTTATCTCCAAAGTCTGGCTCATGGTCAAGTGAAGAGGCCCTGAGGCAGAAGAGCAGGCAACACTGGTTATAATGCACTCACTGGGTGGCCCCTTCATTTTCTTGCAGGAGTGTTTCATAATACCAGATGCCATCTTGAGTATCGCTGTGCTACTTGCCACAGTAAGTTCCATAATGATATGGCAGAAAGAATATTGGGCCTGACTCCAGTAGTCAGGAGATACCTGGTTTTAGATTCTGTCTCTGACGCTGACTAGCTATAGCACCATGGCCAAATGATTTAATCTCTGTGAGCCTGTTTCCTCCTCTATAAAACAGGCATGATATCTGTAGCATTTGCCTCAAAGGGTCGCTGTCAGAAGCAAATGAAATAATGTGGGTAAAGTACTTTGTATGCCTTAAAGCCTATATAAATGTCAGCTAGTTTTATATAAAATGATTTGGTTTCCATAGATTCGATAGTAAAGAGTTTCCAAAACTGTTCTTTAATTAAATCATGAATATAATGACCCCTTTTCTTACCTCTTATACAGAGGAGATAATCAACATCAAGACAATTAAGGCACACTCACAACAAAGAGAAGGAGCTCAGGGTCTGGTTTTTGTTTTCATTTCCTTTTTAATTTAATTTATTTTTATTTTTCATATTTATTTTCTCTCCCTCCTACTTCCCCTTCCCAATTGAGATAAAGGAGAAGGAAGAGAGGGAAAAAGAAGAGGAAGAAGAAGAGGTAAAGAAAGAAAAAGAGGAAGGAGAAGAGGAGGAGAAAAAGAGGAGAAGGAAGAGGAGAAGAAGAAGGAGAAGAAGAAGGAGGAGAAGAAGGAGGAGGAGGAGGAGGAGGAGAAGGAGAAGAAGAAGGAGAAGGAGAAGAACAAGAATAAGAAGAAAGAGGAGGAGGAGGAGGAGGAGGAGAAGAAAGAAAAAGGAAGACAAAAAAGTAATAAGAGGAAGAAAGAGGAGGAGAAAATAAAAGAAAGGAAAGGAAAAGAAAAATAAAACCTTCCATCTCATGGGGAGGGGAGAGGCAGACAAAGAAGGAAGTGGGGGGGAGGCAAAAACCAGGGCAGTCTTCCTTCCATACCTGGGAAGGTGCTTATCTCAG
This sequence comes from Vombatus ursinus, assembly GCF_900497805.2. Lineage (NCBI taxonomy): Eukaryota > Metazoa > Chordata > Mammalia > Diprotodontia > Vombatidae > Vombatus > Vombatus ursinus. Next base: position 26,758,353 of record NW_020954576.1, read on the forward strand.
GCTCTGCTTGGCACAGAGTCTAAGACTTAGTACTTCCCTGAAAACCTTTGAAGCTAAAATGGCTTATCAAAATTCACTCTGAAGCTCATCAACCTTTACTGTATCACTTTATGGCAATGACATAAGCCAGATGCTACCAGTGCATTGTGACTCTGGCCAAGTCACTTTCCCTTACTCAGCCTCAATTTCCTCATCTGTAAAATGGGAATAATAAGAGCATCTGTCTCAAAAGGTTGTTGCAAGGATCAAATTGAATCCCATAAAGTGCTTTGCAAACTTTAAAGCACTATACAAATACTAACTATTATTTTCCTATTACTATTATTAATCATTAACATCCACGCCTCAGTTACTACCCACTAGTAGTAAGCTCTAATGAATCCTTTCAGGCCACCCAGATACCCTGCCCCCATAAGCACCCTGGTAGCTTAGAAGAGTTAATGAGCCTCCCACAGGATCCAATATACCACCAGGGAGTACTGAGAAAATCTAGCTCCCTTTATTCTCCCTACTAATTTAATCTCTGACTGAGGACACTTTCCCACGGACATCTGGGGCCCCATTTATCCTTTCAGATGCCCCAGGCTATGCAGTGACAAAGATACCTAAATAATAACCGAAGAGCCCAGTGGAATTTTTGTTGCTGTCAGAAGGCTAAGTCAAGCCCCAATTTCAGTGTTACACAACCTTAGCAAGCAACACTCCCCAGCTGCTTTTTTGTTCTCCAAAACTAAGTGAATTCCCACTGGGCAAGGAGGCCTGCCTTCACAGGAAGGTACCAGGATTTCACCGAAGACTTTTGCCTCCATAGGAGGGAAATAGGCTGATGATTTGGACTAGCATCTTCACCTCCTACACCTACACACACATACACACACTTTTTTTTTTCTAGGTTGGAATGGGGAAGGCACTGGACACTTTAAGTGTATTGCTTTTCAATTCCAGCCCTGATATGATTAGGATGATGAAAGTTCAGGCATGGACTGTCTGTCTCGGAAATAGATTTCATCAGAATTGTTCAATGGAAGCCTCCTTTCTCTCATTCCAGGGCACCTCTATAAACCTGGCTCAGACACAGGTCTGTGTTAGTGTTAGAGCAGCAACACTCAGGGAAATGGAGAGCATCAGTGAAACCCTATCAATTGTTACAGACATGGATTACCAACAGAGAGCAAAGGGGAAAGAGGGAAGATGAGAAATTGGTCATGAGCAACATTTTACTGAGCAAAAGGTCCACAGAGTATGTGCTTCAAAGGGAAATGAAAAATAGTTCCAATCTGCAACAGGAAGCTAATATGTAACATTTGGTTTGAAAGTGGTTTGGCTATGTGTCATCGGTTCATAGAAGGATCTGAAAGAGATATTAAATTCAACTCGTCCAAAAACTGAATTCATCCTTCCCTCAAAACCTTCCCCTGCTTTCCTAACTTCCCTGTTACTGTGGAAGGCACCACCATCATTCTCTCAGTCACCCAGACTGGGGACCTAGAAGTCATCCTTGACCCTTCACTCTCTCTCACCCTCATTTTTGTTGCCAAAACTTGTTGATTCTACCTTCACAACATATCTCAAATATGTCCCCTTCTCTCCCCACTTCATAACCTGGCTCCTTTCTACCTTTCTGGTCTTTTTACCCATTACTCACCTCTAGTGATACTGACTTCCTTGCTGTCCCTCACAAGACATTCCCTCTCCCAACTCCAAGCATCTTCACTGGTTGCCCTCCTCCCCTAAGCCTGGATTGTTCTCTCTCCTCATCTCTGCCTTCTGAGTCCTCTAACTCCCTTCAAATCCCAGCAAAAGTCCAACCTTCTGCAAGAAGCCTTTTGCAAATCCCCCTTAATGCTACTACCTTCCCTATGAGATTATCTCTAATTTATATCTTCTTTGTATAGTGCATAGTTGTTGTACGGTGTGTTTTGTCTCCTCCGTTCAACCATGAGCTCCTGGAGAGCAGAAACTAGTTTTTGCCTTTCTTTTGTATCCCTAACATTTAGCACAGTGCCTGGCATGCAGCAGGTACTTACTAAGTGCTCGTTGGCTTATTGACTAGATTTGACCTTAAAAATCAGAGCCTTGATTTTTGAATTCTCATCTTACAAAGGAGGAAACTGAAGTCAAGAAAAGGAAAGTATATTGCCCAAAGGGACACAAACAATCAATGACAAACCAACTCTTAAAAGCCAGACCTGTTGATTCCCGGCCCAACACTCTTACCCCTACCTCCCACTCCCTCTAGCACAGGTTGCTTGAATAACCTTGTGCAACATCTCTCATTCCAAGCTCACCTAGTTCCTACTCACCGCATGAACAGGGTTACACTGGTCTATGGGGCTCTTGAAATCGGTCCTTAATTCATCAAAGGCAATTATCTGAAAAGAAAAGAGGAGAATCAAATTAGTCAGTGGCAAACCTAAGTTACTTATTAAAGCAATGGATAAAGAATCTCTTAGAGACAACTGTCAGCTATAAACTCTAAGATAGAGTAGACAGAGTGGGTGGCCTTGGTGCAAATCCTATCATCCCTTATGGTGTGACCACGAGCAAGGCCCTTCACCTTTCTAAGTCCCAGTTTCCCCATCTGTAAAATGGAGATGCTGTTGACCTCATTAAGCTGAGGCTGAAAGGAGATAATGTAATGTAAAGCACTGTATATAAATGACAGTTATTATCATGTAATTATAGGATGGGAGATAAAATGATTTACACTAAGCCTTTCATTTTACAGATGAGGGAACTGAGGCCCAGAGAAAGGAAGTGATTTCCCCAAGGCCACATAGTAGAAATGGGCAAAGTGAGGGAAAGGGAAGCAGACATAGGAAGTAAAACAACATCTAGCCAATGCTTTCAATGTCTTCCCCTATGAATATTTCACAGGAGCTGCTAATAAAAAAGCAAAATAAACTATTCTACATTTCACCTCCCACTCCTTCTCTATCAAAAATAAAGTAATACCAAAGGCAACAGCAACAAACCTTGCTAACCCATACATTGGTTTATCTAACCCCAGATCACTAAGAGTTGGCAAGACAGACTTCTCCACTCATAGTCCTAAAGACCCTTCTGGATGTTGACTGACACCTTCTAAGAGAACACTGATCTCCTGGTTGAATAGCCTCCTACCTAGGCCATATCAAAAAGAAAAACTGTGTTAAGTGACATTCTCTAGGCCATTGAAGGAGTTAAGAATAGGCCTAAAGAAAATCAGTCAAAAGGTGCTTATTAAGCACCTACTATGTGCCAGTCACGTGCTAAGTGCCAAGGATACAAAGAAAGGCAAAAAGAGTCCCTGACACCAAGGAGAGTACATTCTAATGAGGGAGGCTTCATTCCCAAGTCCTCTTCCTAAACCCTGGTTGTTTTCTCTGCCAAAAAAAAAAAGTGACTTGTAATTCCAAAGTGGTATTTGGACAGCAGGCTCCCTCTCTGGAGGCTGAGAAGTCATTCAGTTGGAGAAAGCTGGAGAGATATTTTTGGGGCCATTTTACCCCAACAAAATGTCATCCTGCCTCTCTATGAATTACTATAATCAGCTCATCCCCAGGAGAAGTGATGTGGAGGGTGGAAAGAAGACTGACCCCCTGCTATGTTCTCTCCTTCACTTCAAGGGCAAGCACCAAACTCTCCCCACCACCACCACTCTAGCCCCTGTGCATATGACAGACCTGTCAAAGTGATGAAGCTATAGCTCTATTATCTTATGTGTTTTTCTATCAATACATGGCCAAGAGAGAAGCCCCAAAAGATGTTTTTGGAAGGGACTGGTTTTCCTCTCAGCCTACCATATAAAAAAACACAAAGGAACAACAACTTACCTTCACCCCAGACACATAAACACACACACACACACACACACACACACACACACACACACACACCAAGAGACAATCATGCTCAATATACTTTTTTATCACATATCCTTCTGGCTCTCAAAATTTAACTTTACCAATGTGATTGCCTTAGATAGTAAGTTCCCTAAGGTCAGGAACCATATGTATATTTCAGGCTATTAAACATAATACCATCATTGGTGTAAAGTCCACTGGAGAATGTGCAATCTCTACCTGCCTCTCTACCATCCAAATGTGATGGTTCTTGTCTTGTACAAATGCCACCAAGAGTGGATTGTCCTGGCAATGGCAGCTGGTACTTGTTGCTGGTAGGGAGAAGCTGTGGGCCCCAGAATCTGTGAATCTGACAGCTTGCAGTCAGTGCTAGCCCCAGGGCTCCTGACCTTGAGTACTGGCTAGAACAAGGCCTGGGGAAGGAGAGGACTTAAGCACAGAATTACAACTGATGCCGATGGGCAACCCTCACAAAAAGGCACTTACTAAAGGCTTTCTGGTGATGGTGATGACATTATACACAATGAGGACAAGGGCTTTTCCCTCAGCCCCAGGTGTTACTCTCTGCTTAGTGCAAATTCACTAAAGTGTCACAGTCACAATCTCCAAAATGGCATCTGAGGTCTGGTATCTGGTACACAAGTCAGAAGACCTGGGTTCACATTCTGCCCCACACACACTTACTTACTGGCTGTGTGACCCTGGTCAAGTGCCTTAATCTCTCTGTTCCTTCATTTCCTCATTTATAAAATGGGGGAATTCAACTAGAGGCCTCTGAAGTTCCTTGAAGCGCTTCCTCTATAAGACTGTTCCACCTCTAACTAGCTGTGCAAATTTGGGCAATCACCCAACCTCTCTAGTTCATCTTTGTTTCTTCAAGTATAAAATGAGGGTTAGGACCAGATGATCTCAAAAGGCCCTTTGTATTCCAAAAAGTATAGGATTCTAACACAAAGAATTCCTTAAAATTAAAAAGAGACATCCACAGCCTATGGTTACATAAAACCTTTTGAAGGGATAGACTTTCATAGTCATCTCTTTATTGACAGTGACAGATAAAGGTAATGGAGATGATTAGGATGAGGATGAGGATGATGAGAAGGAAGTTTATGATAATGGTAGTGTAGAAGAGGTTTATAAAATTTAGATAACTAGGACAGCTACGCTGTACAGTGGATAAAGCCCTGGACCTGGAGTCAGGAAGATCAGAGTTCAAATCATACTTCATAACCTCACTAGTTGAGTGTCCCTGGACAAGTCACTTAATCTCTCTCGGCCTCAGCTTCTTTATCAGTAAAATAGGGATAATAATACTACCAACTTCACAGGGTTGTCTTGAATATCAAATGAAGTAATATAAATAATGTTTTATAGATTATATTATGCATTGATTATATTAAGATAATTGCTATATTCTACATATTGGTTTACATGTTATATATTATATAATATTTTTTACATTCTATATAAAATATATGGGCAGCTAGGTGGCACAGTAGATAGAGTACCGGCCCTGGAGTCAGAAAGGCTTGAGTTCAAATTCAACATCAGATACTTACTGGCTATATAACTATGGGCAAGTCACTTAACCCTGTTTGCCTCAGTTTCCTCATCTGTAAAATGAGCTGGAGAAGGAAATGGCAAATCCCTCCAGTATCTTTGCCAAGAAAATCCCAAATGGGCTGGATATGATTCATTGACAAAGCAAGAACAATAAAATAATATATATACACACAAACACACACACATATAGTACTTTGAAGATTTTAAAGCACTATATAAATGCTAGTTATTATTATCATCATCATCATTATTATAAAGTCACTGCTTTCAAGGAATTTGCAACCTATTTGGGGTATTAAACACCAACAGAGTTATGATACATGGTATGACACGATAAATTCATCAGAGAATTCTAAAAACAAAGTGCTATGTGAAGGCTAAGGGAGAAAATCATTAGGATGGGAAGTCTCATAACTTCTGCTGATGGTTCTGATGAAAATAATGGCGACAGTGATGAACTGAGGGGCAACACGGGTGCATTAAATGCTATTCTTGGCACTTTGCTCAGAACTTGAGAATATTACCATGAATTTAACAAGGTTTGGGTGTATACTGCTCTAGTATACAGGACCTAACGGTTCTTAGCATACAATTTCATGAAAAGTTAGAATATTCCACTGGCCTACAGAGATTATACTACATTTGTGTTTCTTCTAATGCCAAGTAACATGTGCACAAAAGGCAGGTTAGTCCCCTTGTTAGGGGAAAAGTTGAAAGGGCTAGTCCCCCTCTAATCTCTGTTTTATCAAAAAGAATGAAATTTTCCTTAAAAGAATAGGAGAACTGCTTCAAGGGGGAAACAAAAGGAAACAAAATCTGAAAAGGCAAAGGGGAATCTCTGCCTAAGCCTGTCCTCACTCTGTCAGGAGACTAGAGTGAGAAAGAGGGGAAGAAGGCTGACTGAAACTTGGGAGCTGTGTTTCTTAGGATCTACAGGAATCATCTCCTGTAGCACATGTCCTTCCTTGAATGCAGGTACCTGAGCTGGAAGGAGCTGGTTCTAACACTTACTCCATTTATCTCAAGACTCTTGGAGAAGCCCCAAGGTGAGTTGCATAACCGGGCCCAACTCCTGCAGAGGAAAGTGGGAAATGGAAAAACAAAAGAAAAGGGAATGTAGGTACAATGCCAAATCCCCAAAAGACTCAGTAGGAGGTGCTGATCAAGTAGCCAGTCTACTGTCCAGGTACTGGAGGATGGGAAGTGAAAGGGGAAAATCTACGTGGACTCATTTACCCAATTTAGCAAGAGTAGAAACTATAGATGCCTTGGAATGATCCAACTAAGAGAAGGTTTCCATAGCTGCCTTAGTAGAACCTTTGTGTGGAGGTTGGAAGATGTGGGTGTCCAATAAAAAAACAAACCAGAAAATTTTGGAAACCCAGGAAGCATTCTGGCATCAAACTTATAAAAGACCTGGAATATTGTTGACAGATACAGAAATAGCTGTGCATCATCTTGTCATGTACAAATTGGAAGGTGTGCTGCTCACCCAATAAAATTTGACATCATAAGCAAGTATAAAGAGCAAGGAAGAAATTATCTTTCAGATCTATGGAAAGGAGAAATGTTCATGACCAAATAAGGGATAGAGTGGATTAGAGGAGGTAAAATGGACAAATTTGATGATATAAAATCTAAAAAGGTTTGCACAAACAAAACTAATATAATTAAGGGCAACTAGGTGGCGCAGTAGATAGAGCACCGGCCATGGAGTTAGGAGGACCTGAGTTCAAATCTGACCTCAGACACTTGACACTTCCTAGCTGTGTGATCCTGGGCAAGTCACTTAACCCTGATTGCCTCACCAAAAAAATTTTAAATTTAAATTTAAATTTTTTTAAAAAACTAATATAATTAAAGTTAGAAAGTTTCACTGATAAAGGTTTCATATACAAGAAATGTAAAGAACCAATTCAAATTTATAAGACTAAGAGCCATTCCCCAATACAGAAATGAATATTCAAAAAATAAACAGGCTGTTTTCAAAGGAAGAAATCCAAGCTATCAACAATATGAAAAAATCGCTGCAAATCACTAATAATTAGAAGAATGAAAATTAAAGCAACTCTAAGGTTTTACCTCACACCTATCAGATTGGCAAAGATCACAAAAGAGGAAAATAACCAAAAAAGGTGGGGGAGGGGGAGACCTGCAGGAAGCAGGTACATTAAACTGCTTTTGTTGGTGGAGCTATGAATTGGTCTGGCCCAAGGGTGAGAACCTGCAGCCTTAAAGCCACACATGGCCTTCTAGGCCCTTAAGTGCAGCCTTTTGACTGAATCCAAATCTTACAGAACAAAGGACGATTCCCCACCCCCTGGTCCAGCCATTCTGGGGAGCAATTTGAAACTAGGTCCAAAATATACTTTGACCCAACAATAGAGCTTCTAGGTCTATACCCCCACAATGATCAAAGAAAGGGGAAATGTCCAAAAATATTTATAGCTTCTCTTTTTGTGGTAGCAAAGAACTGGAAACTAAGGGAGTGTTCTATCGGGGGGGGGGGGGTATGGATATACAAATTATAGGAATTGAATGCAATGGAATATTATTGTACCATAAGAAATAACAAAATGGACTGTTTTAGATGAAACTGTCAAGACTTCTACGAAATGATGTAAAATGAAGTGAGCAGGACTAGGAGAACAATAACAATTCTATTATAAAGAAAAAAATGTTGAAAGACTTTAGAACTCTGAATGCAACGATGAATCACGATGCCAGAGGACGAAAAACAAAACACACAATCTGTCTCCTGCCAGAGAGGAAATGGATTTAAAATGCAGAAAGAGACACACATTTCAGACATGGCCAATGCAGAGATATGCTTTGTTAGACTATGCATATTTGTTATGAGGGTTTTATTTTTTTTGTTGTTCATTGGTCAACTGTGGGGGAGGGAAAGTGGGAAGGAGAGAATAAATGCGTGCAAATAAATAAATATATACATCAATTATAAGTGAATGAATAATGGAAAATTTTACGATGAGATGACACAAATATAAATTATTTCATTGAAGATGGAAAGAAAGATTTGTTTAAAGGGACTGATGTGGCTGCATAGGGAACTCACAAAACAACTTGGATTTTTTAAAAATGATTAACAGAAGATATAAATGAGAGTAGGTAATTAAACACAAATGAATGGAAGTTTCATAAAAATAACCTCAGGAGTACAAAAGCTCAGAATGAGCTAGAGCTGACAATACATACTAAAGACAAGAAAAGAGACTTTTATTTAAAGCTTGAGAAGGTTAAAAAAGTAATCAGATCTTTGCTTGAGGTGAGTGGGATGATGATACTGAATGTAAGAGAAGGCAGATTTATTCACTTGTTGGTTTGTTTCTGTTTCCTCTATCAACATCTACTGAAGTCCTACTCCAAACATCTCATTGTATCATGGAGTTGACCCTGACTTCCAAAAGCAGTATCAAATGAGCATAACCCCAGTAGATCCTATCAACATGGAAAGACTTCAAATATGGGCACAGTAACAAACTGTCTATCTGTCATCTGAGGATCAGTCCAGTGAAGTGTGGAGAAGCTAGATGACCAGGCTGCTCTCCATTTGGTGAATTGTTCAGACTTAGCAACTCTCAAAGACCATCTAAGTCACTGAACTCTGTTTGGATGGAGTGCGCACAGTGACATAATCATTTTACTCTGCACTTAATTGCCTTTGTACATGTTGATGCCTTCTCCCTCAGTAAGATACAACCTACTTGAAGGCAATGACAATTTTTCATTTTTGTCTCTGTATCCCTAATGCCTAGCATAGTGCTTTGGGACCTAGCAAATATTTTATAAATGCTTGTTATCTGGCCTCAAACACTTACTAGCTATGTGACCTTGGGCAAGGCACCTAACCCTATTTGCCTCAGTTTCCTCATCTATAAAATGAGCTGGAGAAAGAAATGGCAAACCACTCCAGTATTTCTGCCAAGAAAACCCAAATGGAGCCACAAACAGTTGGACACAACTGGAAAAACAACTTTAAAACAACAAATTGTTGTTGAATGAATGAATGAAAACAATCTTTAGGCTAAATATCATCAATTCCTCCAAGGAATCCTCTTGAGGATGATCTTAAGATCTCTCACCATCCTGGTAACTTCCTCTCAACACACTCCAAATGATCAATACTCTTCCAAAGAGCAGGCTGGATTGAATCAGAGAAATTATTTGATGTTTCCAATTGACTCCAAGTGTCTTCCTAAAACAAAAGCCTATCCTTTTAATATCAGCATTCTTTTGGTATGCTATCTGGCTACGAACCACAGTATTCAAAAAATTAAAATTGGAAGTCACTCAAAGGGTAACAAGCATGTAGTGGGCATGAGTTGACTTCAGTGTGTTGTGAATGAGAAACATTCAATATGTATCAGAAGAAAAAGGCTAAACATATACTCTATTGAGCAGGGTTAATCCACATAGAGTTGTCTGATGAATGGATAGCTCTCTAACTTCCCATCTAAATTCCTCCCCATGACTCTGATATTAAAGGATAACAAGTAAGCAGATTCAGGCTGCTCACAGTTTGAACCTAGACAAAAACTGGTCACCACAACAAAATCTCTATAAACTCACCTAATTTTTCCACATTACTCCCATATTCAGGAGATGAGCCACCATACTTTGGATGGTCATATCAGCAGGTGTTTGACTAATGGGATTTCTTCCCTCTGGGAATAGTGTAGAAATTGGGCCAGAGATCCAATAAAGACCAAAACTTTCTGGCCTACCTGGAGTACTGCAGTGAAAATACCCTTGAGCAGACCCTCAGAATTTTCTCACTTCCTATAGTCCACTAGGAGGTGTGCCCTAAATCTTCCCAGGTTCTTCTATGTCTGACTCATTACTATAAGTCTAACAGCCACTGACCCTTCTCCCTGCAGTTACCTTTAAACCCTGACCACTCAAATAGGGAAGCTGGAGATGATTCATTAGAAGGTAAGCTGTATGAAGTCAGGGACTGCCTCCCTTTTGTCTCTGTTATGTCCAGAACCTATCACAGTGCTTGGCCACATATTCAAACAGTTCTGTGATGTCACTGATAATTGGATCCAGGGCAGCTAGGTTCTTCAATTTCTTACCTTCTGTGCTTTCTATGAGACTTTAAACCACAGAATCCTCAAAATTTTATTAGGCATCTATTTCAAAGGTGTTGTACTATGCCTTGAAGACCTCAACTTGGAACCTATATGTTTTGGGACATCTGGGTGGTGCAGTGGATAGAGGGCCAAGCCTCGAGTCAGGAAGAATCATCTCCCTGAGTTCAAATTCAGCCTCAGACACTTAGTAGTTGTGTAACCCTGGACAAGTCACATAACTCTGTTTGCCTCAGTTTCTTCATCTGTAAAATAATCTGGAGAAGGAAATGGCAAACCACTCTAGTATCTTTGCCAAGAAAACCCCAAATGGTGCCACAAAGAGTCAGACACAACTGAACAAAAAAAAAAAAAAAAGACTCACAGGATAAATTTTGTCTAATGGTCTTTTAAATGTCAAGCCAGACACAATTGAAATGACCCAACAATAACAATACATGTTTCCTCCAATGATCCTTGCCTCCTCTTCCATAACATGTCTCCCCATAAGTTCACCACATGGGGTCAACCTAACACAATGATGGTCCTTCTTTGATTTTTCCTAACATCACAAATTTACAAATAGAATTCTCAGATTGCCTACCTTTTTGACCCCCTTTCTCCTCACCACACAACCAGCCCATTCTCTTTTTCAAACAGTCATTCTCCCTATTCCAGTTCTTCAGAGTTCCTCATCTGTTACACACCCAACCCACTCACACCCAATGTGTACCTCTCCACTGCCTCCTATGCACCTTATTATCTATTCTTCAGAGACTACCATGTTGTATGTCACACAGTCATCTAACGATGCTTTCAAGGTTGCCCTCTGCCCAACAGTGATCATCCCAACTGCAGAGCAAGGAACTAAAAGGCCTTTGTTGTTGCTATGAATCATGCTTAGCAAGATGTTCCATAGGAGTTGTTTCCAGAGTGCTTAGACTGAGGTGGCAAGTGTGGAGGAAGTCTGCAGACTTGAATAGACCTATGGACAGGGCCACTTGGGATGGGAATGAGTTGGTTATAAAGACAGGGCTTTTTTGCCATCAGGAAATCCTTTCAGAGACAGACTGGGCCATTCTTTTTTCACCTCATCAAATCTCTGTGGGAGATGGGAGGGAGGTGTGACTGCATAAGATAGATTTTTCTGGTTTCTTTTCCTGATTTTCCCTCGGAAATTTTTGGTTGCTGTAAGTGCTAATATAGCTGAAGACACTGATTATATGCACTTTGCACCATTTGGATGATGATAAGTTTCAGCTGCTGTGTGTAAGGCACAGTCAGATCAAGAAAGATGCTAAAGATAGGAAAGTCGTGTCATATAGTGTGGCCTGTCCGTTTGCCCACCCTGCCTCCCAGCCCTCAAGGTTCTCTGGCTCCAAACTCAAGAGAACCTCTCAAGGCCCCATGGCTTTACACCTGTGCTATTCACTTGGGCTCTTTGTTAGCTAAGGTCACCCATGTTATGAGGCCACAGTGGAAAGAACATTGGACTTGGAGACTGACGGCCTGTCTTTGACTCCCACTCCTCACTCTTAATAGCTGGGTGACCCCAGGTAAATTACTTGACCTCCCTGAGCCTCAGTTTCCTTATATGTAAAATAGGAATAAGCCAGATTTGGCTTGAATGGACTTTGTAAATGTTAAAACACTCTTTAAATGTGTGTTGGTCTCATACTCAGATTCTACTTTCCATGCACCAAAAGATCACTTTATATTTGTGGTATTTTAACTTTCTTTTTCAAAGTGCTTTCACATCACTTATTTCATTTTATACTCCAGAATCTAGCATAGTGCTTGGCACACAGTAGGCACTCAATTAATACAGGCTGATTGAGTAATTACACTCACCATACCCCAATAAGGTATTCTCTTGATTTTACAGATGATAATACTGAGAGATAGAGGTTAAGGGGTCTAAGGCCACCCAATTAGTTAGTGGTGAGGCTAGAAACCAGGCCCTCCAGTTTCTTACCTTGTGCCCATTCTATGAGACTTTAAACCTCAGAATCATCAAAATTTTATTAGGTGCTTATTTGAAGGTGGTGTTATGCTAGGCCTTGAAGACCTCAATTTGAAACCTATATTTGAAGGTCTCTGGTATATGTTTTTGGACAGCTAGGTGGTGATGTAGATAGGGTGTGGACCTGAAGTCAGGAAGAGTCATCTTCCTGAATTCAAATTGGCCTCAACACTTATTAGCTGTGTGACCCTGGGCAAGTCACTTACTCCTATTTGCCTCAGTTTCCTCATCTGTTAAAAGAGCTGGAGAAGGAAATGGCAAACTATCTTTGCTAAGTATTTTTGCCAAGAATACTCCAAATGGGGTCATGAAGACTCAGACATAACTGAACAACAACAAAAATATATGTTTTTACATATATAATATGGGTATATGTGTATGAACATGTATTTATATATATATATATATTACAGGTAGAATAGTGTGGTAGATACAGAACCAGCCTCAAAGTCAGAAAGACCTGAGTTCAAGTCTTTCCTTTGACACATACTGGGTGTGTGAACCTGGGCAGGTCAATTAACTTTTCATCCCAGGATTAGTTAGGCCTATAAATTGTAGAATAATTGCCAATGTGCATTGACAGTCAGTCAGTAAGCATTTATTAAGTGCCTACTATGTTTCAGGCACTGTGCCAAGTGCTAGAGATACAAATAAAGGCAAAAAATAATCCCTGCTGTCGAGGATAAATAGGAAATTATTGGCAGAGGGAAAGCACTAGAATTAAAAGGAATGGGCAAAGGCTTTCTGTGAGAGATAGGAATTTAGCTGGGACCTGAAAGCTGCCAGGGAAGAGAGGACGCAGAGATGAGGATGGAGAGAGTTTCTTTGCCAGAAGTTCACTATACCAAGGAAAACATAGGTCCATGCAAAAAGAAAAAGCCAAAATGTAGACCTACCCTGGAGACTGAGTCCCTTTTCCACCCCATCCCATGGAGAGCTAAAGGGGATAGGGAGAGGGCTGGGGAGTGTGGGAAATTAACATGGCCCAGGATCTGAATGATCAGGATCCAGTTGGAAATTGAGGATGTGTCAGACTGTATTTGGTAAGATTATTACAGTATGACAATCCTGGCAGGGTACCATTCTGATACAATCCTCTGTTGGGGGTGTGCCTGCATTGATGTTTCAGACAATTAGAAACTGTCAGGAATCTTGAGTACCTGTCAATGTGCTTAGCTTAGGAAGGAGGCTGATTTTTTAAAAGCCTCCAAGTCAGAGAGGTTTTTTTCTAATTAATATTAATCTCATTTCATGAAATCTGTCATCCACCTGTGCTCCTTTTCTTTATATACTATCTCTACCCTGGTCACTCACTGGACTTCAGACTAACAGTGCTACAAACCCATCTTTCTACAGGCAAAGACTTTGCTTGAGCCGGGAGAGCATGGCCCTCCTGGCACCTTGGTGTGGCCTAATCCTAGGATGGGTCCTAGGAACTCCCTTCCCTGGTTACCAGTCCTCTATATGTACTGTTGCCCCCTATAGAATATAAGTTCCAGGGCAGCTAGGTAGTGCAGTGGATAGAGCACCGGCCCTGGAGTTAGGAGGATCTGAGTTCAAATGTGGCCTCAGACACATAATGCTACCTGTGTGACTCTGGGCAAGTCACTTAACCCCAATTGCCTCACCAAAAACATAAATAAATGAATAAATAAATAAATAAACAAAAGAATATAGGTTCCTTGAGGGCAGGGACTATCTCACTTTTTGTATTTTTTGTATTTTTGTATTTTGTATCTCGCTTTTATATTTGTATCTCTAGCACCATGCTTGGCATATTGTAAGAGCTTTTTTGTTTATCCTTCTGGGTATCTCTTATGGAGGCAGGATCCCCTAACCACATCCCATATTTCTCTTCCACAATCAAATTCAATCAACACTTAATAAGCACCTATCATGCACTAGGTGGTACAGTGGATAAAACACCAAAGCATGGAGTTAGAAAGACTCATCTTCCTGAGTTCAAATCTGGCCTCAGACACTTACTAGCTATGTGACCCTGGGCAAATCACTTAATCCTATTAGCCTCAGTTTTCCCATCTGTAAAATGAGCTGGAGAAGGAAATGGCAAACCACCCCAGTATCTCTGCCAAGAAAACCCCAAATGGGGCCAAGAAGAGTTGGACAACACTGAAATGATTGAAAAGGCCAAAACAACAAATTGTACACAAAGAATTGTACTAACAACACAAAAACCCATGCAGCCATGTCAGGCTCCTCATGTGGATACTGCCATCCTCAAAGATGTTTGTTGTTTAGACTGTTCTAGTTTCTTCTCGGCATCACAGAAGATGTGAAATATGAGAGAAAGGGGAAGAGAAACAAAGTCTTTTTTTTTTTTAGGCAATTGGAGTTAAGTGACTTACCCAGGGTCACACAGCTAGTAAGTGTTAAGGGTTTGGTCTGAGGCTGGATTTGAACTCAGGAACTCCTGACTTCAGGGCTGGTGCTCTATCCACTGCACCACCTAGCTGCCCTGAAAGAAATTCTTTAAAGAAGACCACCACCTGCAAAAAGAGGTTTGGAGCTTCTTAAGCCTCCTTCCCTCCCTATCTTCAGGAACAGGATTGCCTGGAGTCATGCTTTGTGTACTTCTCCATGTTATCTGTAACCTGGACACTTTAGAGGAAGGGTGAGTAGACAGCGTGACCAGACTCAAAGGGGAAAAGTCAGAAAAAGAGCCAAATATAGCCTGCTGAGAATAGAACACTGTTGAGAAGACAGGAGGAGCCCAAGCAGCATAGAGAGACTTTCCCATCAGAAAACTAAGGTTTAATTCCTAACTCTGCTGTTTATTGGCTGTGTCACCCTGGGGAAGTCCCTCCCCCATCTCTGGGCCTCAGTTTCATCATCTGTAAAAATGAGGTGGTTGGAGCAAATAACTCTAAGGTGCCTCTCACCTATAAATCCTTTGATAAAACCAGTACAGCTGGCAAAGACCTGAACGGAAGGATGTATGGAAGGAGGCTGAGGATTAGCAGGGGACAGGAAGAGACAGCTCCCCTGATACTGAACTCCTACACCTGAATGATGAGTACAAATTGGGGAAACATAGGGTGCCGTGGCTTATTTGCCTGCTGTCTATGCTGGTGCTCACGGACACAGCTGGTCCTGACACCACTTCCCTGTTCCCCTTCTATTTAACATAAAATAAAGATGCCCCCAAGGCAATCCACTTCTGGGAGTGGAGCCAAACTCACAGGAGACCAGGCAGGCTGCAGGGCACCAGATAATTTGCTCCTCCTGGCACTGTCTGCTGAACACTGGCCCACAACCCCCACCCCACCAGAAAGCCACCTCACTCACATCATCCTCTAACCTGCTGTTAAGTGGGGTATGGAGAGAGCAGGGTCTACCTGAGCAGCCTTCAGAACATGCAGAAGGGGCAAAACAGAACAGAAGTACTTCCACATACTCTGCTTTTCCCCTTCTCCCCCTCGGCATCCGTGTCTGAGCAAGAGAGAAAAAGACATGTAAGGCCAGGGGGTACAGTTGGATGATAGATATGTTTGCTACAATCAGATGTTCACTGGGAAGTCCTAAATTTGGTTGAGATATCCTGGTGGCCCTTACCAACACATATATTCATTCACCCATTGATTTACTCATTTAATAAATGTTTATTAACCAACTAAACTAAACCAAAAACTAGATAATCCCTACCCTTCATGGTGCTTTCAATATAGAAGGGGGAGATGTATCCAGCTGGGGAAGGAGGGAGTGGGTGGCGTGGAGTGGTAGGAACAGCTTGCTGCCAGTGAAGACAATTATTTGATTCATTCTCCCTTGTTCTCTTACTTCTCCTGTCCATAGGATGTACCCTCCTGGTAAGGAGAATCATGGTGACTTAGCAAGAAGAGAAGGAGAGGGAAGAGTAGGGAAAAGAAATGGAAGAGAGGGAAGGAGAGGAATGGGCTATATAATTCCCAAGGGAATGGGAGTGGTGGAGAATGGAAGGGAGGGGTGGGAAAAGAAAAGAATCAAAAAAAGCTAACTGTAAGTAGCAGGACTGAAATTTAAGACTGAAACCACCAGGTAAGAAGTAGTCTGAGTAGAAATGTGCAAATACATTGCAAATGACCTTCCTCAGTATTCCCTAGATTTCGATGAAGCCCCCAGGAAAAAAAAATGGAGACCATTCAATGGGCTAGTTGGTCTTTCAAGGTCCTTTTCAGCCCTGGAATCTATCGTTTTCTTTCCAAGTCCAGAAGGAATGTTCCAACAGTGCCCAGCTTCAATATTCCAATGCTCAAATAATCCAGATGTGGAGCCAACCACAGCTCAAAACACATACACACAATGTCATGTATGTAATTATAATAAGCAAGCTTGGCCCAGAAGAACAAAATGAGAAAAATTCACCTGTGTCCCTCCTTTGAAGAGACGAGGGGCTATAGATGTGGAATGTTTCATACGCTGTAAGATGTGGTCTGTAGTTTGCTTGGTTTTGCTGACCTCTTTTTTCTTTCCTTTTTAAAATATTTGTTACTGGGAAGGCTTAATGGGTAAGGCGAGGGAAGAGGTACATTCAGAAATGAATGTGATATAAAAGCTAAAAACACCAATTTAAAATGGAGACTTTGCTTTAAAAAGTCTTAGGAGGTAAAGACACACGCCCCCAAATCCATTAATTCAAATAATTAAAATTCATTCATTAGAAGAGTAAAATCAAGAAACACCAATAACAGACTAGAATGGAAAAAAGCATAGCGTGGAAGAAGCTTAGAAACAATGAAAAACAGGGCATAGGGGCCATGCCAAGTTTAGAAATGTTGTTGTTGAGTCATTTCAGTCATGACCAACTCTCCATTTGTCGTTTTTTTTCCAATTTTTTAACATTTTTATTTAAAGTTTTGAGTTCCAAATTCTATACCTACCTCCCCTACCTCTCCTCTCACTGGTAAGCAATCAGATATAGGTTATACATGTGCAATTATGTAAAACATTCCCATATTAGTCATTTTATACAAGAAGACTTGAATAATAGCATGCTTCAATCTGTACTCAGTCACTATCAGTTCTTTCTCTGGAGGCAGGTAGTATGCTTCATAATTAGTCTTTTGGGATTGTCTTAGATCATCGTATTGCTGAGAATAACTAAGTTATTCACAGTTGATCATCATTACAATATTGCTGTTACTGTGTACAGTGTTCTCCTGGTTCTGTTCATTTCACTGTATCAGTTCATGTAAGTCTTTCCAGGTTTTTCTGAAATCATCCTGCTTGCCATTTCTTAAGACACAATAATATTCCATTACAAACATATACCACAGCTTGTTTAGTCATTTCGCAATTGAGAGCATCCCTTTGGTTTCCGATTCTTAGCTACATTTGTTTTTTTCTTGGCCAAGGTACCGGAGTGGTTTGTCATTTCCTTCTCCAGACTATTTTACAGATGAGGCAAACAGGGTTAAGTGACTTGCCCAGGGTCACACACCTGTATCTGAGTATTGAAGTTGCATTTGACCTAGAGTCCTCCTGACTCCAGGGCCAGCACTCTATCCACTGTGCCACCTAGCTTCCAGGGATAGGAATAGTTGATCACACATAACCATTCAAAACCACTGTACCAGTTTACCATACCAAAATGGAAGCACAGTGTGCTAGAAAGAGCTCACTGGCTCAGAATGAGAAGATCCGAGTTCTGATCTTAGGTCTTCCATTAATTGGCTATATAGCAGAAACTGGGCAAATCACCTAAGCAGGGGTGAGGCCTCGAGGACACATGCAGCCCTCTAGGTCCTCAAGTTTGGCCCTTTGACTGAATTCAAACTCCATAGAACAAATCCCCTTAATAAAAGGATTTATTGTGTAAAACTTGGACTCAGTCAAAAGGCTGCACCCAAGGACCTAGAAGGCCACGTATAGCTTCAAGGCTGCAGGTTCCCCACCCCCGAAACCTCTCCAATCCTCCATTTTACAGTTTCTTCAGCATCACAGAGTTGTTTTGATACATTCCACAAATGTTAAAAAAAAAAAAACATTTAGGAAATGTAAGCCACTCATTATAATAAATTCCTTGCCATCTTCAGCATTCTATTTGGAGTATGCAAGGTGTATTAAGAACCACAGGCCCCAATGTGCTGAGTCTCAAGTTGGGAATTTTCTGTCTGCGTTGTCCTTTGGGGCTTTGTTGCTAACTTGCAATATGGCTTTGAACAAGTTATTTTAACTGTGCCTTGTGCTCCTGGCCTGGAAATGAAGGGTAAGAATAATGATTTCTCTTGGTAGACAATGTTGCAAGAGTTTTGTTTTTTTTTTTTTTTTTAATAACTGTAAATCCTTTTATAACTGAAAAGGACAACCCATCTTCTGTATAGTAACCAAGGCATACAGAGCCCTGAATCTAGGGTACAGATATGTTCTCAGTGAAGCTGACAGATGAAAATATATGTCTGTGTGTATAACATGTGAGTTCAAAAATAGCACGTTATGCTTTTCAAAGCACTTTGATGCAAAAATAGTATGATCTTAGATCTTAGATCTTCACAACCACTTTGTGAGCTAGGAAAGCTAGGGGATAGAGAAGAAACAGTGGATCAGAATTCAAGAGATCTGGAGTTGGGTTCTGGTGCTGCCACTTAGTTATATGTGACCCTAGGCAAGTCCCTTAACCCCTTTGAGCCTCGTTTGGCTAATATGTAAAATGGGGCTAAAACAGGGCAACTAGATGGCACATTGGATAGAGTGCTGGGCCTGGAGTCAAGAAGACTCATCTTCCTGAGTTCAAATCTGATCTCAAATACTTACTAGCTGTGTGACCCTGGGCAAGTCACTTAACCCCATTTGCCTCAGTTTCCTCATTTGTAAAATGGGCTGGAGAAGGAAATGGCAAACCACTCCAGTATCTTTGCCAAGAAAACTCCAAATGGGGTCTATAAAGAGTTAGACTGTACAACAACAAAAAATGGGGCTGATATTTATACTATCTATGTCCAAAGACAGATGTGAGGATGGAATAAAAAATGTGAAAATGTTTTAAAACCTGCTATTTATCTCCATTTGGGAGATGAGAAAACTCAGAGAGGTTAAGGAACTTGTTCAAAGGCACATTAATAATTAGGGCCAGATCCTAGCCTAGAACCTAGGTCTCTTGACTTGTTGATACACTTGCATGCAGTGAATGTGGTACAGCTCTTACCACTCTAGGATGGGTGTGCATATTATATAGTCATACAAAGGCATATAGTAATGAATGGAAGGCTGTGGGAAGCTGAAACACAGGAAAGGTACATTCGCCAGCCCCAGATCGATCAAGGAGCAGAGCCTAGGGTTCTGGACTCAAAACACAGGACTCTCACCAAAGACTGCCATCCAATTTAACAGCATTATTTCCTTGCTGGCTCCTTTTCTATGTCCATCAAAGCGGCACCCAAGCAATCTTTTCCTTGGCATGGCCTGAAAGGAAAACCAAATCTAATCTACTCCTTCGGCTGTTAACTCACTCATTTTTCAGTCATGTCAGACTCTTCATGACCTCGTTTGGGGTTTTCTTGGCAAAGATACTGGAGCGGTTTGCCATTTCCTTCTCCAGCTCATCAGGGTTAAGTGACTTGCCCAGGGTCACACAGCTAGTAAGTGTTTGAGGCCAGATTTCAACTCAGGAAGGTGAGTCTTACCCAGAGGGAATCTATCCACTGCCCTACTCCCTCAGCAGCTACTGGCTTTCTAGACATTCAGTTGAGCAAACAGTTTATAAATTTTACTTTTCTCAGACTGGCATTTGCTGTTAAGCTTTGGGGGGGGGGGCAGGTAGAAGAATGAGGCCCTGTATCATCTCGGCCATTCAAACCCAATTATGCCCAAAGGGATTTTTTTAAGACTCAATTGAAGCCATTAGATTGATGGATGAATGGGACTGGAGCTCAGATTTTAACATCAATCCGACCTGCGTTCAAATCTCATCCCTGAGATTTACTCCCTCTGTAATCTAAGTCATTTAAACATCTCTAGGCCCTGGTTTCCTCATCTGTAAAATGATTAGGCTGAACTAAATGACTCCCCAAGTCCCTATGATCTCACTGCAATACAATTCTCTTCTTATCTGATCTATCTTGTGTTGATAGTGTGGTTTGCTTTGGTTTAGCATCTTGGTGTTACTAACTAGTTCAACTTGTTTAAAAAGTCAGATTGTAAAGTGTGAGTTATTCAACCAGAGAACAAGACACCCACTAAATGACTTTATTGGATCAGGGAGGAGAAGGAGTGGGAGGGAGGGCAGACAAAGACAGAACATGCCTCCAGTCTAAGAGGGAGATCAGTCTTAGAAGGTGAAAAACGGGAAAGGTTGACCCCTACACCCACCCCTTAGGACTGAGATAATCCTATAACAGAAAAAATTTAAAGAGATCATTGTAAGCAATTGTTACTCCTCTTAAATAGCTAGAAAAAATTAAGTGGCAGTTTAGCAGTGAGCCTTCAGCCACTTAACCAAGCCAATAATAAGCTTGGATAGACCCCATCCAGAAATAGGATTAACAAAGCACCTGGTTTGAACTTGGATGTTATCCTAGTAAAGTGACATAGCATGTCCTTTGTCCTATCTTCCCCCCTCTTTTTTTATTTGTTCTACAATATCACAAGGTTTATATATCTAAAAGCAATTTACATTTGTCTTCTTTGAATAAAGGCACTTCTTTATGAAAGCACTGCTATGTCTATATGAAGCTATTCGTCTCTTTCTTAGTTTTTCCACACTAAAATGATGTGCCCCCCTATACTATCAATCAACAAGAAATTTGGTCCTAGGGATACAATGACAAAAATAACAACAATAATATTAACAATAACTATAACGAACATTTATACAACACCTACTATGTGCCAGGCATTGTGCTCAGCAATTTACGATTAGTGTATCTCTTTTGAACCTCACCATGACCCTGGGAGGTAGGTGCTGTTATTATCCACATTTTACCAATGAACTACCTCAAAAATGAGCTCATATTTGCCCTCAAGGAGCTTATATTCTGTTAAAGAAAACTGTGCGTATATAAAAGCTGTCCCAAAAAGGCTTAATACAGTTTTAAACTTCAATAGATTAAAACCCTGTTATAAGTGTATTAGAAATATAAAGAAAATACAAGATAATGGGGGGGGAATCAGCAGTTGAGGGATTGAGAAAATTCTTATGTAGGTGGTAGCTGCTTGAAGTGAACTTTGACAGAAACTAGGGAATTAGAGGGGTAGGATGGGGAGATTGTACATTCGTGGCATGGGGGAGATACTGTGCAAAGACCCAGAGAAAAAGAGAAGGGAGAGGGATGTCGTGGGAGGAACTGCAAAATGGCCAGTTGGACAAAAATACAGAGAGGGCAAAGGGGAGTAACTCGTCACAACCTTGCAGTGGGTAGGATGGGACCCAGGTTGTGAAGAGCTAGAGGAGTCCATATTTGATGTTAGATATAAAGGGAAGCCGGGGGCAGCTAGGTGGTGCAGTGGATAAAGCATCGGCCCTGAATTCAGGAGGACCTGAGTTTAAATCCAGGCTCAGACACGTAGCACTTACTAGCTGTGTGACCCTGGGTAAGTCACTTCACCCCATTGCCTAACCAAAAGAAAAGAAAAGAAAAGAAAAGAAAAGAAAAGAAAAGAAAAGAAAAGAAAAAACAGGAAGCCACTGGAGATAACTGAGGAGGAGAGTGACCAGGTCAGATTTTTTCATGCTAGAAATGTAACCTTGTAAGCTGGGTGGAGAATGGGAGAACCTCTTCAGAAGTACCACTGATCGCCCTATTATTAGAAGTGAAGGCAAAGTACTTAAAGATTAACTTGATCCTTCAAAAAAACAGACAAAGAAGCAAGGAGAACTGCTCTTCTGGGCCTGATTCTGACAACAAGGAGAGATTAGCCGCTGAAATAGAAATGATGGGATCCTCAGAATCAGGGGACCACTCCATGTTGGAGTCAGTGATGGAGAAGAAGAATGCTATTTGAATTTTTTAAAAAGTCTGTAGGGAAGACGGAAGCAAGGTAAAATGAGGATCATGATAGCACCTACCTACTTCCCAGAGTTGTTGTGAGAATCAAACGACATAGCACTTGTACAGTGCTTTGCAAACTTTAAAGAGCTATACAAATGCTAGTTATGATCATGATAAGAGAGTGCCCATTCCTCAGTAGGGCATTTCCCCTAGACAGGAAATGGAGGCTGTTTTGAGACAATGGCATAGCACGAGCAAGGTGAATGGAGCCACTGCTTGGGGCAAACACTGGAAAGGAGCCCCAGTCTAGTGAACCTCACACCAAGTAGTAGAAGCTTTGCAGTTATCGCCATGACTACAGTGATAGCTGGGGCTCTCCACTTCCTCCTTTCCGAATTCTCCTTTGTATCTCCAAGCATTTCTGTAAACCTGGATGGTAAGACAACATTACTGTCAAGGATTCCCCCAGCATTTTCAGAGAGGGATTTACTCGGTATAGCAACTCACAATCAGTTGTGCTTCTATGCCCAGAGACCAAGTAAGGCATTCAAATTAGAGGAGCCAGACTAGGCACCTCCTCCTACCTGGAAATTGCTGATCTAATTTCCAAATTGTGCATTTGGTTCTCCAGCTATGCTTTGATCCATTCTCTGATCCACCTGGCAAATGTTGCCCCAAGCATCTCTCCAGCCCTTGGTATAAGGAAGAACCATACTATATGTAAATTTGCACCAAGTTGGACATTTCCTGGTGTTAGCAATGCCTTCAAAACAAACCCTCCATGGGGCAGCTAGGTGGCACAAGTGGATAGAGCCCCAGCCCTGAAGTCAGGAGGACCTGAGTTCAAATGTGACCTCAGACCATATACTTGACACTTACTAGCTGTGTGACCCTGGGCAAGTCACTTTACCCCAATAGCCTAAAACAAAACAAAACAAAAAAAAACCCCTCTTGTCTTACTTGCCTTGGTAGCCGGCAGTCTACAAAAACACTGGGTTTCTCCCTCTGAGTTTTGCAAGGCTCTTTCTGCAGCAGTCATAACTAGGAATTGTTGCACCTGAGACAAGCAGAATGACAAAGTAGCCTCAGATGTGGGGTGGGCATCCCTTCAAGGCTCCAAGACACTTGCATGAGGCCAAAGCTAGGGAGGCCTCTGCAAGGTGAATGCATCAGGGCTTTCCCCAGCCCTACATCTTGCAGTTTCTGATTTTAGTTGATTATTCTTGCTAACTAGGAGCTAAGCACCATTATTTTTCTGCTACTGAAGTAAGTACTGTCAGCACCCTCTAAATTCCATAACCTAGGGGAAAATTCTGGTCATCCTGCCCTATTTACAGATTTGCTCTGGGAGTCCAGCAATTCAATGTCATACTCCTAAAAATGGCTAAATTCTCCTTTTCCCCAGGCTGATTTGGCAGCCACCAAAGGTCATCACTTCACATGTCTAGTTCTGACAATTCTTTTTCTAGTTTCTAATTTCCAAGGAAGAGAAAGCTTACAAAACTTCCTATGAATAAAAAATGACTTTCTTGTTTTTATGGTAATTTGCTAAAAGGATTTTTCTTTTTAATTGGAACATTTCCCCTCTTCTTCCACTTGCCCTCCCCAAAATAATGGTTTGTAAACACAAGGGCACCAATGTCCTGGAGACAAACTGCCAAAATGATCAGACATAAAACCAGAAGTTAGTAAACACAGGGTCATTGGGGTCAGGATTACTGTCCTAAAAAGGAAAAGTGCCAGTACATTTGGCTCCTATATTGATTTTGTGTTATTTTGCATAGATTTGCACGGTAGGCTCAAGAAGGCTGATTCTAAGTAGACAAAATTAATTAATTAATTTATGCAACTTCTTGGGAATATACCTCCAATTACTTTCTACTCCATTATCCCCAATCCATTATCCCAAGCCTAAAAATTTCTAGTCCAGGATGACTCGGCATATTTGAAAACTGTTGCATAGCCAAATCCTATTATTCCTTCTGGAAAAATAACCATGGTTCCATGTGGATCTGGCCATGACTGCATGAAATAAGAAGACCCAGAGAAAGGAAGGAAGGAATGAAGGAAGGAAGAAAGGAAGGAAAGGATGAAGAAAGGGAGGAAAAAAGGAAGAAAGGGAGGAAAGAAGGAAGGAAGGAAGGAAGAAAGGGAGGGAGGGAGGAAAGGAGGGAGGGAGGGAGGAAGCCTGGTTCTCTGTAGGATGAGAACAGCACAGAGCAGTTCTATTACCCACTTCAAATGACTCAACCAAGAATTCAGACCTGTCAGTTCTCTCTCAGCCCAACTCTCAACCTATTTTATGTAACCTAGGATAAACAAAACACTTCCCTTCCCTTAGTTTCTTCCTCTGTAACATTTGATCCCATGGCCAGAACTACAGCTCTGGATTTATACTGGCTGGGTTCAATCCTAAAAGCCTCTCACAAATTTCTCTTGATCTTGCACCCA
Organism: Vombatus ursinus; assembly: GCF_900497805.2. NCBI lineage: Eukaryota > Metazoa > Chordata > Mammalia > Diprotodontia > Vombatidae > Vombatus > Vombatus ursinus. Next base: position 26,783,248 of record NW_020954576.1, read on the forward strand.
CCCAAGTTTTTATCAAGGAACATTAGACTGATTCCTGTGTAGATTTTTCATGAAAGAGGCTCTCTCTCAGCTCCCATGCAAGCATTCAGGCTAAAAGTATATGGAATATATGGGTTTTATTTCACCTGACAAAAAATGGAAAAGTACTTGTATCCAAGCCCACAAACAGTTGTAGTGAGTGTCATTAGGGACCTCGAATGAATTGAATCCTGCCTCTCACCATGAAATTGCAGGATATGAGAATCAGGTAACAGAGATGATGAAGTGTTAAAAGTTTTAATCCTTTTGGATTGGACTGCATCATTTCACACCTTGTAAAGTGTATGAGAACCCAAAGTAGCTGATATCCTGAACAGTCTATTCAAAGGTGGGAGAGCAGAAGTAGCCCATTCATAACTGATAAAGGAAGTATAAGGGAGTATAAATACTTTGTTACTCTTTTAGGAGGTATGAAGAAATTCTTAGTCAATTTGATAGAATTATAGGGTGGTTAGCCATCAGCTAGATGAAGAGTCAACCACACCCCTAGTCAGTTTCTAGGGAAGTTTGCTCTAGAAGAGCAAAGGAGAGACTTGGCTATAGAGGAAACACTCAGCTCTTAAGGGGGAACTGTCCTTCACCTCTTCTCCAGTGCCTTCTCCAGAGTGCAATGATGGGGAAGAAATTTCTCTTTCCCTCTTTCCCAGTCTGCAATGGCATCTTGCAGTACCAACTCACCCAGTAGACCAGCTTCAATTGAGTGGAATAGTGGAGAAGAGAGATGGCTCAGTTCAGGGGGTGGAGATTCTGCCAGAGAGATGGCAGCCAAGACCCCAAAGGAGCAGGACCCAGGGGGCTTGGCCAGGTGACTCACCCAGCTGAGATGATATACCCTACAAGCAGTGGAGTGAAGACATCACAAGAAGATATCAGGAGGGCCACTGGTGGAAGTTGCTTTGGTCATCTGTCTCCTACATGTATGCCCTTCTACTTATGAATCCTATGCACTCCTCCACTTGTAAACTCTTCTCATTGACTCTGTGTGTATTTGGGGGACAGTTATGTCCCAGGTTAATGAGGAAGATAATTTGTTAGTAAATACCTTTGTCATGAGTTAACTGTGCCCTTTGGCTCTCTAAAAGTAAAAGTAAACATTTACTTTTAAATGAGGGCTATAGTTTAGAAATGTGGACCCTAAGAGTACCATGAACCTGGGTTAGTTCCCTCCAGCCCTATTCCAGGGACTCACCCCACAAGTATGAGTTGTGGAGAAGTGGTAACCCATTAAGAGGTTACATTATATGAACATTGACATGAGTATATGTAGATTGCATCCCTGGAATACTAGTAGTGCACACTGCGGGGACTCATTGGTGTTAATTCTTTTTAACTTTGCTTCAGCAGATCTAAACTACTTGTCTTATCCTACATGAGTCCAGAAAACTTGTGTGAAATTCTTATGGATTAAAGGCAGCTAGGTTGTACAGTGGATAGAGCACCAAGCCTAAAGTCAGGAAAACTCATCTTCATGAAATCAAATCTGGCCTCAAGATACTAGCTGTGTCACCTTGGACAAGTCACTTACCCTGTTTGCCTCAGTTTCCTCATCTGTAAAATGAGCTGGAGAAGGAAATGACAAACCACTGCAATATCTCTGCCAAGAAAAACCCAAATGGTGTCATGAAGAGTTGGATTTGGCTGAACAACAGCCAAAAAGGCTCATAGCATAAGTTTTGTCTAATGGTCTTTTAAAAATCAAGCTAGCTCTGCAGGTATTTAAAGGAGTCTTTTTTTTGGCAGCTGAGAAGAAAGCCATCTATGGAAGAGGAACCCAACTCTTGCTCCTCATTTTCTCCCTTTCACAACTTCTAGAGTACAAAAGGCAAGGAGAAAATGTCTCTCTTTCTATCACCCCTACCATCATCAATGACAGCATTTATTTTGGAAGAAAAACTCACCCAGTAAGAAATATTATGCCTTTCAGGAACCCTACGGGCAGAGAAAGCAGCACGAGGACACCAAGAGACAACCTTTTGTGCCAGAGATGACAGAGCCTTTGTTATGTGTTTCCTACACGTGTGACTTTCAACTGATGTGCTCTACGTATGTCCACCCTTCCCATTGAAGTTCTGTGCATTTGTGAGAGTCAACACCAGATTTAGGGGTGGGAATGCTTTGTTACAGTTATGGGATTTTAGTAAATGCCTTTGTTTTGAACTAATTTTACCAATTGATTATTAAAAATGAATGCACCAGTAGAGGCTTGTAAGTTATCCATAGAGCAGGTTGAATATGGGGTAATTGTGCCCCAAAAAATACAACCGACACAAGATACAAGGTTAGCTTACAAAGGGGCCACTGTACTGTCATAAAAAAAACCCTCCTTACCTCTCAGGTATACCTCCCTCTCCTTCACAAACATGCTTCATCAGATACATAGTACTAATATGAGATTAGTGTATCCCTCCTCCAAAAGGAAGGCACATAAGGTCTCAACCTAGTCAATCAACCTAGCCCTACAGGGTATCTTACTTCCCCCAGGGACTGATACAGGGGAAGGGCATAAACATTTATATAGCACCTACTATGTGCCAGGCACTGTGCTATGCACTTTTTACAAATATCATCTTATTTGATCCTCACAACAACCATGAAAGCTAGATGTTATTATTATCCCCACTTTATAGTTAAGGTAACTGAGACAAATAATAGAAGTTAAATGACTTGCCCAAGGTCACACAGATAGTATCTGATGCTGATTTGAACAGTCTTCCTGACTCCAGATCCAGCACTCTACCAGCTGAGCCACCTCTGAGTCCTTCCAACTTACAGTACTATCCTGAGATTGTGACTTTCCCCTGGGGGAATGAACTCAAGATTACTAGTTAACAGTCAATCCTTCTTCCCAAATAGCATAGTGCCAGTGAAAGACAAGGTCCAGTTATTTCCTCCACACTGGGGCTCTTCCTCTTGCTGCTTCTTGCTCTTAGTTCACACTGAGTCCAGGCCTTCAGTATTACCCAGGACCTCCCCTACCACTCTGCCACTGTCTTTGTCTATTCCTATCTCTGGGGTCACATGGTTCCCTAGAGTGACCTAGAAGGACCTCAAAGATACACAAGTTCCTCCAGGGAACCTATCTAGCCCCTTTCCCTTTTCCCTTTCCTGATCTCTTCCCTTCCCTCCCCTCCCCTCCTCTCTCTCTCCTTCCTTTTTTCTTTCCTTCCTTCCTTCCCTTTAAAAGCCAAGACCAAGCATGTATTAACTGGCCACAGTGAATCAACATCCTTAATTCAGCGTCAACGTACCAAGAATACCAGGGCAAGAAGAACAGGAGTTCATAGCTCATTAAGGATAAATCATAGAGAACAAAGGCCACAACTCATCTGTGTTAACCTTGCAAATAAGGGGTTAACCTTTTCCAGGATATCTCACCTCAATAAATAGATGCAGGAAATACTCAGTAAGACCTTGCTAGCCTCCTACTGACTCCCAACAGGTACACCACTGTAAAGTAGTATCTATCCACCTGCCAACATACTCCCAGGCTTTCCAGCATAAACGCTGGGATTCCCCCTGGCCCCTCCCACTGAATTCTGACTGCTGAGAGCTTCCAAATGGCCTTAGCCCTGCACTGGCAAATAAGATTAGCACCAGATGGATCCAATCAATATATCACATTTGTCCAGGTCCAGCAGTTGATACTACTACCCCTTCAGCACAGGTGTCAAAGTTTCAGCATTTCACTGTCACCCTTTCCTACTGGGGAGCAGTACACTCCCAGAATACGATTTTTCAGGCTGACAAAATCCCACCACTTTGTAATGCTATAAGAACACAATCAATTTCCACCCACAATATGAAAACGATCATTCCAACACATGGTATGCTTTTCCTTTAAATGCCCCTGAAGAAAGATAAGGATAAAGTCTTTTGATTTTTTTTTTTTTAATAATAATGTCTAGCTCTCCCTCATCTCAACACTAAACATTTCCTAAAATGGCCACCCAGACTGGGCTGAAAGAGATCTGGCTAGAATATAGGTTTGTCACATTCCCCTAGGACAGAAGATTATCCAATTCATGAATTAACCATGGCTCTAGCTTTTCTTTCTTTAGACCCCTGCTGCTGCCCTTTGGCGATTTTTCTTCTCATTAACACCTTCCCCAAAGAAGAAGACCCAGGAGAAGAGAGGCAATAAAACAAAATCTCTCAATTTCACTGAGCTAGAGAAACAACTGAACTTTAGATGAGTTGGAGTTTTCCTGTTTTACAGGGGCTGGTCTATAGATAACTACTGCTAAAAGCCACTTTGAATTTGGAACAATAATAATAGCGCACTGTGCATTTGAACATCCCAAAATTGAGCAAGGTAGGCTCACAGTGCAATGAAACATGATTTGGAAATGGATATAAGAGAACTATGGAGGCTCCATTGAACATCTTTCTCTATGGGCAGCTCAGGTTCACTGAGAACTAACTTGAAATGCTTGCTAACCTGCTTGGTTTGTATTTTCCAAGGACAGGTTGTATCGTATTTTTGTAGCTCAGTGCTGTACTTAAAGCCTTTCTCTGTTTTCCACAGAAACAAGTGGGTGAGTAGAAGATTGCTGATCATTCTCTTTTCTAAATCTCTTTGTGACCTTTCTTTTAGAATCCTCTTCTTGGCAAAGTCAAACAACCTTTTTAGCTTTGAATGCCACCAACAAAGAATTATGCTAGAAAAGCCCAGGAATGGTGTTTCGTTTTCTTTTCAAATGGGAGAGGATGAAAGAAAAGAGACAAACCTAATGAAGAAGAGTTGAGAGGAAGGGAGGGGAAAGAGAAAGGTATAAGGATGGAAGTTATAAGGTAGTCAACAATTGACTGGGGTGCCCTCCTCTCAACAACATTTATGCCATAAATTGTTGTGGTGGTGGTTCAGTTGTATCCAACTTTTCATGACTCCATTCGGGGTTTTCTTGGCAAACACAATGGAATATTTTGCCATTTCCTTCTCCAGCTCATTTTGCAGATGAAGAAACTGAGGTAAACAGGTTTAATTAACTTGCCATGGGTCACACAGCTAATAAGTGTCTGAGGTCACATTTGAACTCAGGTCTTCCTAATTCCAAGCAAGCATCTACACTGAACCACCTAAGTGCCTGCTGTGCATAATGCTCTTTGTAATTGTTAAATGTCATTATTAAGAAAAGCTATTAGATTTGGTAACAATAATAGTACTTGTAATACTACAAACTGTATTTCTAGCCCTTCAAACAAAAGATGGCTTAAACCTAGTGATCAAAGTGAGATTTTAAAAATAAAAGAAAATCGCTTTGTCTCATTTGTTCTTATAACCCCTCTCCTGTCCCATGATGGAATTATTGTGAGAGGCAAGTGAAAAAATTTTATAAAGCTAAAGGGCTATGCACTAATAATGCCATCACTATCATTATTTTCGTCATCCAATTCCATCAAAGCTGTGTAGTGATTTTAGGTCAGACTAAAAGGAAGGGAGATGATGGGTGGGTGTCATCTTATACCATTACTGCCACAGTTTTAACCTAATTCTAAAGAGGTTTCCTCTGTCCTGGGCAGCAGTGGGTAGAGCGCCACCCCTGGAGTCAGTAAGACTCATTTCTCTGAATTCAAATCTGGCCTCAGACATTTACTAGTTGTGTGACCCTGGGCAAATCACTTAACCCTGTTTGCCTCAGTTTCCTCATCTGTAAAATGTGCTGGAGAAGGAAATGGCAAACCACTCCAGTATGTTTGCCAAGGGAATCCCACAACTAAACCGAACCACAAATTCCTCTGTCCTGAAGCTCATGGGCAACGCATCCTGAAAGCACAGAGACTGGATGCAGAGAAGTGGTCAATAGGTAGATGGAGTTCAAGCAGCCATCCTCATTGTCCTGAGCCTTTGTATGGACATGGCTGTTATGTGCATCTGTTGTTTAAGGGTGTATCCTGTGCCTGGCATCCATCTGTCTATGCACCCCCTTAGCTCTTGGAATTCTATTTAGAGACTCCAGTGACTCTGCTCAGCAAAACATTAGCCCTCTAGTGGCAGTTTCCATGCATTTCAGCCTGAGAGGTAGGTAAACTGGATTTGTTTATTCTGCAAGCCTCATTGTTAAATGCAGTCAACAATTCTTCTCCAGTCTTTAGGGCTAACCCCTGTAGCATTGACCCTTATCATGAAGCCTAAAAATAACATCTCATCTTCCTATTCTCCACTCCTCTCTCTCTCAGATTTTCTCCTCTTTTTATACTCTCCTCCCTCCCTATGGTTACCCAGTGAAAAGATCCACTGGGGGTAAGGGGAATAGGACCTCCCATTCTGTGAAGAGGGAATGTCTCAATAGACCTTCTCTATGCCTATTCTAGAGCCCCCAGCTCTGTCAATAACCACCCCAACTCCAAGTTGCAGAAGGAACAGAAGGGTTGGTGGCAAAGAATGAAAGAGGCCACCAAGACCTAAGCCAGATTAAAATATTTCTGCTGTCTTGGTATTTCTAGACTTTGAGTACACAAATAGAAAACACAAGATGAAGACTCAGTCACAAACTGCCAACATGGATACCAGATGCCAAGTGAGTGGTAACACAATCTTTCTCTTCCCCTCTATCTCCTTCTCTTTCTTCCTGTCCCTCTCTCTTCTCTTCTTTCCCTCTCCTCTTCTTCCTTACCCTCACTCCTCTCTTTCTGTCAGCGAGAAAAAGGTGTGAAATTTAGGTGTGCAAACATACAGATCTCTGGCCAACTCTATGTCTTCACTAAGAACACAACAAAAGGAAATAGTTTAAGGAATTACAATCAAAGATTCAGGTTAGATGCATGGAAGAACTTTATAGCAGTGAGGATCATTAACCTTTGGAATTTGCTATAGGGAAGTGGGGGTGATAGGAAGTGGAATCCTCGCCCTGAGAAACCTTTGGTTTCCCAATAAATCCCCAGCTATTGACATAGAGACACTGGAGCCTAGAGGCAAAAAAATGGACTAGAAGAGATTACCTTCAGTTCTGTGATTCTCTGACAACTGTGTTGCATAAACTGATGCTTAAGTAAATTGGGATTTTGCCTAAAAAGCATCTACGCCAAGTCAAGTTCAAGTTCTCTGCCCACCCACCCCCATTCTCCTAATAGGGAATTATTCAATTATCTAACAGTCATTAAGAACCTATTATATGCAAGGCACTGTCCTAGGTGCTGAACCTCTACCCTCCAGAAGTTCTCATTCTACTGAGGTAATACAACATTTATGCAAATAATTACAAGGCACACTGAGAAGAGTCTATGAACTAACAGAAGAGGGAAGGCTTCACATAGATTATGGCAACGTAGTCAAGCCTTGAAGGAAGATAATGTTTCTGGGAGGCAAAGATGAGGAGAGGGTGGCGAATGCTTGCGTAAATGCCTGGAGATAAGGCTTGGAGTACCAAGTTTAGAGAAGGGCTAGTAGACCAATGAAACATAGAGTTCATGAAGGGAAATATGAAAATAGGCTAGAAAATTAGGTGGGATCTAGACTGTGGAAGACTTTAAATGGCTTAGAAATCTTTTTTCTTTTTTTTTTCTGATTTCTCTCTCTCTTTGTAGTCCATATTCCCTGAATTTCACTATCTCATCATACCAGAAGAGATAAACAAATAGCCCCTGGGGCTCCTTCACACTGGCAGGAACCAGAGCAGCCAACTGTGTTCCTGAAATCACAGTAGTGCCCCTCATAAGGGATGCTCCAGGATTAGCAAATAAAGTCTAGTGAGGAGAATGCTAATTAACATGCACTTCTGTATTTGTTGGGATAGCTAGGCGTTGCAGTAGGTAGAATGCCAGGCCTGGAGTCAGGAAGACTCCTCTTCTTGAGTTCAAATCTAGTCTCAGACACTTCCTACTTGTGTGACCCTGGGCAAGTCACTTAACCTTTTTGTACCTCAGTTCCTCATCTGGAAAATGAGCTGGAGGAGGAAATGGCAAACCACTCCAGTATCTTTGCCAAGAAAACATCAAAAGGGGTCATGAAGAGCAGGACATGGCTGAAAAATGACTAAACAACAAAACTATCCTTGTTCTGCACAACTTCCTTATCAGTTCCTCCTTCTGTGTTATATACTGAACTCCTCCTGAGATACTGACCTCCTAAGTGTTTGTTGCTCTCCATCTGCTCCTCTTCAGCACAGGGAACTTCTGTATACCCGGCAATCAGCAGTCAGAGATGGGCATCATTTTTGGTGAGCTCATATCCACAGTGAGCTTCGCTAGAGGTCATCAAAGCTCCCATTCACTCACCACTAATCACTTCCACCATCGTCATCATCATCATCATCATCATCATCAATCATCATAATAGTTAGCATTTATATAGTGCTTTACATGTTATTTAATTTTTTCCTCATAACAACTCTGCAAGGTAGGTGCTATTATTACTATTATTCCCATTTTGTAGATGAGGACACCAAGTTTCAAGAGGTTAAGTGCTTTGTCCAAGGTTACACAACTAATAAGTGTCTGTGATCAGCCTAACTCCTCTCTTTCCATTGTAGCTGCTTTTCCTCACTCAATCTTGTCTGGTTTGACTGCTGTACAGTGCGGGAGGGTGGGGCTGTAAAAAATGGTGTTACATGTGCCAAAAAGCCACCACTAGTACCTCACTTCAGTATTTAAAACAATTGTCTGAATCCTTAAAATTTTTCTTAAAATTAAAAGCATTGATCATGATCTCCTACCCATTCTAATTCCTCCATTTGGCTGCAAGTAGTTTTTCAAATTAAGAATTTTGTAGTAAATCAGCACCCATGCTAGGAGAGACAGACAGAAGAGGAGAGAGAGAAAGGAGGAGGAGCAGGAGAAGCAGAAGGAGGAGGAGGAAGAGAGAGACAGAGACAGAGACAGACAGAGAGAGAAAGGGGGGGGAGGGAGAGAGAGAAAACATACAATAACACACAAAGCTTATGTATCCAAATGTAGCTTATTGAAGGATATTCTTTGTAGCAGGGCTGGAAACAGATTAGTTAAGTTATTACAGGGTGGATTATTACAAACCTCTAACTCTGCATTAGACCAATTCTCCCAAAGATAATTTTGCAATTTTGCCTTTATATATAGGAAAGGTCATATCTCAGATTAGTGTTAGTGATTTTTCATCATTTTTATTCAATTGCCAGGGACTGTGTTATTAGTTGCCTGTATTCCCTGGTATATGGTTTATGATCTTTGTTATTGTCATCAGCTAAAGAAGCAAAAGAGAAAGAAATGGAAGAAGTCTGGGAGGAAAGAGAAAGTGGGGGGAGGGGGGAAAGACTGAATTACTCCATGGTTTACTTTGGACCTGGGTTCACAGAGATAGGAGAGGTAGCATGTTGTTGTGAAAAGAGAGAGATTTAGAGACAAAGAACCTTGGTTTGAATACCGCCTTTGTAACTTACTAGCTGTGTGACTTTAGTCAGGTCATTTATTCTCTCTGTGCCTCGGTTTTCTCATCTTAGATTACCTCTAAGGTCCCTTACAGCTCTAAATCTACAATTCTATGATACTCCTATATCTCAATAAATCCATGTTCTCATCCATTTCAGTACTACCTCAAAAGGTGCAGATCATAAGCTATCTACCCTTTCTCAACTTATGCAGCTCTGTCCAAGGTGCTGGAGGTGTTCCTCTAAGTCTTAATATTCTGTGGGGACCAGGGCAGCACTTGGAATGTACATGTGTTATTTCTCACTCTTATTACACAACTAGTTCTCCTCCCACATCAGTCAAACATTTCCTTGATATTTTTTTTTGTAACATTTCTCGTGCACAGTGTTAGCAATATGCTACAGCCTACTTAAGGTGGCTAGGTGGTGCAGTGGATAGAGCACTGGACCTGGAGTCGGGAAGACTCATCTTTGTGAATTTTAATCTAGCTTCAGACACTTACTAGCTCTGGGACCCTGGGCAAGTCACTTAACCCTGTTTGCCTCAGTTCCTCATCTGTAAAATGAGCTGCAGAAGGAAACGGCAAACCGCTCCAGTATCTGCCAAGAAAACCCCAAATGGGGTCACAAAGAGTCAGACAGGACTGAAAAATGACTGAACAACAACAGCCTACTTATGCCTCCCATACATCTTTCCATTGTCCTTTGGATCCCTGACAGTTTTGTTGCTTCTGAGATTGGGGAGTTTCACAGTTCACAACAAAGTAGTAGCACTGGGAAAATATTGGTACTAAAAAGATGGATATTTGCTTCAGGGAGCAGCTTGGGATTGTCAAAAGCGCTATGCAGTTTCCCCAATGCTAATCAGCAGTTCTTTTCCTAATATTAAATTCCAGACCCCAGTCCTCATTCATCTGCAGTACCTGTTCAAAATATAAGATCTGGTATACTAACTCAATGGGCTGCCCACTGAGCTATAGACTTAGCACAGTGACTTTAAAAACATTCTTAGTTTTTTGATTTGATGACCTTTCCAAAGAGCCGCAGGGTCCTTTCCACAGCATAGAGGTCCCTTTGGCTATGTTTCTACCAAGATCTTCTCTCCCCCACACAATCCACCTTCTCTAGCCCTTGTCTCTATGACTCATTATTCTGCCTGGTTCACTAAAGCCTGAGATGACTGATTTTCAGGGCCCAATCAGTATCAATTTGCATTAGGCAGTGTCTAACCATTTTTACTGTGATTTTGCTTGTTTTCTTTCCTCACTAAGGTTAAGTAAAATGAGCATCCATGTAGATGTAAGAGAATATTCTGTCAAAAGAGCCTCAATGTGATCCATTGTAAATATAGGAGGACAGGAATGCAAGAAAGGAATCTAAAAAAGCACACTCTCCTAAAATGTGTGAGTATCAATTAATGGGGGAAATAGTTGAGACAAGTTCTGCAGGTGAGTATATGCAGCCAGATGTTAGTTTGCAAAAACATGAAGAATTTGGGAGCCCAACTGGAATTGCACAGAAAATACAAATTGACTTTGCATCATTTATGTCCAGCTACACGAACGAACTTCCATATGGCCCTCTGCTAGGGCCATAACTCAAAGTTCATAAATCAAATTGACATCAGCTCACATTTTCACGTGACTCACAGATTCCTTGCTGAGTTCCTGAGCTCCCATCTCTCCCTTCACTTGGTTCAGTCCTCTGTATTCTGGATGAGTGGATAGAATAGTCTCCATGATCCTTGTCATAGTGTGCTATGGAGAGTTGTATGTGAATTTCTTGTATACAAACTACATAAAAATAAAGCCCTACTCCAATGTCTCATTGTGGCATGGATGGAGATGATACTGGGTTCTTGGAGGCTATTCTTGAATAATTCTAGCATGGTTCTATCATGTCAGAGAGGCTTTGAGTATGGACCCAGCAGCAGATTATGTCTATTTCTGAAGGCTGAATTAATCAGCAAATATTTATTAAGTACCCACTATGTGCCCAGTGGGCAGCTAAGTGGTGCAGTATATCAAGCACTGAGCTTGGAATCAGAAAGATTCATCTTTATGAGCCTCAGATACTTACTAGCTGTGTGACCCTGGGCATGTCACTTAATCCTGTTTGCCTCAGCTCCTCATCTGTAAAATGAGCTGGAGAAGGAAATGGCAAACCACTCCAGTGTTTCTGCCAAGAAAACCCCAAATGGGGTCACAGAGAGTTGGACATGACTGAAACAACACAACAACAACCATATGTGACAAGTGCTATACTAGGCACTAAGGACACTAAGACAAAAATGAAATAGCTCCTGCACCAAGGAACTTCTGATTTATTGGGAGAAACAATATGTACATATATAAGGAAAAACAGAATAAATAGAAAACAAATACAAGACAGTTGAGGGAAGGACACTAGCAGTTATTGGAATCAGGAAAGACTTCACATAGAAGGTGGTACTTGCACTGAGTCTTAAAGTAATTCAGGGATTTCGCAAGGTGGAAGTGAAGAAGGAGTACATTGTAGGTCTGGCAGAATCCATTATAGATTGAAAGGAGACAAGTTTGGCTGGACTATACTGTACTGAAAAGAAAGTACACATGTGTAATGAAACTGGAAAAGTAGATGGATGGATGGATGGATGGATAGATAGATAGATAGATAGATAGATAGATAGATAGATAGATAGATAGATAGATAGATAGATAATGTATTAAGTGCATACTAGGTGCCAGACACTGCTGAGAGCAGGGGATACAAATACAAGCAAGCAACATGGTCCCTGTCTTGTAGGAATGTAAGAAGCTTACATTCTAATGGGGGAAGATAACACAAAAAGGGGAGCCAGGGGAGAAAGATGCATAGCATGCACAGCATTTGGAGCTAGCATATAGGAAATGATGTGGAGGCCTAGTTCTAGTCAAGATAAGGCAAAAGCTTACCTATCAAAGCCCATAGTGGTTTCAAGGGTTCGAGAGCCCAAGGTTCCTGTAAGTGTTGGCGGAGATTGGGAGGGGAAACGATAAGGATGCTAGCCAGAGTGTTGCAGCTAGAATTTGAAGGGCTTTTAAAGACAAACAGAAGCATTTCTATTTTATCCTTGAGGCAAGAGAGAGTCACTAGAGTTTATTGAGTGGGGGAGTGACTTGTACTTAAGGAAAATCATTTTCCATTGGCTTAATCGTGAGTTCAAAAGTAACAAAATACATAATTTCATGGAACACTTGGACATCTTTCCTGGCAGCATTAGTTTAAACACCCACACACATACACACACACACATATATATGAAGGCTGGATTGGAGTTGGGAGACACTTGAGTCAAGGAGAAAAATTAAAGGTCATTATAATAGGCCAGACTAGAAATGATGAAGAATGAACCAAGGTAGAAGCTGCTTCAGTAGTGAAAAGGGGCCAAATGTGAGAGATATCATGGAGGTAGAAATGTCAAGATTTGGCAGCTGAATAGATGTGTAGGGTGAGGAAGTGTAAGGAGTCAAGGACAACTCCAAAGTTGCAAATCTGAGAGCATGGAAGGATGATGGTACCCTTGACAAAAACAGTTAATTATGGAAGAGCTCATCACTAGTAATCTGGCCACTTGGTGACAAATTTTGGCCCATAGCAACTCATGAAACAAACAAAAAAAAACACATAATGCACTTCAGTCCTTCATGGCTCCCTCCTACCTTTATAGTAACAATGGCAGAACTGAGAAAAAGGGGCAGAGGATACTAAGAATCACATATTTTGAAGCCTTACACGAACATTAACTTAACTGTTGGTACTCTAAAGATGAGATACTTGTGCAATGACAACACACAACAGGAAAAATTGAATCATATCAATATTAATGTTCTCACTAATGCATTGTTGGTGGAGTTGTGAAATGATCCAACCATTTTGGAGAGCAATTTGGAACTATGCCCAAAGGGCTATAAAAATGTGCATACCCTTTGACCCAGCAATAGCTTTTCTAGGCTATATCCCAAAGAGATCACACAAATGGGAAAAGGACCTACATGTACAAAAATATTCATAGCAGCTCTTTTTGTGGTGGCAAAGAATTGGAAATTGAGAGGATGCTCATCAATTGGGGAATGGCTGAGCAAGTTGTGGTATATGAATGTGATGGAATACTATTGTGCTATAAGAAAAGATGAACAGGCTGACTTCAGAAAAACCTGGAAAGACTTGTCTGGTCTGATGCTGAGTAAAGTGAGCAGAACCAAAACTACATTGCACACAATAACAGCCACATTGTGCGATGACTAATATTGATAAACTTAACCCTTCCTGGCAATACAAGGATCTAAGACATCTCCAGAGGCCTCATGACGGAAAATGCTATCCACATCCAAAGAAAGAACTATGGAAGTTGAATTGCTATTTTTTTTCTCTTCTGTTGAGTTTTGTTTCCTCTTTCTGATGTTTCCTCCTATTGGTTTTAATTTTTACTTACAATATCACTAATGTGAAAATATGTTTAATATGAATGTAAATGTATAGCCTATATCAGATCGTGTGCCATCTTGGGGAGGGTGGTGGGGAGGAAGGGGGAGAAAAATTTTAAACTCAAAAGCATATGGAAGTGATTATTGATAAATCAAAATAAATTAATAAAAAATGAAAAATATTAATGCTCTCACTATTCAGTGGTCTGCGAACTTTTACAAAATACTGCATAAATGTTTGGTTTCCTTTGTAATCCTATGTATTTTATTTTATGAATTTAAAAAGCCTTACTCTGAGAAGGGGTCCATAGGCTTCACTGGAACCCATACTTTGAATGAAACTGGAAGACAAAATAAATTTGTAGCTAAATGAAAGAACAGCTGAAAGGTTAGCCTTGGGGAGGCAAATAAAAGGGTAGAGAGAGTTGGCTTAATCGTGAGTTCAAAAGTAACAAAATACATAATTTCATGGAACACTTGGACATCTTTCCTGGCAGCATTAGTTTAAACACCCACACACGTACACACACACACACACACACACACACACACACACACTATAAAGTTTAGTGATAACTTTCAGAGGATGAGAAAGTAGAGAAATTGGATGAACAACTCAATAAGCCCCTCCAAATTAAGTCAACACACATATACTTTGATACTCATCAATGTGAACGCAACAAGGTGCAGAGGAAAAGCAGCAAAAAAAAAAAAAAAAGGTTGGAAAGTATGGTTAAGGGTAAAGAAACTGATGAGGCCAGAAATCTGCTGAGTATACAGAAAGCTCACACCATTGGATCATAAATACTTCAAGAAAAGAATTAGAAGGCATTAGACCAGAGGTTTTTTTAACATGGAGTCTATGGACACCTAAGCATTTGGTGGATAGATTTCAGAAGCTCCCATACCTGGATGGGAAAAGGTGTATCTTTATTTTCTTTTTATTTTCTTTTTTTTTTTTTTTGTGAGACAATTGGAGTTAAGTGACTTGCCCAGGGTCACACAGCTAGTGTCAAGTATTTGGTCTGAGACCGAATTTGAACTCAGGTCCTTCTGACTCCAGGGCCGGTGCTCTATCCACTGCGCCGCCTAGCTGCCCCATGAATCTTTATTTTCACAAACTCTAACTAAAATTTAGCATTTCCTTCAATTATGAATTTAAATTTTGTTTCTAAGCAGGGTTCAATAGGCATTACCAAACTGCTGAAGGCATCTATGACACTCACAAAAAAAATTAAGAAATCCTATACTAGAGAGACAGAGCAATTATCAAATAAAATAACTAGAAAAAGGAAATTGACTATAACTTGACAAACAGGAAATAATTACTTACTGATGTGGGAGTCTTTTCTGAATTAGCCCAATATACTTGTTAAAGCAAAAATCAAAAATCAATACCTAATTAGAAAAAATAGTATAAATGAACAGATAAAGAAGAGAATTAAAATAGCTTCAACCTGACCTATTTTAACAAGTTATTAATGCTGAAAAAGGGAAGACAGATAAAAGAACAAATATTCACATCAACTATCATCATTTCCGATGGGAGTTTAACTCATGTAAAGCAATTGCTACCACAAAGAGCCTAGAAATTGTTTCAATTAGTAAACACTTAAATACTTGCCCATGAAAATATTACAATCAAGGGAAACACTAGCTTAGAATATAAACTCATTTGAAAAATCTTTCAGAGTGGATGGTAGAAGATTTTGATGAGTATTACCTCATAAGAAATCAAGAAAGAGCAGAAGGAAAAATAAGTTTACAGAAAGCCTAGCCTGAAGTCCAATTAAGCCAGGTCATTCTAAGGCCATTTAAGCATGAAACTAAAAAAGGAACAACAATCAGACAAAAAATGAAAAAGATGTATCAACACATTTTAAGAACCTGTTTTCTCTATCAATGTCAGTGGAACCATCACATTTGGACTCGAACACCATAATCCCTTGATGTGCTACATGTAAAGGTAGAAATGGCACTAAAGAAAATAAAGCTAAGAAGGGCAATTGGACCTGATCAATTATACAACATATATGATAGAGGTGACACATCTTTGACATCATTGAGATTGTCAAGATATCTGAAATAGGGGACAATACAGAATAAGTAGGAAAAAATCGTGGATTTTAATATTACTGAAAAGGGTCATTGGGAACATCAATAACTATGAACCAATATTCCTACTTGCTCATCTAAACAAAGTCTTCATGAGAATAATCTACATACATATCATGGTCATAATAGCTGAAAAAATGAGGGGAAAAAAACAGCCTTTCACAAATTTCACAATTAACTGAAAATTCCAGATCCTACCGAGCTTACTATCTGTTGATTATAAAAGGTGTTTAATTCAATCCAGCAAAGTGTATGCTTAAAGGCTCTCCTCCCACAATGTGTCCCCCATGCATATGTTAAAATAACAAATGATTCTATGAAGGAGACAACACAGAGACAACTTTATTCAATGATCCTCTATGAATAGCAAATGAAACCCAAACCAAGGAGATATTTTCTCATCTAGGGTTTTTGTCACCATCACAGAAGATGTCCAACACAAAATCCAAATGAAAGAGGAATTCCCTATAGATGGTGAGGTCTTCTAACTGCTCTCAGAATAATGGCTGTAGGGGCAGCTGGGTGGCGCAGTGGATAGAGCACCGGGCCCTGAAGTCAAGAGGACCTGAGTTCAAATGCGACCTCATACCAAACACCTGACACTTACTAGCTATGTGACCCGGGGCAAGTCACTTAACCCTAATTGCCTATTAAAAAAAAAAAGAATAATGGCTGTAGATCATATTACACTAAATGTATCAAGCCTTAGAACACTTCAGAGCTTCCTAAATGAAATCTGCAATCATCCAAAAGAGTTTGGCCTGGTTATCCACATGGGAAAAATCAAGTGGATGAAGAAAGCCTATTGTCCAAATTATGATGTGCAACTGGATAGAGAGTCCATTAGTGTTCACTGGCTCATAGATTAATAGATTTAGAGATGGAAGGGATCTTGGAAGTCATCAAGTCCAACCCCTTTATTTTACAGAAAAAGAAACTGAGGTATACAGAGGTTAAGTTTACTGTCCTCAGGTCTCATGCTAGTGAGGTAAAATTTGAACCCAGATCTTCCTGATTCTAAGTCTAACACTCTATTCATTTCTCCACATTGCCTCCCTAAGGATGTTCTATAAAGACAGACATCTTGGAAAAACACTGCAGGTGTGCAATGAACTGAGACTGGATTTAAATAGGAGGAAAAGAGCAGGCTGGAATTTTTGCAGCACTTTCAATGATCCCTAAATTTCTCCCTAAAACAAACCCCACCTTTTTTAACACCAATATTTTTCTACTGATGTGATCTACCTAGCTAAGAATCACAGAATATCAGTCTTCCAAGAATCCAAATTGTTATTCATGTGAAAGGCAATGAAAATGTTGTTGTTGTTGTTGAGTTGTTTCAGTTGTGTCTGACTCTTCCTGACCTCATGTGGGGTTTTGGGTATCTTGGCAAAGATACTGGAGTGCTTGTTTCCTTCTCCAACTCATTTTACAGATGAGGAACTGAGACAACCAAGGTTAAGTGACTTGCCCAGGGTCACACAGCAATTATCTAATGCCAGATTCGAACTCAGGTTCTCCTGACTTCAGGGCTGGCACTCTATCCACTGTGCTACCTTAGACTGAAACACAGCAAAAATGGTAAATTGCCCACAAGACATATCAAAGAAGTATGACCAGAAATGGAGTTAGGCCTCTCTAATGTTAAGAAAATTAGAAGAAGATCCTCCAGAATTGTGGGTATGGTCCTTAAGGAGGATTTTTGGGAAGACGAAAAATGAGAATAAAATAAGATGAGAAGTCACGGATGGATTGAAATCTGTTCCATGAAAAGGAACAGTAGTAATATGAAGAGATCACAGATTAAGAGAGATACTGCACTAATAACTCAAATTTATAGAGCTGTCAAAATAACCCTATGACATAGGCAGTGCAAATATTATAATTCCCATGTGAGATATGAAAAAGCTCAGGCTAAATGACTTGTAGTCCATGGTCACAAAGCTAGTAAATATCAGACTTAAGATTCAAACCCTGATCTCTAGGCATCCCAAGTCTGCCTTCTTTATACCACATGGGGATAAAATGAAAGGCTTGTTCTTTTGAAAAACTGAAACCTCTCATTTACAAGGTATTTATAAGACTACATAATGAGAGTTAGCATCTACACAGATTTTTAAGGTTTGTGAAGTACTTTACAAATATGATCTCATGTGTTATTATTACCTCCATTTTGCAGATAAGGAAACAGAGACAGACAGACAGTAACCTTCCTCGTTGTGCATCTAAGGCCAGATTTGAACTCAGGACTTCCCAATTCTGGGTCCATCACTCTACTCAACCTAACTGCCTCATAGCTCAGGATCCAGGAGGGCAATCTTCTTTATATCCCACATAATAGGTAGCACAGGTATTTGCATAAAGCCGGTCCTCAATAAATATGTTGAATAAAGGAATGAAGTGACCCATTATACTTAGGCAATGAAATAATGATACTACAGCATCAATGCATTAACTAAAAATTATTTATTAAGCACCTACTATTATGTGCCAGGCACTGTCAATGCTGTGGGTACAAAGACAAAACCAGAATAATCTCTGTCTTCAAGGAGCTTATATTTCTAACAAGGGAGATGACATGCACAAACATAGTTACACACAAAATGAGTACAAGGTAGTTTGGGGAGAGAATGCACTGATGGCTAGGGGGATCAGAAAAGAATTCATGTAAAATGGCACTGAAACTGGGTCTTAAAGGAAATCAGGGATTTTGAAAGGTAGAGGTAAGGAAGAAGTAGCGCTGTAGGCATGGAGGGCAGCCAATGCAAAGGCATAGAGATGGGAAATGTGGCATTCTGTGTGTGTGTGTGAAACAGGAAGCAGGCCAATATGGTCTGATCACAGAGTATGTGGAGGGTAGAAATGTGTAAGTAAGAAAACTAGACAGGTAGGAACAGGCCAGGTTGTGGGCAGCTTTAAATGCCAAACAGCAGGAGTCACATTTGATCCAAGAGACAACGGGCAGCCCCATGAGTTTATTGAGTAAAGGGATGACTTGGTCAGATATGTGCTTTAGGAAAATTACTTTATGTGGAAAAAGAAATGGAATGGGGAGAGGCAGGAGGCAGGAAGATCAAATAGGAAGCTACTGCAGTTGTCCAGGGGGGAGATTATGAGGCCTGAATTAAGGTGATAACTATGTGAGGGGTAGACCTCTGTAAAAGACATTAAGGAAATCAAAATATCAAGATTTGGCAACTGATCAGATTGTGTGGAGTGAAGAATAGTGAGAAGTTGAGAATGATTCCAAGGTTGTGAACCTAAGTGACTGGCAGGATGATGGAACCCTTAATAGCAATAGGGAAGGTGAAGGGGCAGGCTGTGGGGGAAGGATAATTAGCTCTATTTTAAACATGTCGCATTTGAGATGCCTACAGAACATCCAGTTTAAAATATCCAGTAGGCAGTTGGTCATAAAGGATTGAAGCTCAGGAGAAAGACAAGCTGAATACGTAACATCACTATAATACTCTCTTCACAGACCACATGATAGAAGGATGCTACAGATCTTTTACAGTACAACTGCCTGTGTCTAAATAAACCAGAACCAGCCTCAATTTTGACATAAGATGCAAATCCCAAGATACATCTTAGGACTCGTTCTTTGCTGGGGAAAGAGAGAATAAAGAGATCCTATATGGTGGGAATACGTCCCACTATGTTGTCCTTAAAGTCAAGATGATGAATTCAAATTTTGCCTCTGACACTTACTAGCTGTGTGATTCTAGGCAAATCACTTAACACAGTTTCCTCAATGGGGATAATAATAGCACCTACCTCACAAATCTGTCATGATGCTAAAATGAGATAACATGTACTTGGTGAACCTATTATTATTATTATTATCATTATCATTATTATAATCAACACAGTGGTATCCTCTGGAATGCACACATCTCTTAATTTATGAGCCTTCTGCTCTGACAGAGAGATGAGGAAGTCCATTTGAGTGAACTAGCTTTCCCAACCAAATCCTCTGGTTCTCTGGTTCTCCAATTTGTTTTGCTCACAGCACAGTATTCTACACTGTGAGGAATAATAGCACACACAGCAATAATTCCTGACAGTCAAGACTCACACATGTGCCATCTCCCCTCAATAGGTGTGGTCATTTTGTTTCTGGGAATTCAAGAGATGATGTGTTTTCAGATTCCTACCTGTATAATTGGCAAGTTTTGTTTATTTTATGAATAATACATTTACCACCCTATGTATCCTGGGTAAGTAAAAATTCGTATTAAATAAAATTATTTCTAAATTTCCATCTGCAAAGCATGACATCTAAAACTTTGTGGCACACCCACCAAAATTCCCAATGCTCCAGTGTGCCCTGGCATACCTTTTAAGAACCACCAATCTAGAGAAAGCATTGGGCAGGAGAGGGAACCTGTAACAATCAACAATCACATAATTACTGAGTACATTCTATGTACCCAATATTGTGCTGGATACCATGAGGGAATCCAGAAGTAACTTAAGAAATGGTTTTTGCCTTTGTAGAGCTTAGAATTTGTTTAGGGAGACAAGGTGAATACCTATGAAACACTTAGAGAAAATAATACTGTTTATAATTAGATACTACAATATGAAATATGGATTGTACATATCATAGGATTTCAGAGAAAGGATTTGTCGATATGAACTGGAACAACATCATGATATGACTGGGAATTAAAACCCCCACTCTCACCACACCCAGGATCCTAGGCAAACCAGTTGTATTCCACACTATTATATTGCCCTACCTTATGGTGTTGTAAGGAAATACCCACAAGCAAGAAGGGGAATAGAACTTATCTGCAAACCTCAGAACCCCCCTGAGTCTTTTTTACTCTCTTTAATATAACTCTGGCAACCGTATGTCCCAGAAAACTGGGACATCCCAATCTCAAGAAAAGAAAGTGTATTTTTAACAAGGTTTTATGAAAGGTATACCCTCTGCCAGATCATGTGTCCAAAATTTTAGTTAGGAAAAAAACATCCAAATAAAGCAAGAGCTTGTGTGGGACAGAGAGGTGACCTCAGAAACAGCACCGGCTAGGTTCGTCACCCATCAACACACACAGCCCATGATGCATGCCGACCAAGTAACCCCGGTCAAGAGCCTTCACCTCTTAATACCTCAGTCAACATTCAGATGTTCCAAGTTGCTAGAGAAGCTTCCCCCCTCCCAAGAAGGTAGATTGGAAGAAGTTGGTCTGTGTTCATGGAAGGAGTTTTCTCACCAGAGAGCCTCCCAACAACAATTAAATTACAGGTCCAAGCCAGAAATAAATAAATACAATAGACCTATACCCTATACCTTTCTCTACCACTAAGCTTTTTACTCCTACCTCACATATAAAGGACTTTACTGGTAATTAGGAGGAATATGGAGAAGGACAGTAAGATAATTTGCAAATTGATTAAACTGATCCATTTACAGAACATGATAATCTTATTATAAAAAGTTCCAATACAGCCTCAGACACTTACTAACTGCCTGACTCTAGGCAAGTTACTTAACCTCTGCCTACCTCCATTTCCTCATCTGCAAAACAGGGATAATAATAGTATGCACTCCCCTAGGTGGTTGTGAGATTGAAACTAGATAATATTTGTAAAGTGTCTTGAAAACCTTGCTATATAAGTGCTAGCTATTGTCATTATTACTGATATTTAAAATAATAATTCAAAACAGGAGTTCTTAACTTTTTTGTTTATAGGCTCCTTTAGCAGTCTGGTAAAGCCTATGCACCCTTTCTCAAAACAATATTTTAAAAAAATCCATAACTGAAGGAAATGCTGAGCTTCAGTTAGAGGTTAGAGAAAATGAAAATGTAAATATTTTTTCTCATCCAAGGTCATGAAGGGGTCCATGGACCTCAGGTTAAGAATCCCTTTCCTAAACTATCTGGCTATAAATGGCTGGCACAGTATTCCAGGGCTAACTTAATCCCTCCTTGTCATCTAATAAATATCAGGCACCCAACCTTTCCACCAAGTAGCCTCTCTTAAGAGAGCTCAGCACCTATGCATGACTGGCCTGACTAGTGCCACACCCCAACTCCATTTTCTTCCAGCTTCAAAACTGACCCCTTGACGTACCTCCCACCAAGATCCCAGCCTGGTTCTACAAGGCATGATGAGTTTAGGCTCACTTGCAGTATTGAGAAGACTGATATCACCTGGGTTCAGTTGACATTTCACACCTATCAGAGTCCTGGGATTCTCAACTTCCCTTTGGTAAAATGTGGATATGACATATTTTCCCCAAACAGGAAAGGGGGAAGCACTCCCAACCAAACTCACCATCACCACCACCACCCGCCTGAGCTCACTTCTTTACACCCCAGAATTTCTGGGATGGGAAGAGAGAAAAAGAAAGGCTGCCATTCAAACTGTTTTAGTGGACAGGCAAATTACATTGGAGAGTAAAGAACAGCTCCCCAAAACTGCTCTGGAGTTCACAGGGTCACACAATTTTAATAAGATACAACAGCGGGAATCTAATCCAACCAGCTTTTTCTCATTTCAGGCTGAGATGCTAAGGACCAGGAAAGGATAGAAAGGGCAAAAGCAAGAAGGAGCAGAATCACAGAGCTAGACACATATAACAGATGAGAAAATTGAGGCCCAGAGAGGCTAAGTAGTAAGGTATAGGTAGTAAGCCTCAGAAGTAGGACTTCAGCTAAGGGACTAGTCCAACACTAGGCTGAGCAGTGAACTAAGCATTAGGAGATACAGGGTTTTAATCCTTGTTCTGTCACCGTATGGCCTTGGGCAAATTGCTTCACCTTTAGGCTACAGTTTGCTTGTCTACAAAAACTAGGGGAGTGGGTCCAACTGTCCTAGAAAGAAATTTGGAATTATGTTATGAAACTGATTAAAATGTCCATAACCCTTGACACAGAGATTCTCCTGCTAGGAATTTAAACTCAAGTTGTTGATGCTTTCAAAAAAGGGAGAGAAATCAATATACACCAAAATATTTATAATGGTACCTTAAGCAGAATAGAATTGGAAACGAAGTAGATACGTCCATTGATATGGAAATGGCTAAACAAGTCATGGTACGTAAATGTAACGGAATACTGATTTGCTCTAAGAAACGATGAATATGGGGTACAGAGAGAAGCATGTGAAGACACATGAACTGATGCAAAGTGAAGAACATGGAAAATAATCCACACAATGATAATAGCCAGGTAAATGGAAAGAATGACAACAGAACATTTGAAACTAAATTCTACAAAATTATAATTACGAAGCTTGCCCCAAAGAAGAAATATGAGAAGCCACCTCCCCTTTTTTGCAGAGGTGGGGAATTATAGATAGGAGCACTGAAAATAATGCCTATTCCGATGTATTAGTTTTACTGAACTATTTTTTCTCTTTTTTTATTCTTTGTTAAAAAGGATGTCTCACCAGGAAGAAGGTGAAGGATGCATTGGACAATGTAGATGATGTATATCGATCAAATTTGATCATACTCAAAAAAAAATGAAGAGGTTAGAATAGAAGGTCTCTAAAGGTACATTTCAGCTCTATGATTGCAGGACAGGTGCAAAGGCCTGGCTGATCATCCCCTAAATAACTGAGCCCTGGCTGTCTTCCCCATTGGAAACATACTGGTGCTCAAAATAAACAGAGTCTGTATGAGCCATCTGAGCAGACCCACAGCCTGCGTGGAGGATCTTAGCAACCGTCTTCACTCAGACATCATGATATTGATTAGTCATGATTAATTAGGCTCAGAGTCAGGGAACTAGTGGTTGCTCTCTTACCAGCAAGGGACGGTGCTAGGCCCTTTGTTTAATGCTCTAGCCCTCAAAGTATGAAGAGATGAGCCCTAGACAGGGATTCTAGAACCATAGACTTAAAGGTTGAAGGTCATCTAATCAACTCCTTCATTTGATAGGCGAGGAAATTGAGGCCCAGAAAAGTTAAGTCACTTGCCTATTACATGGGAGGGCTGGAATCTGAGTTCTTCTGACTCCAAATCCAGTATTTCTTCCATCATACCATGCAGGAAAGGAAAGTATGACAAGGAACACACTACAAAGTAAAAATCAATAGGACAAGGGACAGTGAGAAGTCAAAGATTCCTCCAAGGATGATGTGGAAAACCTTGGTACTAATAACAGAAATAAAGTCAGGGGGAGAACTAGTTTGAGGGAGAAAGTGATAAGTTCTCTTTTAATACAGTATTGCATTTGAGGTGACAAGTGAAAGGTCTAATTAGGAATGAAGATCATTTTCTTCCAGGGAATTAGCCTTGCTTTCACCTCTCTCCTCTTATCGACTTTCATTAATTTTTGTCATCATTCCATTCAACTGCTTACCTCTTAAAACTCAGCAGGTGCTCTCATTTCCCCCACATTATCCTCCTACTAGCCAACAACAATGCCAGTTCTTCAGCCAGATCTGGAGCTGACTGGTCCCATGTGTCTCCTCAGGAGCTTAGCTACAACTGGTTGACTGATGCTTCAAAATGGCTACATCCTCAGTATCTTTGCATCCCAATTACCCCGGAAGTGAGCCTCCCACACCCTGGGGAAATGCAATTGCATGACTGGTAAAGGAAAAGTAGCATATAAAAACAAACAATTGGGCATAATCTTTGCAGTGTCAAATGTCATTTCTTTAGAAATAGATCCTTCTGACTCTCCCTTACTATCATCCTTTCTTCTCCTCTCCTCCCATGCTTTAGAGCCAATTTAAAATGCATGAGTTATAAATACAGAAGACTGATCAGCCTACTAAAAAATTAAGAACACAGACAGGTACTTTTCAGACAAAGACTGTAGATTACAGGTCTTGAGTTTGCTGTAGACTAATTTTTAAAAAATTTTTGATAAATGACTAAAACTATTAAATGCATCTTTGTGTGTATTTATAATTTGATGTAATAAAGCTTATTTCATTAACAATTTTTATCAAAATTCTCTCTCTCTCCCCCTTCCTCCCTCCTTCCCTCTCTTCCTTTCCCTCTCTCACAAATAGCTGCTTCTCAGCCAAATCCAACATTACAACACCCACCCTGTGCCGATCTTTTGATTTCTAGTCAACTCTCAATTACCTGTTTTCAACAGTATTGCTAGACAGCTAAGATTCAAAATCTCCCAAGATCCTTTCCTATTGTTAGGGGCAAACGCCAACAAATCAGCTAATTAGTCAGAACATTAGATTGACTTGAATTTCACGTACTCTGTATGCTGGTGCCCTATCCTTGACTGGAGATACTAAGGGAAAAAGAAATCACCTTTATGCCCAGCAGGCAGGAGAAAAATCCAAATCAATTCACCAAGCATTTCATAAGCCCTATAATATGACAGGCACTGTGCTAGGCACTGAGGATATAAAGACTATTTCTTTCTTGAGGTGCTTACATTCCATGGGAGGGAAGGTATGAGGTAGAAATAAATGTATACAAATCAACCATAGTCATTGGAAATATAAATACACACACATATGTATACACACACACACACACACACACACACACACACACACACATATATATATACACATATCATAAAATAACACCAATGAGATTCACAGGGGCTGGAGGGGGGGCAGGGGAGAGGGAAGGAACCTGAATAAGCTCTCCCTATATCACAAGACCTAACTCTGTAATCAAAAGCTAAACACCAAAAATTTTTGACTAGGCAAGGGCTTCACTAAGCACTTTGGAAAACAGATATATTTTCCTCATCCTTGTGTTGCTTCCTGTTATTCTATTACTACCAGTGCTTGGGATGTGGAGGAAGAGGAAAAGGGGAACAATAATCTCCCTCCTTCATCTGACTCTTCTTCCTCCCCTGTCCTTCCCCCTCATCCTCCCATTACTCCCACTAAACACATCATCACAAGAAAAGAGTATCCCAAAATAGCTCTATCCCACTTAAAAATATTGAAGTGAAATGAAAGTTCTCCAAAGGAGGACAAGAACACTAGATCCTGTTCTCAAGTAGCTTACAACTGGATTACTGTTATTAGATCTGAAGTATTGGGTTCATCTCTGAGTACCACTGTTAGGAAGGACATTTGTGACAAAGTCAAGGTGGATGGTGAGGGGAATAAAGATCAGAAGATCACCATCCTGATTGGGGACTGCCTCACCTGATCCACTATTTCAGGCAGCCCCTCCCCTTGCCCCCACCACGTTCCCTACTTTTCAACCATCTTCTAAATAGCTTTACAGCAGCCTTGGTACCACATCCCCTCATCCACCATTCCCAGTTCTGGGATCATGATTCACTCTACCATCATCCTTGGGTTCTGTGTCAATATACTCCCCTATGGCCCCACTCACCATCCCTTTAACTTTCTATTACAATGTGCCCCTCCCAGGCTACCATCAGTATGTTATTTCCACCATAAGAACATTCTTGAGATTAGTGATATCTTTGCTTTTATATTTGTATTTTGAGTGCTTAGTAGAGTGTTTGGGATGTAGTAAGCTCTTAATGAATGCTTTTTCATTCATTCATGTAGTCATTCATTCATGGTTAGCCTGGAGAAGAGATTTACAGAAGGTATAACAGATTCTTCAAATGTTTGAAAGTCTGTCATACGGAATACAGGTCAGATTTGTTCCATTTGGCCCTCAAGAACTAAATGAACAGCAATAGGAGAATACCAAAAAAGTTAGATTTAAACATTGAGAGGAAAACTTCCTCACAATGAAGGTTTTATAAATATAGAATGGGCTGCCTCAGGAGGCAGTAGGTCCCCAATCCCTGGAGATCAGAGGTGGGGTGAACCCTGCCAGGGATATTAGAGAGGGAATTTATGTCCAGCTACAGGACAAGAGAACCTTGGAGGCCCCTTCCAGCTCAGAGATCCTGGTATCCTGTAAGAATTGACTTTGGAGGGGCAGAGCCAAGATGGCAGAGTAAAAGCAGTGACTTGCTTTAGTTCTCCCCCAAACCCCTCCAAATACTTGTAAAAAATGACTCTAATTCTAGAGTATTCTAGAGCAGCAGAACCCATAAAAAGACAGAGTGAAACAAATTTCCAGCCCAAGACAGCCTGGATGATTGATAGGAAAAGTCTGTTGCACCAAGCTGGGAAAGGAGATAGGCAAAGATGGAGCCACAGTGAACCTGGAGCAGGCCTCAGGAGACTGAATCATGGGCAGCTGTAGTGATTTCCAGACTTCTCAACCCACAACTTAGATAACTTAGAAGGTCAGTGGGAAAGGTCTTTTGGATCTGGGTGAGAGAGGAGTGCAGTCCAGTTCTGGCCCTAGTGCAGCCCCTGGGTGTGGCCACAGTGGCAGCAGCTGCATTTGGACCTCTCAGCACACAGAGGGTGGCTGATCAGAGGAGGATTGCAGGGATCTCTTTGCTGGTGCAGAGGCAGGATTCCATTGCTTTGCTCATTCTTGGATCTGGGTCACAGTCCTGGGTGACAGTCCTGGGGTGAGGAGGAGTGCTGGTGTGGTGGAGCTTGTAGTGGCTATGGAGAGGAAACCCTCCTCACAGTTCCAAGACAGAAAAGAATGTTTGTGGTCACTCATAGACCAGAGCACAGGCCAGGAAAGGAGTAAGCACTTCATCCTTGATCATACCACCTTGGAAGAATTGTAAACTTACAGGTCCCTAGAAGTATCTCAGAAAACAGCTGTACAAAACCCCTGAAGCTTGGGACAGTACACCTCCCACACTGGAAGCAGAGCTCTACCTTAACAAAGAGTTAAAAAGTCAGGTAATTGGCTGAGAACATGAGCAAACAGAGGGAAAAAGTCAGACCATAGAATCTTACTTTGGTGACAAAGAAGATCAAATCATACAACCAGAAGACAACAAAGTCAAAGTTCCTACATCCAAAGCCTCCAAGAAAAATATGAATTGCCCTCAGGCCATAGTAGAGCTAAAAAAAGGATTTTGAAAATCAAATAAGAGAAGTAGAGGAAAAATTGGGAAGAGAAATGAGAGTGATGCAAGAAAATCATGAAAAACAAGTCAACAGCTTGCTAAAGGAGACCCAAAAAATATTAAAGAAAGTAACACCTTAAAAATAGACTAACCCAAATGGCAAAAGAGCTCCAAAAAGCCAATGAGGGGGAAAATGCCTTAAAAAGCAAAATTGGCCAAATGGAAAAGGAAGTCCAAAAGCTCATAGGAGAAAATAATTCCTCAAAAATTACAATAGAGCAAACAAAAGCTAATGACTCTATAAGAAATCAAGAAATTATAAAACAAAACCAAAAGAATGAAAAAATAGAAGACAATGTGAAACATCTCATTGGAAAAACAACTGACCTGGAAAATAGATCCAGGAGAGAGAACTTAAAAATTATTGGACTATCTGAAAGCCATGATCAAAAAAAAAAAAAACCTAGACATCATCTTTCAAGAAATTATCAAGGAAAACTGCCCTTTCTAGAACCAGAGGGTAAAATGTAAATGGAAAGAATCCACTGATCACCTCCTGAAATAGATCTCAAAAGGAAAACTCCTGGAAATATTATAGCCAAATTCCAGAATCCCAGGTCAAGGAAAAAATATTGCAAGCAGCCAGAAAGAAACAATTCAAGTATTGTGGAAACACAATCAGGATAACACAAGATTTAGCATCTTCTACATTAAGGGATTGGAGGGCTTGGAATATGATAATCTGGAGGTCAAAGGGGCTAGGATTAAAACCAAGAATAACCTACCCAGCAAAACTGAATATAATCCTTCAGGGGTAAAAATTGACATTCAATGAAATAGAGGACTTTCAAGCATTCTTGATGAAAAAACCAGAGCTGAATAGAAAATTTGATTTTTCAGATACAAGACTCAGGAGAAGCATGAAAAGGTAAACAGGAAAGAGAAATCATAAGGGACTTATTGAAGTTGAACTGTTTACATTTCTACATGGAAAGATGATATTTGTAATTCATGAGACCTTTCTCAGTATTAGGGTATTTGGAGGGAATATATATATACATAGACAGAGGGCATAGAATGAGTTGAATATGAAGGGATGATATCTAAAAATTAAAATTAAGAGGTGAGAAAAGATTGTACTGGGAGAAGGAGAAAGGGAGAGTAGAATGGGGTAAATTATCTCACATAGAAGAGTCCAGAAAAAGATTTTACAGTGGAGGGGAAGAGGGGGGAGGTGAGAGGAAATGAATGAATCTTACTCTCATCAGATTTGGTTTAAGGAGGGAATAACATACACACTCAATTTGGTGTGGAAATCTATCTTACCCTACAGGAAAATAGGGAGAAAGGGGATAAAAGAGGGGGGATAATAGAAGGGAGGACTGATTGGTGGAAGGAGTAATCAGAAGCAAACACTTTTGAAGAGGGACAGGGTCAAAGGAGAGAATAGAATAAATGAGGGGTGGGATAGGATGGAGGGAAATATAGTTAGTCTTTCACAACATGACTGTTATGGAAGTGTTTTGCATGACTGCACACATATAACCTATATCATATTGCTTGCCTTCTCAATGAGGGAGGGTGGGGAGGGAAGAAGGGAGAGAATTTGAAGCTCAAAGTTTCAAAAACAAATGTTAAAAATTGTTTTTACATGCAACTGGGAAATAAGATACACAGGCAAAGGGGTATAGAAATCTATCCTGCCCTACAGGAAAATAGAAGGGGAAGAGGATAAGAGAAAGATGGGTGGTGATGGGAGAGCAGATTGGGCAAAGGGGTATTCAGAAGGCAAGTCATCTTGGGGTGGGGGATGGGAGAGATGGGGAGAAAATTTGGAACTCAACATCTTGTGGAAGTGAATGTTGAAAACTAAAAATTAATTAATTAAAAAATATGCCAGATGAGATGTTTGTCTTGAGCTTCTTGCTCGAACTGGAATTATAGTTGTCACAAATGAGGTAGTACAGCTACAACTCTTAGAGGACAAAGACCACCCAAAATTCAAGGAAATATAAAATCTAATTAAGACAAGTGCCCCAAAAACTGATCTTCTTTCCAAAGTGTTAGTTTGCAAAAACATCAGCCCAGGCAGGTTGTCTTTTCTCATGTACTGCAGCTAAAATATTAAATTAAAAACTGACTCCTTTTTTGCTTGTCTTCACAAAATATATTGGTTGGGCTATTTGAGTACTGACATTTAATCACAGTAGTAAAAGGCTTTAGGTATTCATTATTTCTTTCCTTCCCTCATTTCAGTGTGCTTTACTTTTTAAAAACACTACAGAAGTACCTATTAATTGTGTTGTGCCCATTTGTTGTAAAAGATCTCAAAAGTTCATACTTCTGTGGAATTTCTTAATTGGACACTTTGTAAATAATAAAGGGCAACTATAAAAAAAAAATAATTGACTTTGATTTCACTCCTGGGTCTTCCACCTACCAGTTGTGATCCTCAATGCTCAGTTTCCTCACTTGTAAAATGGGGATAATAATATTTGTACTGCCCACATAGCAGTATTACTGTGATGATCCAATGAAATAATGTATGCAAAAGCATTTTGAAATCATAAAATGACTTGAAAATATTTGCTATTATTATTAACCAAGGAGAGAAAGAACACAACTCTAAAACTTCATTTATTAAGCTCAATAAGTTCAAATAAACAGAGGGGTATCAAGGAGAGTGGGGAACAGGCAGAATAGTAAATCACTTGTGTTGTTGTTTGTCATTTATTCTCAAAGAGGACCATGACAATGTCATACCTTGCAAGTGAATCGGATTTAAGTGAGGGAGGGCTGTTCAAGGTCACCAGCCTCACTTTCTCCTCTGGAGCCATCTGGGTGCAGTGGCAAGATATAAATCAAGACAACTGGATTTGGTCCCGGTGCAGTGGGATGGTCTTTTTAAGCTAAAGTCTTTCCCAAGTCTCAGTCTATGTAAGGCAACACCCTTTCACTGATTAAGGCTAGGTAAGACCACGAGGCAAAGAATGGTCTTTTTTACCTAATCCAAAAAAAAAAAAAAATCCACCTGAGAGAGGAAGACCCTCAGGGTTTGGTTTCTAGTCAAACAGAAACAATTGCTATTTACATTCATTCTGAGCCAAACAACGACCAAGTGGGGCTTGGCCTGGGACCTATTGGCCAGTCAAAGAGAGCCAAAGTGAATTGGGTTTAAGGCATAGTCCTTAAGAAAGAAATCTAGTAATGTGATTAAAAAATGAAAGAACATCTAGAAAAAAGAAAGAACAAAAGAAATCCAGCCCTTAAATCCTAAGATATCTTTCGAGGTTTCAGTGATTAAAATTTACATTCCTTTGGGCAGAGCACCTTATAATACCTCATGTGGAGAGAAGAGGTGAAGAGAGAAGTAACAAGTAGTTGTGTTGCCCAAATGGAATTGTCCACTTGAGTCTCCAGTTGGGTAGCTCATACTATTCACAGATTTTTGTTTATCCTTGTTCTTGAAGAGTTCCATGACATCAAGGAGATGATGCCATAACTTGCAAGTGAATTGGATTTAAGTGAGGGAGGGCTATTCAAGGTCACTTCACTTTCTCCCCTGGAGCCATCTGGATCCAGTGGGCAGGATACAGATCAGGACAACTAGAGATGACCTCAGATGCAGTGGGAGATCTTGGCTTTTTTAAGGTAAAGTCTTTCCTAGGTCTCAGTTCAAATGTAAATCCTTTACCAGTAAGGATTGCTTTGTTTTGTTTTTATTTGTAAGCCAGTACAAAGCTTGGTGCATAGCAGGCACTTAAAAATTCCTCTCCCATTAGACTTTAAACTCCTTGAGAGCAGGGACTACTTTTGTCTTCCTTTGTATCCTCTACACTTAGCCCACTGCCTGGCACTTAGTAGGTGCTTAATAAATGCCTAGTGTTGTTAATGGATCCAAAGACATCAATTTTAAATGTGAACTGAAGGTTTGCTGGAGAAGGTAAAATCTGCTTTTGGAAAGAAAAAGCAGAGTTGTGCAGGATGAATCCTGGGTGAAGGGAATGATAAGTTACAAAAGCACCAAGGCAGGAACTAGTAATTAGCAAGGGACAGGAAGAAAATTATCTTGACTTGAGCAAAAGGTTCATAGGGGGAAAACAATAAATACAGTCCAAGAAGCTGGGTAACCTTTGGATAAGAAATTTCAATTTTATATGATACGTAGAAGAAATGCTGCTAAAGCAAGAAACAATTCAGTTTGGACCTAAGGAGGAATGTTCTGATGATGAAGGGAATGATGGCTGCAAAGTGTGACAGGAAGAGCTTGAGCATCCTCCCAGAGGTCTCTAGAGTCCAATCAGCAACAGTCTGAGTGCTGAGTTACTCCTGGACCACTGTGATGTAGGATGTGGGGCTCCATGGGGCTCTTTTCAGGACTCTGATCTTGGTGGCTGGCTGCTCTGAGCTAAAGAATTTCAGACCTCAGACTTCCATCTCAAGGTGAACTGAGTTTCTTATAGAGCCCAAGTTACTGACAGATTTATAGACTCAGTAGGGATTCAGCTCTTCTTAGACCAGGTGGGAAATTCTCTTCATGGAATCATTGTTTCTCTTCCATGAGCTTGCAGTCTGACCTCTCTCAAGGGAGAATATAAGAAATAGTGGTACATACACTAAGAGTGTTGGCCCTCCAAAAAAGGCCAGTTAGGCAGTGGATTATTCAGTTACTTTATTACAATCCATAAAAGAAGCAGGTAGGTGGTACAACAGATAGGGTGCACCTGGAGTCAGGAAGACCTGAGTTCAAATCCAGCCTCAGATCCTACTAGCTGTGTGACACTGGGCAAGTCATTTGCCTTCTGTGTGTTGGAGTTTCCTCAACTGTAAAATGGGGATAATAATAGCATCTACCTCCCTAGGTTGTTGTGAGAATCAAATGAGACAATATCTGTGAAGTGCTTTAACATAATGCCTGGCACATAGTAGTTATTTAATAAATACATATTCCTTTTCCTTCCTCCCCTCCTCTCATCACTACAGAGGGTTTAAGGTTTACAAAGTACTTTATTTACTACATACATTACCTCACTTGAGCATCGTAACAATTCTGTGAGGTATCGTGACTCCATATTACAGATGAGAAACCTGAGGCTCAGAGAAGTTAATTGACTTGCTGATGGTCCCATAGCTAGTAAATGTCTGAGGCAGGATTTAAACTCAGGTCTCCCTGAATCCAAGTCCAAAACTCTATCCTTTATGCCAGAGATGACAGTCTCTTGACACATGTGAACTATGGAGCGCTGTCCAAACCAGATTTTTTAAAATGTAATTGGGAAATGTTTAATGAGAGAAATAGAAATATAATACAACATAGATGATGTTGACTTGTGGTTTTCTAAGTCCACATGTGGCCATCAGGGATCTGTTTCTATGTGAGTTTGTCATCAATACTCTATCCCATACTGCCTCTCTATCACCCTTCCATGCTAATCTCTCTTCCCTGGTGGCACAAGGCTGCCTCAGAGGAGTATACAAGCCTCAGTTTGCTGAATAGGAGAGCTGGGTCCTTCATCTTCTCTTGGGGAGAAAAGTGAAAGGCAGGTATGACTTGAATTAGGTGGCCTCTGAGGGAAGTTTTCAAGATTTTTATCTTCGTACCCTCAGCACCTGCCACAGTGCCTGGAATGATAACAATAATAGTAACAATAACAGCAGCTAACCATTTGTAGAGCACTTCAAGGTCTGCAAAGCACTTTACAAATATGATCTCATTTGATCCTCCCAACAACTCTGGAGGGTAGTTGCTGTTATTAGTCTCATTTTACAGATGAGGAAACTGAGGCAGACAGAGACTAAGTGACTTACCCAGGATCACAGAGCTAGTGAGTGTCTGAGGCTGGATTTGAATTCAGGTCTAGTTACTGTGCCACCCAGTTGCCTGGAACATAGTAGGTGCTTAATCAATGCTTATGGAATCAAGTGATTCTGTAGGACCCACTAGAGGCTGAACTAGATGATCTCTTCCAGTGCCTTGGTGTCGCAATTTCACCTGGATGCTCTCTTGCAGTGTTTTCAGAGTTCTTTGGAACATAATTGAAAACCTGACAAAGGAAGGACCACTGAATTTTCTTGATTTGATAGGCATTAGTTTGGAGTCTCTGGCACTATGCTTGCTCTGTCAGACCTTGACGCACCCCTCTCCACAGGCACTGCTCTCAAGCATTTCTCTCCAGTCCCTACAATGGGCTTTTCCTTTCATTTATTGTTAGGGCAGAAAACTGCATCAGTTTGGGCCCACAAATTCAAACATCTTGAATTCCATCTCATGGGGATGAGAAACCCTGAGGTATCCTGAAGAAACAGCAAAAGGAAAAAAAAATAAGGTTGAAATGCTTCCTTTTTTCCCATTCATCAATAACAAAGGCCCTGAGACCACAAAGAGAAACTGACAGTCCATCTCCTGAACAATTGTCCTGAATGCGACTGTCTGTCAGGAAGCAATATGAGAGGGGAGCTGCAGAAAAAGCCAGCAGGCCCCCTAGACAAATCAGAAAAAGGAACAAATATGTCTCTTGGGCAAATGTGATAAATGCTGGAAATCTGTTACAGTAGTGGACCAAGGACAGGTCTCTTATTGGTTTAATATGACCTATTCCAAGAACAAAATACCACACCACATGATATCCAGCTCTCAGCTTGGTGAGTAATATGGTCAATGGAGCCAGACACAGGGCAGCCATTGGACACTTCGTGATAAATCACACAGCACCCTCAGCTTGACAAAAGTCCCATTTATTTATACTGAGCCAGGAGAGATTAGCCAAGATGCAGGGAGTCTTCCCTCCTCACCTCCTCAGAAAGTATTATAGATTTCTTGTTGGCTTACAAAGGCCTTCCAAAAATAAGCGAGAAGGACAACTGCTGAGTTTTTCATTGGAAAGACTAATATTGAAGCTGGAATCTACTATCAGAGCTGCCTGGAATCAGGGGTGAGGGGAACCGTAGGACCCACATCTTAGTGATTGTTTGACATCAATATGGGGCGGCTAAGTGGCTCCACAGTGATCCAGCCTCAGACACTTAACTATTTGTGTGAGTCTAGGCAAGTCACTTAACCTCTGCTTGCCTTAGTTTCCTCATCTGTAAAATGAAGATAATGATAGCACCTACCTCCCATGGTTGTTGTGAGGACCAAATGAGTAAAGCATTTAGCACAGTGTATGGCACATAGTAAGCATCATAAATATTAGCTATTATTATTACTCAATAAACATTTATTATATACCTACTATGTGCTTACTATGAGCAAAGCAGAATTGAAATAGCTCAAAAGCAAATTTAGAAAACCCGCTCCAAACGTTCACATGGGCTATTTGTGCCCAACTTGTGGTAGAACATTCCAAGTTCACATTGGTCTGAGCAGCCACAACCAGACACACTGTAACTTGACTCTAGCATAGTGATATCATTTCAATCCTCTTTGAGAATGGAAAACAACCAACCAGCTATGTGCCAGGCTCTGTACTAAGCACTAGACATTCATGATATATTCATTATTATTATTATTATTATTATTATTATTGAGGTCCCTTCTCTCTAAATTCCATCATCCTTTCAACTGACCCACAAAACAGAATCATTTCTTTTCTGAGATGCCTTAGAGGTCAATCTACCCCATTTCCCTTACCTTCAAGATAACACACACAATGTCAGAGGGGTGAAGAGATGCGCCCATATTTGAAGATTTTGCTTGGAGAGTTAAGGCATTGGCAGGTGCTACCAAGGAAGAAAAGCTTCTAGTATGGGTCTTTTTTTTTTAATCACTCATTTAATAACATAATTTAGCAACATTGTGCATTAAAATAAAGCAGCCACAAACTAAAACAGTTCTCTAAATATTTCCATTTTAAGCATCCTTGCTCAATGTTACACTTTGCACTCAACAATGAACTTGATAACTGTGTCCTAAGATGATCTAACAAATATGCTCTCTCTACACCACTCCCCAAAGAAAAGCAAAAATACCCAATTGTCTGAGGAAAACAAGATTACGTGGACTGGCCAGAAACCTTCCCATGCCATTTTACATGTGTAGGGTATAGTTTTTGTTTGGTTTGTTTCCTGAGGTCACACAGCATATGAGTGACTGAGTTGGAATTAGAATCCAGGTTTCCAGCCTGCAGTCCTATGCCCTGTCCGCTGCTGAAGGTTTTATTTGGGTTTCCATTTAGCATTTACTTCCTTTGGTGGGTTATTCTTCAGCTTCCTGTGTTATGTTTGTTGTCTTCTGTGATTTGAGTTAAATGAGATATAGGTTTGCCCTCCCACTGCAAGTTGGGAATCAACAGATGTGCAAGGCATGCATTAGTCATGTTGTAAAGAATTAGAACCAATAGGAGGAACCACAAGAAAGAAGAAACAAAACAAAACAGAAAAAAAAAGAGCAAATAGTATGCTTAGATCTCCATTCTGACTCCCTAGTTCTTTTTCTGGATGTGGATAGCATTTTCCATCATGAGTCTTTTGGAGATGCCTCAGATTGTTGCATTGCTGAGAAAAGCTAAATCTATCAAAGTTAGTCATCACATACTGTGGCTGTTACTGTGTACAACATTCTCCTGGTTCTGCTCACTTGACTCAGCATCAGACCATACAAGTCTTTCCAGGTTTTCCTGAAGTCTGCCTGCCCATCATTTCTTATAGCACAATAATATTCCATTATATTTATATACCACAACTTGTTCAGCCATGCCCCAATTGATGGGGCAGCCCCTCAATTTCCAATTCTTTGCCACCAAAGAAAGAGGTGCTATAATATTTTTATACATGTGGGTCCTTTTCCATGTTTATGATCTTTTTGGGATACAACCCTAAAAGTGCTATTGCTGGGTATAAGGGCATGCACATTTCTATAGCCCTTTGGGCATAGTTCCAAATTGCTCTCCAAAATGGTTGGATCAATTCACAACTCCATCGACAATGCATTAGTGTTCCAATTTTCCCACATCCTCTCCAACATTTATCATTTTCCTGTTTTGTCATGTCAGCCAATCTGATAGGTGTGATGTGGTACCTCAGAGTTGTTTTGATTTACATTTCTCTAATCAATATTGATTTAGAGTATTTTTTCATGATTATAGATAGCTTTAATTTCTACTGCCTGTTCATATCCTCTGACTATTTATCGATTGGGAAATGACTTGTATTCTTATAAATTTGACTTCATTCTCTATATATTTTAGAAATAAGACCCTTGTCAGAGACACTGGTTGTAAAAATTCTTTCCCAGTTTTCTGTTTCCCTCCTAATCTTGGTTGCATTGGCTTTGTTTGTTCAAAAAACTTTTCAATTTAATATAATCAAAATTATCAATTTTGCATTTCATAATGGTCTCTATCTCTTATTTGGTCATAAATTCTTCTGTTCTCCATAAATCTGACAGGTGAACTATTCCCTGCTCTCTCAGTTTGCTAATAGTATCAGCCTTTATATCAAAATCGTGAACCTATTTTGACCTTATTTTGGTATATGGTGTAAGATTTTGGTCTATGCCTAGTTTCTGCCATACTCTTTTCCAGTTTTCCCAGCAGTTTCTGTCAAATACGTGTGCAAAATTTGCTCTTAGGAAGATGCAAAGCACTGGTCTAAAAAGATTCCCTCTTTAAGTTACTGCTTTTCCAATTTATCCACATCAATCATTTATTCACCAAGTATTTATTAATTACTTACTATATGCCAAGTACTGTGTTGGGTGTCAGGAATACAAATACAAGGAATGACACAATCTTTGGTGAAGCAGGACTGAAGCTCGAGGGAGAACCCAGAGCTGGATATAGACATCTGTGAGTCATCTGATGATAATTAAGCCCATGAAAATGGATGAGGTTACCAAGAGAGGGAGTATAAAGAGTCAAGTCAAGGCAACAAGCATTTATTTAAGTCTTTACAATGTTCCAGGCACTGTGCTAAGTGCTAAAAATACAAAAGAAAGACAGTACCTGCCCTCAAGGAGCTTATATTCTACTAGGGGAAGACAATATGTAAAAGGAAACTGAAAAGGAAAAGGAATAGGTATTGATTGGAGACATGGTGGAGAAAGAAGTCTGGAGAGTCCAGAGCAGAGCCCAGAGAAGAACGAAGGAGTGAACATGGCTGGCCTAGACGCTTTCTTCAAAATGGAGGCTCCAGGAGGAACTGAGCAATCACAGTAAGCAGCCACAGGGATGGTCTGATCCTCCAGGGTGAGAAATCTGCTGGGTTATGGTAGAAAAACAAATCCATAGTCAAGAGTGGAGCCCAGGGAGGAATGTATGAAAGATGAACGGAAGAAAGACTAGGACAAAACCTTAGAAAATAACCATAGTGTTATGGCAGTAATATGACTGATGAGCCAATAAAGGAAATGGAGGAGCAGTCAGACAAGTAGGAAGAGAGATTAGGAGAGAGTCGCGTGATGAGCGTCCAGAAAGGAGAAAGTATCAAGAAGATAGTTGGGTCAACAGTGTCAAAAACAGCAGCTAGGTCTAGAAGGAGGAGGAAAGACCGTAAGATGGGGCAATTATGAGATTGTTGGATAACTTACTGCTGTAACTTACTATTGTTAGTTTAAAAATCTTTTTTCTGAAATTTAGATCCATATGTGTCATAGATAATCCAAACTTTGGATAATTTGAGAATGGACTAATGGGAGAGTTGGGCAGTGAACAGCTCACTAATTAAGAAGATGATGTCTGAGAATAGATTTTGTATGTCCAGACCATCCTTTAAAATATAAGAATGATAAGATCTTGTCCAGGAATGGAATATTATATAACAAAGGCTACTAAAAACATATTTGTCTAAATTTTTTTTAAATCTACAAAAAGACTTTTAACTGAAAAGAAAGGGGGTTAAACATACCAATACATATAAGATTTATACTGGGCCCTGCACTGTTTAACACTTTTTATCAGTGGCTTGGAAAAAACACACACATGCTACTAAACTGGGAAGGTCAGCTAACACACTGGTCTCTCCTTACTATTCCTTGAACAAGACACTCCATCTCCCAGCTCGGGATATTTTTACTACGCAAAGCATGCTCTTTCTCCTCATCTCAGCCTCCTGGCTTGCCTGGCTTTCTTCAGGTCCCAGCTAAAACCTCACCTTCTACAGGAAGCCTTTCCCAACCTCTCTTAATCCGACTGCCTTCCTTCTGTTCATCATTTCCTATTTATTCTGCATATAGCTTATTCATGCAGAGTTTTTACATGTTGTTTCCCCCATTAGACTGTGAGCCCCTTGAGGAAATGGACTGTTTTCGGCTTTCTTTGTATCTCCAACACTTAGCACAGTCTAGCACAATCAACACTTTTTGTTCACTTGTTTCAGTAGTGTCCAACTACTTTTCATGACTCCATTTGGGGTTTTCTTGGCAAAGATACTGGAGCAGTTTACCATTTCTTTCTCCAGCTTATTTTACAGATGAGGAAACCGAGACAAAAGGAGTTAAGTGACTTGCCCAGTGTCACGCAACTAGTAAGTGTCTGAGGACAGATTTTAACCCAGGTCTTCCCGACTCTAGTCCGGGCACTCTATCCACTGTGCCACCTAGCTGCCCCAATAAACACTTACTAAGTATTTATTGACTGACTGACATTGGATGAGAAAGAAAGGAT
This sequence comes from Vombatus ursinus, assembly GCF_900497805.2. Lineage (NCBI taxonomy): Eukaryota > Metazoa > Chordata > Mammalia > Diprotodontia > Vombatidae > Vombatus > Vombatus ursinus. The sequence goes on from NW_020954576.1 coordinate 26,822,649, forward strand.
TCATAAAATTTTAACAGGGCAGACTATTGGGCTTAACCTAAGAAGACAAAATTTAATAGGGATAAATAGAAAGTCTTATACAAAATCAACTTCACTAACACAGAAAGAGGCAGCTAGGTGGCAAAGTGGATAGATTACTGGGTTTACAATCAGGAAGACGCAGGAGTTCAAATCCAGCCTCAGACACTTACTACTGTGTGTCCCTGGGCGAGTCACTTAAGCCTGTTTGCCTCAGTTTCTTCATCTGATAAGTGAGCTGGAGAAGGAAATGGCAAACCAATCCAGTACTTTTGCCAAGAAAACCCCAAATGGTGTCAGAGTCAGACATGACTGAAATGACTGAACAATAACAGAGATACAAAATTAGGGAGGTATGTTTAAACAGTTTCCTGGAAAAAGATTTGAGAGTTCTGGTGGACTACAAGCTCAGTAAGTTAACAACGACAGTTAAGAAAAACAAAACAAAACCAAAAAAGCCTAGTCTGAAACAAGAGTCTGAACTTCCACATCTGTTCAGATGACTTCTGGAACAGAGTGTTAGTTTCTGGACACTTAGAAAAGCCACTGAGAAGCTGGAGAGAATTTACTCAAGGGTAAGCAAGATGGTGAGGGGCCTCAAGTTCAGGCCACATCAGGATCGGGTGAAGTTATCTGGAGATGTTTTGCCTAGAGAAGAAAAGATTCACAAGGGAACATGATCATTGTTTTCCTGTATTTTGTCGCAGAGAAGAGAATTATTAGTTTTGTTCTTTTTGGTCCCAGCGGGTAGAACCAGAAATGGATGGAAGTTTTGTGGAGGCCAATTTAGACAAACTTCCTAACAATTGGAACCATTCAAAACTCGGGATTCTGTGGAATCAAAAGGCTTTCACTCTAATCCTATCTCTGCCATTAACTAGCTGTATGGCCTTGAGTAAGTCACTCAACTCTTTGAGACTCAGTTTCCTCATCTGTAAAATGAGAGGAAGATAGATTTTCACCCCCTATTTACTAAAATCTATTATTCTAAGGCCCTTCAAAAATGTGACTCAAATACAAGGAAAGAAATAAAGTTTCCTCCAGTATTTTGTCTAGATGCCTTTATCCCATTTAGCATACTCTGAAAGCAGGGGTCCAGAGCTAGAGGAGCTAGGTTCAAACGCCAAATCTGTTGCACAAGGCCTGTGTGACCCTGGACATATCTATGAGTGTCAGATCCTCAGATGTAAAATGAGAAAACTGAAGCAGATGATTTTTTAAAAATTTAATAGTATTTTATTTTTTCTCATTGCATGTAAAGACAACTTTCAACATTTCTTTTTTTGAAAGATTTGGAGTTCCAAATTTTTCTCCCTTCCCCTTCCCCAAGATAGCAAGCAAGGACAAATGATTTCTAAGGCCCTTTCTATTTTTGTTTTATTTTTGTTTGTTTTTAGGCAATTGGGGTTAAGTGACTTGCCCAGGGTCACACAGCTAGTAAGTGACAAGTGTTTGGTCTGAGGCTGGATTTGAACTCAGGTCCTCCTGACTTCAGGGCTGGTGCTCTATCCACTGAGCCACCTAGCTGCCCCCTAAGGCCCTTTCTAGTTATAAATTGTTGACTGCCCTTTCCTTCTGAACATATTCTCTTCCCTGGGTTTTTGTGACACTGTTCTATATCTCACCCCATTACTATTAGGTTCATTTTATATAGCACTTACTGTGTGCCAGGCACTGTGCTAAATACTTTACAATAATTATTTCATTTGATACTCACAACAACCCTGGGAGATAGGCGCTATTTTTATCCCCATTTTACAGATGAAGAAACTGAAGCATGCAGAGGTTAAGTGACTTGCCCAGGGTCACACAGCTAGTAAGTGTCTGAGGCTGGATTTGAACTCAAGTCTTCTAGGTCAGGTACTCCCAAAGAGTCTTTTCTCTCTCTACACCCTCTTTCTTGGTCATATCTCGATCAGCTCCCATGGGTTCAATTATCATCTCTACACTGGTGATTCTCAGACCTATATATCAGCCCTAGTTTTTCCCCTAAACTCCAGATCTATAGCTGCCTATTGGACATCTACAACTGTAAGTCCTGCAGACACTTCAAACTCAGCATGTCCACAACAGCATTTATCGTCATCTGCATTCCCCTCTCCTCCACCAAATCTAACCCTCCTCCAAACTTCCTTGCTACACTTGAAGATACCATGATCCACCCAGTTACCTAAGTTCACAGATTCTGAGTCATCTTTGATTCTTCTCTTCTTCTTCCCTGTATCCCCAAAATTTCTTCTACATTCAGTATTCAAGAGGCAATTGATGGCACAGTGGGTAGAGGACTGGGCCTAGAATCAGGAAGACCCGAGTTCAAGTCTGGCTTCAAATCCTTACTAGCTGTGTGACCCAGGGCAAGTCACTTGACCTCTCTTTGCCTCATTTCCCTATCCGTAAAATGGAGATAATAATAACACCTATCTCCTAGGGGTGTTGTGAGTATCAAATGAAATAACAATAGTAAAGTATTTAGCACAGTGCCTGGCACATAGTAGGTACTTAATAAATACTTATTCCCATTCCCTCCCTAGTCCCCCACTTCAAAAGACCTCATGTTTTTCCTCTTCTCTGTTGTCTCAAAGATAAAATACAAACTCCTTTGCTTGGCATTTTGAGTATTTTCCAATCTGGCTCCAAACCGCTTTTCTAGGTTTATTGTATGTTATTCCCACTTCATGCATTCTCCAGCTCAGCCAAACTGGCCTACCAGCTATTTTCCTCCCCCATCTCTGCCCTTGCACAAGCTGACCTCGCCACTCCCCCCACCCCATGCCTGGAATTTATTTCCTCCTCACTTAAAATCTCTTCCTTTCTTCAAGGCTCAGAGCATATACCACCTCTGAAGGGAAGCCTTTCTGATGCCCTTTATTATTAATACCCTTTCCTGCCTCAAATCATCATGTATGATGATCCTTTCCATAGCTGCAGGGTTAGGAGTGTAACACCTCCATTTCCAACACTCCCCTGATCTGGAAAATCTAGGTAAAATCCCTCCCTTCATACTAGAGAAAATCTGAATTATTATGCTATTAAAAGATAAAATATGTTGATATTATACAATACAATATAATACATATATTTTATGCACTTCTGAGTTTCTAATTTGCTGGCCTTCACATGTTGTCTACAGCTTCTGCTAAACTCCCAAAAAATTCCCATTTAATTTCTTATACTGACCAGCAATTAGCAAAACCACCATGGGGAAAATCTTGATGTGCTAGTATGTTGTATTCCCACAGTAAAATATAAGCTCCTTCAGGGCAGACATTGGTTTTCATTTTGTCCTTATACCCCAAATGATTAACACAATATTTTATCGGTAGCAAGCACTTAAACGGTTATTGAATTGGCTGGAGTACACTGAATGATCTTCCAATCTTTTATTATTCTTATCTATAAACTAAAATTGACTAAATTCCTTGAGGGTAGGGATAATGTCATATTTTAGCTATGTAACTTCAGCTCCTAGTGCAGTACCTTACATATAATTGGCACTTAAAACGTGCATTGAACTGAATCGTTCAATAAATTCACGTTGAACGTTAGGGCTGAAAGGTATGTAAGTGGGTTATCTAGTGCAGCGCTTCTTAAACTGTGGGTCATGACCCCATTTGGGGTCACAAAAAATTTGGCAACAGTAAAAGGTGTCTGAACTTGAAACGACCAAAAATTAATTAAAAATCAAACACATAAAGAATCCAAGGTATTTCTGGCAGCACTTGCCCCTGTTGCATCAGGCAACTTCACTGCAGCCTTGGTTCTGAACACAAAGCATGTGCACTTTGCTCTGCTCATGACCTCAGGCCATACAACACCAACAAGCTGCCAAAACTCAAAAAGGTGGAAAAAGTTTAAGAAGCCCTGATCTAGTCCAATAGCCCTCATTTTAAAGATGAGAAAACTAGTTAGCTAATACCAGAGCCACGACCAGAACTTCCCAACTCCTTCCTATGAATGGGCCCTCCCCACCCCCAAATTGTCCAACCCAACACCAATACCGGGGAAAGACGGGACAAGGTGGGTAACCTGCAGCCTTAAGGCCACATGTCGCCCTCTAGGTCCCCAAGTTCAGCCCTTTGACTGAATCCGAACTTCACAGAACAAATCCTTTTATTAAGGATTAAGGAAGCATTTCAACCTTTTTTTTATTTTTGCTATTTCTTCAGGATGCCTGAGGATTTGTCATCCTTCCAAAATTGAATTCAGGATATTCGAATTCTTTTTATGAAGGAATTTGTTCTGTGAAGTTTGGATTCAGTCAAAGGGCTGAACTTGAGGACCTAAAGAGTCACATATGGCCTCGAGGCTGTAGGTCCCCTACCCCAGGCCTTGTTCAATAGCTAACATTATTCTATAAATGCATGGAAGAATGGCCATGTGAGACAATTGATATTTCTTCCCCCATTTGCAGGGCAAAATAATTTACACAGCAGAGTAAGAAAAGCTGCAAACTTTGCTAATCATAAGGCAAATTTACCAGATACGATCTAGATGTGGAGTGGCTCCTTAGACAAAGGTAGAATTTCCCAAGGAGAAGTTTAGGAAAGGATTGCACCTGGGAAGAAAAGATAAGGAGGAGGGAAAGAATAAGGGGATGCCTGAGAAACCGACAATACAATTTCATTTTTCTGTTATTTTTCCATGGTTTGAGACTAGGAGCCCTACAAGATGTTAAACTGGCAGAAAATTCTATTTCTCTCCACTCTTGCAATGGCCTTGGGAACTTCAAAGCACCAACACTGTTTCCTTGAATCTTAATATAATGAAGACTCCCATATATAACATTTAAACAAGGAAGGCTCTCCCATGTAGGGTTTACCCAGAGAGATTCTTTCCTCATGTAGCATTGGTAAGGGGTATTTCTCCCTTTAGGCCAGGAGTTCTTAACCTGGGGTCTGTGAATTTGATTTTTTTCTTGTATTTTGCTATATTTCTTAAGGACAAATGGTATGCCTTGAGTTTGTCAGGAAGAGTAATGAGCCAAAATGATAAGGTTCAAAGAGCAGTGGAATAAGAATCCTATGGTCTACATTCCAGTCCCTTTTCTGTAGCAACAAAGAATTAATTATGTGACCTTGAGCTAGCTAGTTTCGCATCTGTAAAATCAGAGGGTTAGACCACATGATCTCTCAGATTCCTTCTAGTTCTGAAATTCTGTGATCTACACAAATGTGACAAGGCAGCTTGTCCTCAAATCATTCTTATAAGTCTTCACAGAATGTTTGACTTATAGATGATAATACCCCTTTGCCAATGTGGGTGATCTGCTATGAAGGGAAAGTCTTTGCCAGTGAGTAAGTGGGACAGTAAACATCAACCCAAGCAGAACAGAGATCAAGGAAACTTAATGCATTAAACAAACCTGCCTCTCCAGAGGTACAGTTATCCACTTAGGATATAAAAATTAAGATTAAATATATGCTTTTCAGTGGCTTATTGGGGAAAGGTCATAAGCCTGTAAAATGAACTTCAACAAACACTCATTAATAAGTGAATTAATAAGAGAAACATGCTAAATACAAGGAGAGATACAAAGGTAAAAGAAGACATTGTCCCTTTCCTCTCTCTTCTGTCTGAGGTTGTAAAGTATTTTGGTTCTCTAATCTGCTATGGTTCTTAGAACTTACCAACCTTACTATTGCAAGTACATCTTTCCTGGTAGAAGCCACAGACAGGAGTCACTCTTTTCATTCTTTGTAACAGAAGATAAGATGGAAAGCTAGCAAAAAAAGCAAACTTGTGAGGTTCTGGTGCAGAGCTAAGCAATCTATTTATTATGAATGCCACCCAAAGAATCAAGTAATTCAGAGATATACCAAAGGAAAAGAGAAAAGGCAATGGGTGGGAGGAGGGAAAGGGAAATATGGCGGTGATCATAGAGTGTTAGGGGGCAGCTAGGTGATACAGTGGATAGAGTGCTGGGCTCATCTTCCTGAGTTCAAATCTGGTCTTAGACACTTACTAGCTGGGTGACCCTGACCAAGTCACTTCCTCTGTTTGCCTCAGTTTCCTCAACTATAAAACAGAGATAATAATACCACCTATCTCACAGGATTGTCGTGAGGAACAAATGAGATATTTGTGAAGTGCTTAGCACAGTGCCCTTCACATAGTAGGTGGTATATAAATGTTTATTCCTTCCTCTTTCTCCACTGACTCCAAATCCAATGTTTATTCCATTGTATCGCCATGCTTCCAATCCATTTATTTTACAGATGAACAAAGATTCAGAAAAATTAAATGACTTATCCAACATCGCATAGGAAGGCAGTAAGCTAGTCCTAGCAGCAATGGCTTCAGAAAACTGTCTTAAAGGCTGCCTAGCCCCTTTCTAGGGCTATCTATGAGGTTTTCTTTAAAACCGCAAACCAAAGAGAGAAGAGAATGTCAGAAGGAGAACACAAATTTTTTTCTTTCTGAAACTGAAATACATACAGTAAAGCACATACGTAATGTTGGCCCCTGCTCAAGTCCTTCTCAGAGCTTCCAAGAAAAATGCACATGAGGTGCCTCAGGAAAATTCACAGTCCAGTGATGATGTAGTGATTTTAAGTTTCATAACATCTGGCTTTGATGTTGTCTTCCAGATTGCCTGAAATCTTTACATCCTCTGAAAGAGGACCCCTTCCCCAACCATCATGATCAGCACGGTGCTTTATCTTGATGTCTCCGCCACCCTCACTGACAACAATCCCTTTACCAGAACATCCTCAGGAACCTCCATCCCACTCATCACCCTGTGAGAGAGCCATCACAAGTTAAATACATCACACTAAAACCCACCAAAAACACAGATTCCCAAGCCTTGGTCACTGGCTTGCATACTTCAAATTATATTTGATGCCCCAAAGAATGATTGCCCAGTTTCTTCTGACTCAGATTCTAAAGTTCCTTTACTGGGGAAGTATTTAGACAGAATCCTGAAATGCACTGTTAACTAAGTATGACCTACACACCATTAACCAATTATCGTACCAGGGAGTAGGGCAGCTAGGTGGCACAGTGGATAGAGTGCAGGGCCTGGAGTCAGGAAGACTCATCTTTCTGAGTTCAAATCTGGCCCCAGATATTTACTAGCTGTGCGACCGTGGGCCAGTCACTTAACCCTGCTTGCCTCAGTTTCCTCATCTGTTTAAAGAGGTGGAGAAGGAAATGACAAACCACTCCAGTATCTTTACCAAGAAAATTTCAAATGGGGTCGCAAAGAGTCAGGCACATCTGAAAAATGACTGAACAAAATACCAGGCAGCAAAATACCAGGGAGTAGTCTGTAGAAGTTTCCTTGGAAAACAAAGGTTTATCCACACTGGCTTATCCACAAGCAAAGATTTAACATCTTCTTCTTTGGCCTTGTTGGCTGATATGAAGGCTTCCTATCATAAGAACAAGTTCCATGAACCTATCCTTCTCTTCTTCCTCTTCCTTTCCCCATTATGAACCACAACTTCAGTCTGCCCTGAGCTGAATCTGGTTTCTGGACCACCAGAAAAGGGCTAGATTTGGAGTCAGAGGGTCTGGATTTGAATCTCACCTCTGCCATTTGCTGGTAGCATGTGTTAGTAAGAACTTGGACAAGGCACTTGATTTTTCTAGGCTTAAGTTCCATCATCAGTAAAATGAGCAGGATTGGACTAGATGATCTCCAAGATCTCTCCCAGTTTTAAATCTGTAATCCACTAGGATATAAATTCCTTAACAGGGAAGATGGTTTTGTTTTTATCTTTGTATTAATACAAAACTGAGGCACAGAAAGTTAAGTGACTTGCCTGGGTCATGTGGGTTTCAAGTGCCTGGCGCACAAGTGGTAGATGCCTGAGGTTTCCTGATTCCAAGCTGCCCCTTCAAAAGCAGTATCGTCCAACCTGGGGGAAGCCACAACCCTAAGAGTAAGTCTCATGCCCTAACTTCTCTCTTGACCTCTAGTCTCCCATAAGCAACTATCTCTTGGTCATCTCCAACTGGATGTCCCATAGAAATCCTATGCTCTGCGTGTCCAAAACTGAGTTCATTTTCCTTCCCCAAAAAACTTCCCCTTTTCCTAACTTTCCTATTACTGTCTAAGGGTACTAACATCCTCCCGGGCACCCAGGCTGACAAACTAGGCGTCATCCTCAACTCCTCACCCCTCCCCAAATCCAATCAGTTGTCAACAAGCATTTATTAACATCTACTATGTGCCAGGCACCGTGTAAGCATTACCAGCTGCCAAACACTGTCATTCCTACCTTCATGACATCTGTCACATACACCTACCTCCCTTCTCTCCTCTGACACTGTCACCACCTCTTCAAAGGACACAGAAGGACAACAACCAACCAACTATCCTGTAACTATGCACATAGTTGTTTTCATGTTGACCTCCCCCCACAAGACCATGAACTGGAAAGCAGGGACCATCTTTTGCCTTTCTTTGTATCCTCAGCACTTAGCATAGTGCCTGGCATAAAGTAGGTGCTTATCAATGCTTCTAGATTTTACTTGACTGACCAAACTAGTTTGTTGAATTGAACTGAATCTTATGACCTAGGAGATGCAGTATGCTTGCACCTTGAGGATTCTGTGACTTGCCTAAGGCCATATGATAATTCAACAGAGACACAAGCAGCAGTGGGAATCAGGGCCCCTGTGTTCCTAATCTCCGCATTTTAGAGAATTAGGGAATTTCATTTGGCAATTTCCAAATTGCAGCTAAAGACAAATACTTCCCTGTTGAGAACAATTGCTAATTTCTTTTTTTAACAAGGTTCAGAAAATACATTGAAATCTGCTTCCTATCTAAGATACAAAGCCAATTTGTATATTATATAGGGGGCCATCTGGGCTGCTATAGCTAGCTGGCTGTGTTGCTATAAACTCTTTTTTAGGGTTCATGAATCAGTTGCCAGTAATGAAAAAAAAATGCTTCTCTTCTTTGCACAAGGGAAGTCAGCTCCAAGATTCTGTTTTCTTTCTCTGCACAGATCCCCCTCAGCCAGTCAGTAGAATTCCAAAGTCAAAAGATATTGTGGGCTGAAATGTCAGTGTACTACTTCAGACTCTTGGGGGAAGAGATGGTCATCTATCCATGTAGCCCAAAGGAACCACAAGATAGGCTATAAGCAATGCCTGAAAGATACTGGAAGATGTAAGATATAGAGGGGGAGGAGAAATAAATAAGGATTTTAAGGGGGAAAAAAGAGTCTGTAGAGGTGGGAAAATGGAGAGAAAGGAGAAAGTGGCACATATGACAGAGATCAGCAATTAATTACCTGTCTTCACGATGCAAGGAGGAGTGAAGAGGAGTTGATAGTAAGCCTGCCCACTGTCAGTCAGCCAGCCAAATTTTATTATTCATTCCTTCATTCAACAAGCATTTATTAACTTTGCTAGGTACTAGGGATGCAAAACTAAACTGACCCCACTTTCAAGAAGTTTACATTCTATGGGAGGAAAAACAAAGTAACAACAACCATAACTACAACATAATAATGATGGTCACCATCATGATCATGATAGCTAATGTGTTATATAACTCTTTAAAGCTTGCAAAACACTTTATATATTTTGTCTCATCTGATCCTCATAACAACCAGGATGTAGAAGAGAGTATTATCACCATCCTACAGCTAAGGAAAGAAGTGACTTGCCCAAGGTGACAAAGACAGTGCCTCAGACTGGATTTGAACTCAGGTCTTCCTGATTCCAAGTCCAACTGACAGCTCTGACAATCTATCCCTCTGACAACTAGCTAACTTTGAACATGAACACAGATAAGCAAATGTAAAGTACACACAAAGTCAATAAGAATCAGTGGAAAAGGCATTGGAAAATTGGGGGATCAGGAGGATCCAAGGAGCGTGGAGCGAGTGGCCCTTGAGCTGAGCCTTGAAGAAAACTGGGAATTCTGTGAGGCACAGGTAAGGAGATGTATTCCAGGCATAGCACAGCTAAGGCATGGAAGCTGGAAATAAAATGGAAGAGCAAAGTTGGTTTGGCCAACAACAGTAGGTTGATTTAGCCATATTGAGTTTGTACAAGAGAGAAATACCTAATTTATCTGCAAAGTTAGGCTGAAGCCAGATGGTGAAGGGCTTTCCCTTCCAAACAAAGGAGTTTGTATTTTATCCCAAGGTCACTGCTAGAGTTTACTGAGTAGGGAAGGGATATGGTCAGATTGTGCTTTTGGAATATCCATTTAGAGGGATTAGAGGCAGACTAATTAGGAGGCTATTGCATTTGTTTAGGTAAGAATTGATGAAGAACTGAACTAGGATGGTGGCTGTGAGCATAGAAAGAAAGGGACATAACATTTACTGTATTGTAGAAATAGATAAGACTTAACAACTTGTTGTTTACGAGGGGGTAGAAGAAGTGGTTAAAAAGAATGAAGAGTAAAAAAGGATCTCGAGGTTGTAAATCTTGGCAATGTGAAGGATATTGGAACCCTCAATAGAAATAAGGAAGTTAAGAAGAGGGAAGACTTTGGGGAAAAGATGAGGAGTTCTATCTTGGACACGTTGAGTTTATGACATCAGTAGGACTTCTAACTAGAAATGTCCAATAGGCTGTTGGAGTTCAGGAAAGGCTAGATATATAGGATTATAATAGAGAGATAGAGGCAGAGATGTAGAGATAGATAGACTTACAGAGCCAGGAGTCTTCTGCATAGAGATAATAATTGAACCCATAGGAGATAATGAAATCGAAAGAGAGTAGAGAATCAAAAAAAGCAGCAGGAGAACAGGGTCCAAAGGTACACCCAAATATGGTGGGGTGGGACATGGATAGTGATCCTGCAAATGAGACTGAAGAGTAGCCATCCATCAAGTAGTATAGTGTCATGAAAACACACAGAGGACAGAGCAGTCAGGAGGAGAGGGTGGCCAACATGTCAAATGCTTTAGAGAGGTCAAGAAAGCTAAGGCCTGAGAAGCTATGTGATTTGGGAATCAAAATATGAATGATAATCTTGGAGAGATTGGTTTCGATTGAGTTATGAGGTTCAGATTGCAAGGTTGAAAAGTGAGGGAGAAGAGGAGGAAATGACTATGGACAGTTTTCTTTTTTTCTAGGAAATTGACTGTGAAAGGAAAAAGATACAGAATGATAATTTGAAAGGGTAGTAGAGTCAAGTGAGAGTTTTTTTTTTTAAGGATAGGGAAAATTTGGGCATTACTACTGGGCAAAAGAGGTATAAAGAAGGACTCAGTAGATGAGCAGAGATGGAAAATTAGAGGGGGAAAAAAGACTTGTTAGGCAACAGCTAATGTACCTAGAATTGTGCCAAGTGCCATAGGGGGAGATTTTTTAATGGGAAACATTACTCAATGACCTTACAGAACTTATCAACTAAATGGGTTGATACAACTCATGGGCTAGAATAAGTAAACAATGTACACGAGGAAATCATAGATCAGTGCCAATAGAAAAGTTGCCTGAGTCTCCAAGAGGTTAAGGGATTTGCCCATATCTAAGTTGAGTGACTTGCCAGCTAGTATGTGCCAGAGACTCAAGTCTTCTTGAATCCAAGTTTGACACACTACCCACCATACCTTGCTGCCTCACAGGCTTGAATAAGATATAAAAATAAACAATAAATGCAGATGATAGTGGGAGCAATCAAGATGAAGTCCCTTAAGCCAAATAATCATTGGCAGGAACAATTATCTTGCTTCTAGCTAGTTGTTACTACCAGGAGCGGGGACAGAGTGAAATGAAGTCAGTCAATGAGCCAGTCATTCAGTCAAAAACCCTCCCTTAGCATCCACAATGGAAAGAAGAGAAAAGAAACTTGGATGCAATTTTCATGCTTCACCCTGGGACAATGACAACGAACAGAAATTTAAAATATCTTCTGGCCTGAAATCAACATCAAGGAAAAAATGTTCAGTGTTTTATTTTGTTTTTAATTTCTCCTGCCTCCTCCTGTAAGGGAGATTTTGCATTCTCTGTGTTTGTCAGACCCTCAGCTCAGTATATGAAGACCACCAAGTGCGTGTGACAAATGAGGGGGAGCAATTGGCCACCAGTGCCCTCCCAAAGCTGTTGATGGGCTCTCATCATTGTTCCCACTTAAGAAAATATCCTGCTTGCTAAGTGTGCTTTTGATAACAGATATAATAAACACTATCCTCTCTAAAAAAGATGAATGAAATAAAATCTGGACATCTCTTTCCAAAAGACTGGCAGGGGATTGGAGGACACCCGCCAGGGGCCAACAGCGAATGGGAGGGGGAGGGGAGAAGAGTTAAAGACTTGTGATCTCATTACCAACTTCTAATGTGGAAGATACCTCTACTTCTTCCACCAATGCACACTGGCAACTTGCCTGCCATTTATAATTTTGCAGAGTTGGCCTGAATACTAAGGGATTAAGGGACTTCCCTTGGTGATGCAGAATGGGCACCAGATTTTGAGTCAGAGGACCTGGGCTCCAATCCCAATTCTGTTCTTTATTACCTATATGGCCATGGGCAAGTCATTCAGCCTACCCTGGGACACAATTTCTTCATCACTAAAATGAGAGGGTTCGGACCAGATAATCTCTAGGTCCTTTCCAGCTCCAGGTCTATGATCCTATGATCTCATGGTCACACAGCTAAAATGTGTCAGCAGGCTTGAACATAGATTCCCTTACACAAAGCCCCTTTTAAAAGGATTTCAAATCACAAAGTCAAGTCAACAAGCATTGATTTAAGCGCTTACTATGTACCAGGCATTGTGCTAAGATCTGGAAAAATAAATAAAAGCAAAAATAAAGATGGTCCCTGCCCTCAAGGAGCATACATAATTTAAGTATGGTTTGAACTGGGTACAGTGGATAGTGCTCCAGGCCTGGAGTCAGGAAGACTCTTACTGAGCTCAAATCTTGCCTCAGACATTCACTATCCATGTGATCCTGGGCAAGTCACTTAACCCTGTCTGCCTCATTTTCCTCATCTGTAAAATGACCTGGAGAAAGAAATGGCAAACCACTCCAGTATCTTTCCCATGAAAACTCCAAATGAGCCCACAAAGAGTCAAAAACAACTGTTAACGACTGAGCAACAACTTCCTAGTTTTGAGGTTAGCTCTCTATACATTGCACTGACTGCCTCTCCTAGAATGAAATCTAAGTATTATTTTCACAATCTTGCAAACCAGAAACTAAGGCTCAGAGGATTGAAATGATATTCTTATTGTCACATAAAGCAGCTAGATGGTGAGGGGGACAGGGCACTGGACCTGCTTGTCCCAGTTTTCCTGTCTGTAAAATGGGGATAATAATAGCACCTACTCACCAAGGATTGTTGTGAGGACTGAATGAGGTATTTGTGAAGCACTTCACAAACCTTAAAGCACTAATGTAAATACTAGCTATTATAATAAGTATTTCAAACTCAAGCTTTCAGAAGCCAGGTCTTTCCAATATACCACACTGCCTTTTGGGTATATAAGATCTAAAGAAATCCCACTAAGCCCTTCCATAGTGAAATGCCTCTACAGTTACTTAAAAGATCCCCTTTGCACTGGGGTTATTGATGCTGTTTCTTCGTCCTGCTCCTCGCCTGTGAAATCCATGTTGAATTATTTTATAGATGATTGGCTAAGAACAGAGGTGGGGAAACTGCACTAAGTTATATAGACAGAGGTGAAGACTAGAGCTGTTGAGTTCATTTGAATTTTATTTAAGATTTTAACAAAACTCACAAACTAATAATTGTACTAAGATAAAATAGCATATTTATGAAACCACTGAGTTAATTGGTAGAGGAGGAAGAGATGCTCTTGGCACTGCCAAGAGATAGAACAATAGGTGAGAATTCCCATTCTAGCAAGCAAGGGATAAAAAAAGAAATTCCTAGGACCCTGGGCAGAGGAAGAGAATTCAGGAAATGCTGGGAATCAAACTTTCCATCTATTTCTTTGGCCCTGTCTGCTTGAGCTATTGCTAAGAGAGATAGGGGAGCTGGATCAGTGAATGGTAGTAATAAAGCCTAGAAAATATCAAAAGGGTGAAGATTCCTGAAGCGTTCTGTATAACTCACTCCAAGCTTCAAGGCCAGGTGAGTTGCATTGTTTCCTCAGATAACCAGACAACACCTAAACTAGACTAAATGATAATGTTTTTGCTTCATGAGCCCCACACTGTCTACCCGTGCGCATACACTGCTAAAATGTAGCAATTAAAAGAGTTCTTAACCCAGGGTCCATGAACTTGGTTTTAATAGTTTGATAACTACACTTCGATATAATTAGGTTGCTTTGTAATTCCATGTATTTTATATTATTCATTTAAAAATATTATTCTGAGGAGTTTCTAAGTTTCACTAGACTGCCCAAGGGGGCCATGACATTAAAAAAAAAAGTTGAGAAATCCAAGAGAAGTTTTTTTTATTTGTCCAAGAAGATCCAGCTGTGTTGTTATCAGCTGGGAGGGACCCCAGGGAGCAGGTTCATAAGAGATTAAGGGAGGGTTACCTCAACCTTTAAAGATGCTCCTGGCCCCCAGTCAATTCCACCAGAATTTGGGGAACCTGAAATGTTAAGCCCCATCCTCTTGCAATATTTTTCCCAGACCTCCTGGGACTTGTCAATAGAGTGATTCATTGGTTTGGGATCCTGTTATGGAGGCTCATTTGTATTCTCCGCATTCATGAGCTGGTTCTTAGAGCAGAGCTGATGGGGGCATTCAAGATTGTTCCCAGTGCAGGTGAGGGCAGCAGCAGATGCACATAAGCCGATACCCTCTGTCCACAGGCAGTCCACCTGTGCTGGGCCCACTCCAGGTCAGTGCTCAGAAGCTAAGCTGCTTCTCCTCCCCAGGGCCATAGAGTTATAGAAGAGACTTTAGAACTGTTCTCTCTAGTTCAACTCCAGCATTTTACTTAGGAAAAAAAAATTGAAGTTCAAAAAGTGACTTACCCTAGGTCACATAGCCAGCTATCATTATCATTTCAATCAAGGTAAGCATGTCACTGGCCTTTTTGTTACCAGCTCTCATTCATTTAACAAGTATTTTTCTGTTCATTTGTTTCCAACTCTTTATGACCCCATGAACCATACTATCCATGGGGTTTTCTTGGCAAAGATACTGAAGTGGTTTGCCACTTCCTTCTCCAGTGAATTAAGGCAAACAGAGGTTAAGTGACTTGCCCAGGGTCACACAACTAGTAAGTCTCTGAGGTCATATTTCATCTCAGGTCTTCCTGACTCCAGGCCCAGTGCTCTAACCACTGAACCACCTAGCTGCCTCCATATTTTCTGATCCCATATTTTAAAATATTATATGGTCCCTGCTTTCCAGAAATTTACAGATTGGGTACATGCAGGACTTTTACAACATTTAGAGCCAAAAATGAATAGTCACACCCAGAGGCCAATAATGGAGTTCAGAGAGAGAGGAAAAGGTCACTGTGGGCCCTAGTGGTCAGGAGATGTGACCTCAGTTAGACCTTAAAGGATGGATAGGATTTGAATAGGCAGCAAGGAAGGGCATGTCAGACAGGGTGAGACATCAGAAGAAAAGCCAATGTCAGACATTTCCATGAGGCATATTTGGGGAACAGTCAGCAGGCAGGGAGGGTTCCATTGAGGAGTAGTGGGAGCTAAATTGCAAAGTAAGAAAGAGGCCAAATTTAGCAGCAAAATAGTATAAGAGTGGGAAGGAAGACACTAGAAAGAAAGACCCAAGTTCAAATTCTGACTTTGATATTAACTTGATATGTGATCCTGGCCAAGTCACTTCATATCTCTGAGTCACAGTTTCTTCATCTGTGCAATGTGAATGATAATTCTTGCAGATGGTCCTTAGTAAACCTTAAAACAATGTAACAAACATGAGCCTTGAATACTGAGCTGAAGAGTTTGGACTTTATAAGTAATTTGTAGCAAACCTATCAAAATTACTCCCTTTCTCTCTACTGAAGTGTAAAGTCCCTGAGGACAATGAGTGTACATAACCAAGATTTGGGGGGGGGGGGGCAATTGGGGTTAAGTGACTTGCCCAGGGTCACACAACTAGTAAGTGTCAAGTGTTTGGTCTGAGACTGGATTTGAACTCAGGTACTCCTGACTTCAGGGCCGGTGCTCTATCCACTGCGCCACCTAGCTGCCCCGCATAACCAAGATTTTTTTAAGTCCCATAATGCCTAGTACCATGTAAACATTCAACACAATTTTAAAAAATTATTAAGCACCTACTGCACGTATAGCACTCTGCTAGGTGCTAAACGAGATACAAAGATTAGATAATACATGGCTGGTCCCTGCCCTCATGGAGTTTAAAATCTAATAGCGGGTCATGACACATACTCAAAATAACACTTATGTCAGGCCTTTCCTGATTCTCCCAGTGGTTAGTGCTCTCTCCCTCCTTTCTATTTACTCATCTCTATATATATATATTATATATATATATATATATAAAATGTATATACATATATATATCTCCCTTCCCCCCCAATAGAATATAACCTCCCTGAGGGCAGGGACTGTTTCATTTTTTTGGCCTTTGTGTCACAATGCTTTGCACATAGCAAGAGCTTAATAAATATTTGTGAAATTGAATTAAATGGCAACAAATCCTTTGTTGAACCAACTCAGTTTAGCTCCAGCTCACTCTTTCATAGATGCTCTTTTGTCTATAGCTGCTTCAATCCTTTCTGTTCAATTCAACCTGGGCAAAGCCAAAATACCTTTCTGGCTCCCATCTCTATCATCCTCAGCTCCATGCTTACCCGTGACCCTTCTCCCTCCCCACACCAGGACCACTCCCAGATATTCCACCTGAGCCCAGGTCAATACTTCCAAACCACTACTATATCTCCCATTTAAAAACTACTTATGAAATTGTCCTGAGACAATTGCCCCTACTGTTTTTTCACCTAAAGTCATGGAAGGCAGGGAAAGAGAATGCCAAAGAAGAGACGCCTGTAGTGACAATTCTCCATAAGCCGTCCTAACATCAAGCAGAAGTGACATACACACATGAAAAGAGAGGCTAATCCAAAAGTTGCCTATATTATGGGCATATATGTATGTGTGTATACATATATACACATACATACATATATATACATATACACATACAAATATACATATGCACATGCATATATGTATGTATATGTGTGTGTACATATAGCTATGTCTATAAATGTGTGTATATAATATATATCAGAATTTTTATAGCAACAGATGTATCTTCAATTCCTACCCAGCATCCCCCCCACTCCCTCAGGTTAACACTAAAATGATGTCATTAGTTTGCATTCTTAGACTTCACTAATTGATGAAGGGGAGCTCCAGAGTAAAAATGAGGTAGCTCCAGAGTAAGATGAATAAGAGAAGGAAAGTCAACCTGGATTTAGAAATTTCCTTTAGATAATCCCCAAAGGAGGTAATCCATATGCTAGCAGTCAAGAGGTATGTGTCACCATGTTTCCTACCTAAAAATGTCAAGGTTATTGCTATCTTCCAACACAGGTGGAGCTAAAAAGACTAATGTAGGGGCTACAGTGTACATTCTCAAAATCAGTCCTCAAATTTATTAGGGCTGGAAGAGTCAGGTGCCCTCATTTTACAGATGAGGAGACTGAGACCCAGAGAGGCTAAATTACTTGCTGAAGATCAGATAGCAAATTAGTGCATATCTGGGAAGAGCTGAAATTTGAACTCAAGCAGGCTTCCCAGTCCAGGGCCTTTTCAACTACTGCCATATTACCTCTCTTGTGCACAAATAATGGTCACTATTTGCGAGTGCTTTTTCCATTAACACATTTTCCTCTTGGACTCCTGCTTCCTAACACCTTAGCTCAGAGTCATCCTAATCCAACTGCTACCTATAGTCACTTGATCTGTCCACTTCTCCAATTTCCATTAACCTGGTCATTCCAGCTGAGCAAAAGGAGGCGGCCAATGAGTCCTTCACTGCCTGAGCAAGAGAAGGCCATCACAGTCAATTTTACTGGTAGTGCCACAAGGTTCAATGATACTTATCCACATTTCAATTTCAAGAATGCTGATGTCATCCATGAGAACTAGCTCATCAGATGTGGAAATATGCAATGAGTCTAGCCAAGCACTAAATTTTTCTGCTCATTATTCTCATCAATCTGCACCACCACCACCCCAAGTGAGTTCATGACAGTTTGGGTGACATAATTCTTTTCTTGTTGGGTTCTTAAAATCTTTTTTTAGTATCATGGCCCCTTTGGGAAGTCTAGGAAAGCTTATGGACCCCTCCTCAGAATAATATTTTTAAATACATAAAATAAAATACATAGGTTACAAAGTTAAGGGAAGGAGGATGAACATTTATTAAGTTCCTACTGTGTGCTAGACACTGTGATAAGTTATTTAGAAATGTTATCTCATTTGGTCTTCACAACAATACTGGGAAGTAGATGCTATGATTATCCTCATTTTACAGTTGAGGAAACTGAGGCAGACAGAGGTTAGGTGACTGACTCAGAGTTAAACAGCTAGGAAGTGTCTGAAGTTGGATTTAAACTCAGGTCTTCTTGACTCCAGCTTCACTGTTCTATCTACTCCAACACCCGGCTGTCAAAGAAAATCAATTCTATTGAAATCGTTTTCAAAATACATTTTTTAAAAGTTCATGGATCCCAGTTTAAGAACCCCTTCACTAGAGGTTTTCAAGCAAAGGTTGGATGACCATTTGCCAGGTATATTGTAGATGAGACTCTTTTTCAGATATGAGTTGGACTAGTCCCTTCAAGTTCTGAAATTCTGTGACCATCTCTCCAGAAGAGCATGTTTTCTTGCATATTTCTGTAGGAGCTGTCCTTTATCAGGAAATCTGGCTTCCCTCTAGGCTATGATATCAATTCTATGTCTACACAGCCACCAGTCAACTACATTAGTGCTATTCTCCAGTTCAGCCAAACTCCTTGAAAGACTTGTCTACACTTGATCCTTCCACTTCCTCTCTTCTCACTCTTGAACTCTGCAGTCTGACTTCTGAACT
The DNA here is from genome assembly GCF_900497805.2 of Vombatus ursinus. NCBI lineage: Eukaryota > Metazoa > Chordata > Mammalia > Diprotodontia > Vombatidae > Vombatus > Vombatus ursinus. The sequence continues at coordinate 26,841,613 of NW_020954576.1, forward strand.
CACCACTCAACTAAAACTGCTCTCTTCAAAGTTACTAATTATCTCAATTGCCAAATCTAGTGGTGTTTTCTCAGTCTTAATCCATCTTCAACCTCTCTGCCGCATCTGACACTGTTGACCACCCTCTCCTCCTTCACCCTCTCTCCTCTCTGGGTTTTTATGACTCTGGGTTTTTATTCTCTTCCGGTGTGCCTCCTTCTTATCTCACTCTTGGATTAGTGATTTATTTTTTGGTCTAGACCCATTATTTTATTGGTGTAAAGAATACCCTAGAGAGGGAACTCCCTGTATCAATGAACATCAGCAACTGCCTTGTAACTTGGGAACTATAGATTTAGAAACAGAAAATGCCTTACCATTAATCTCTTAATAGCCAAATCCAAAGACTTTTTCTCAATCCTTATTCTCCCCTACTTCTCTGTAACTTTTGCCACTGTTGGTCACCCTCTTCTTGATATCCTCTTCTCTCTAGGTTTTCAGGATGCCACTCTCTTCTGGTTCCCCCCCTATCTATCAGACTGCTCCTTCTCAATCTCCTTTGCTGGACCCTCATTTAGATCATGCCCTCTAACTGTAGGTGTCCTGGACACTCTTCTCCCTCTATCCTACCTTACTTGGTAATCTCATCAGCTCCTATGGATTTAATTACCATCTCTATGCTGAGGATTCTCAGATATACCTATCCTGCTCTAACCTCTCTGCTGACCTCCAATCTCACACCTCCAAATGCCTTTCAGACATTTCAAAGTGGATGTCAAGTAGACATCTTAAACTCAGTATGTCCAAAACCAAACTCATTATCTTTCCCCAAAATTCTTCCCTACTCCTCCCTTTCCCATTACTTTAGAAGGCAACACCATTCGACCAGTCCCTCAGGTTCAAAACCTAGGAGTCATCCTCGACTTCTTACTATCTCTCAACACCTCCCCACCCCCATATCCAATTGTTAAGGCCTACTGATTCCACCTTTGCAACACCTCTCAAATAAACGTATCCTCTGACACTGCCACCACTCTAGTGAAGGCCCTCATCACCTCATAACTTGGACCATTGCAATAGCCTGCTAGAGGGTCTGCCTGCCTCAAGTCTCTCCTCACTCTAACCCATTCTCCATCCTGCCACTAAAGTGACTTTTCTAAAGCCCAGGTCCAACCAGGTCACCTCCCTACTAAATAAACTCTAGCAGCTCCCTATTGCCTCCAGGATCAAATACAAAATCCTCTAGGATTCAAAACCTTTCCTAACCTAGCCCCTTTCTACTGTTCCAGTCTTCTTACACTTATTCCCTCCCAGGTACTCTTTGATCCAGTGACATTGGTCCTCCTGACTGTTCCATGAACAAGAACCTCCATCACTTGGGTCTGGGCATTTTCTCTGGCTGTCTCCCATGTCTGGAAAGCTTTCCCTCCTCATCTCTGCCTACTGACTTCCCTGGCTTCCTTAAGTCCCAACTAAAATCCTATCTTCTACAGGAGGGCTTTGCCAATCCCTCTTAATTCTAGTGCATTCCCTATTTTAATTATTTCCTTTCTATCTTGTACATAACTTGTTTTTGTGCTTGTTGTCTCCCCCCCCCTTAGATTGTGAGTTCCTTGAGGCCAAGAACTGTCTTTTGCCTCTTTTCGTATTCCCAGCACTTAGCACAGTGCCTGGAACATAGTAGGCTAAGTGTTTATTGACTGACATTAGAAGCAATCTAGTTTAGCCCCTTAATTTTAGAGAAAACTGAGGCCCAGCCAGATTGTGACTTGACCAGGGGTCATACAGTAAGCAAGTGATGGAGCCAGGATTCAAACTCAGCTACTCTGACACCACAGCCATTATTACAAAGTTGATTGGGGAACTAAGAAATTAAATCTCTTGCCCAGGATTGCACATTAATGAATTACTTTTGAAAAGTATTTTTTTTTTTTTGTCTAGGCAACAGGGTTAAGTGACTTGCCCAGGGTCACACAGCTAGTAAGTGCTATGTGTCTGAGGCCAGATTTGAACTCAGGTCCTCCTGAATCCAAGGCCGGTGCTCTGTCTACTGCACCATCTAGCTGCCCCCTGAAAAGCTATTCTTGATGTGATTCAGATATAAATAGTGGAACATTGGTCTTTAAAGTTCTGCAAGGGATGACTTTCCATCACGTTTATTCAAGTGTTGTAAATAGCTTTGCTTACAAGGTTTCCTGGGAGTGAATTTCACCTTATTTTGGCAGGAATTTGGCTTGACATGTGAAGCCTTCAGGAATCTTTTTTTTCTTTTTTAAACAAGGGTGTGTGAGAGATGTTCAGAGAAATTAGTTATTTACTCAAAATAGCTCCTGAAAGGCAGAGTGGAATAGTAGATAACACGTTGGGCTGGGGCCTGAAACACCAAGCTTTAAATCCTAACTTGGATTCATATTAGTAAGTGACTCTGAGCAAGTAATTTAAGCTCTTTGTGCCTCACGCAACCCCCTAGGATTTATCTATTAAGTAGCAAACATTTCCCCTTACAAATATGGCTTGCTGAAGAAATTCCAGGCCTCTCACATAATAAGTCCTATAAGAGATTAATTCCAAAGACTTTACTTTCACAGAATAAAGTCATAAGAATGTTTTATTTCCTTTTACTAATCTTTATTATTTGAGGTTCAGGGTTGCCTCTCTTGGTTAGTTCTCATGGGCTGACTGAATCCTGCCCCATGGGATGGTAAAATTTACTAAAAGCTTCAGACATTTCTGAGATAAAAAGTCAAAAGTGAGGTCAGACATCTCAAAGTTAATTTGATTTGTTTTACTTGTGGGAGGATCCCAACCAGGTCTGACCCTGTGGTTATCTTTGTAGCATATAAATCCCTTCTCTCAACTAGCCCACTGTAAACTCCAACAATCTAACTTTAATATGCAACTGGCCTTAGTTTACCTATCAGAACTAAAACTAAGCCTGTTTTCTTAGGACTTGAATGAGATTATGATTCTGTTTAACTAAGTTTGTTTTACTATAAGAGGATGTACGAAATTGCTGTACCATCAAAAATTATTTCCAACACAAATAAAAATGATGCAAGCTTTGTTAGAACCTTCATTAGGGTTCAGTTATTTTTCTGAGCTCTGAACTTGTGCTTAAGCTTAATAAAATCTCAGTTTTAACCTGTGGAATCTCTGTATTGTGATAGTATTATTTGGCTGCAGCCAGCTGAACTCAGTAGGAGTATTTTTTTTCCTGGAACAATAAGAAAGAATGAGTAAAACAATCCCCACTTTGAGATAGATGAACTGAGTTCCAGGCCTCCCAGCTCTTCCACCAAGGATCACAGATGGGGAACTGGAAGGGAAGTTAGAGCTCATTTTATAGATTAGGAAAAGTAGTGGGGGTAGACTTGATGACCTCCAAAGTCCCTTCTAGCTCAAAATCCGTGGTCCTAGGTGGTAAAGCTGGACCTGGAACCCAATTCTGACTGAGAGTAGGAAACATTTCTATCATTGTCTCTTCCTCTGTAAAAAGAAACTATTTGGAGTCAAGTTCTTAGCTGGAGTTTTGCAAAGAATTTGTAATTTCTTCAGCATAGGTAATTCTTTCCATTTATTAGCTGTATGACCCTGGGCAAGTCACTTGGCAGCTAGGTGGCATAGTGGATAGAGTGCTGAACCTGGAGTCAGGAAGACTCCAGGAGTCAGGAGTTCAGATTCAGCCTCAGATACTCACAAGCTATGTGAGTTACTTAATCTTCATCTGCCTCAGTTTCCTCAACTATAAACTGAGGATAACAACAGCACCTACCTCCAAGGATTGTTGTGAGTGCTCAGCACAGTGTCCTGCACGTAGCAGGTATTTAATAAATGCTTGTTCCTTTCGCCTTCACTTCTCTGTCCTTCAGTTTCCTCATCTATTAAAGTTAGAGGGCTGAAATAGATGATTTCGAAGTCCCTTACAGGTCAAAAAATTTTTTAATTCTAAAATGAAATGGTCTGAAGATAAAATGGTAGCTGTTAATTCACAGGTAGAGTGATACTAGGAAATATATAAATTATATAAACATGTAAATATATAAATTTAGGAGAAACATGCATCTAGAATAGGGCCTAGATTTTGTATGGCAGGTACAACACTTAATACTTTATTTAAAGATCAATATTTAGACAACTTGGTGGCACAGTAGAAGTCAGGTTAAAACCGAATTCAAATACTGCTAGCTGTATGACCACGAGCAGGTCTCTTTACCTCTTTCAGCTTGTTTTCAAAATGGAGATGATAATAAAAGGTGGTTATCAGGATCCAATGATACAACATATTTACAGTGCTTTGCAAAACTTAAAGCACTATACAAATGTTAGCTGTTGTTATCTAATGACTATTAAGCAATTAAGAAGTTCAACACATTTAGGAGAAACGAGTAATTGCTTCAGGGGGCAGTTGAACATGATCACCTGAGACATCTCTTCCAGGTCTAAGTGTCTATGAATCTATGAAATTCAGAGGACAAACACAGGGCTAGGTCAAAGGTAAAAAATTATGCTAACACAGAACCAACTTTGATATACTGCAGCTTAGATAATGAAGTTCATTTTTTTTTTTTACAATTCAGCAATTTACTCAGTGTGTTTCAAATATCTTTAAGCAACAAAAAAAGGTGGTTTGGCGAACAAGAGAAAGAAAGCATTGGTTGGGAGAAGAGTACTAGAAGTATCCTTGTAATATGAACATTAAAATGACAACTGAATCCTCTTCTATAGAAACAGCAGCTAGAAATGCAAATCTAGCTGATCTCCCTGGGTTGTAAATCTCTACTAGTCACAGACTTGGAAGTCCCATTGTGTTCAGTAAACCCTAGGGGGGGCAGTCTAAATTATGACCCTCTAATCCATGGAGAGGCAAACCCAATGGGAACTCAAAAAGCCTAGTTTTTTATTTCAATGTGATACTTAATCTTCTATTACTCTACTAACTGCACAAACCACCCACTTAATTAACCTATTTTTGAATTATTTATGATCTTCCTACTGAGTGGGTGAAAAAGAATCTTTCTGGTTATCTATTTTACTTCAGAAGGAAAGTTCAGCAAATTTCAAAGCTCTATCTTCTTCAGTACCTGCCCCCTTCTGGACATGAGGAAAAGGGAAACTAGAAATAACTTTTTTTTCCTGAAATAAGAAGAGTATTTAACCTTTTCACGCAAACAACTTCAATAATTCATAAGAGGGGAGGAATTCCTTTGAAACTCATTATCAGCAAGGAATTTTTGTATTTATCTGGCACCCTCCATCATGTCCCCTTTTCAGCTCAGAGTGAAAAGATCAGCAAAATTATCTTCTCTCATTATAATCCTGATTGCCTATAAGTCAAATTTATCCCTCAGAATAACAGCCTACATTCACTTGGCAAAAGGCTCATTGATTTACATAATTTCCCTTGCTAACAGTATGGGATGGTAAAAAAAAAAAATGTAGAATTTGAAGTCAGAAGACCTCACCTAATCTCTGTGAGCCTCAGTTTCCTAATTGTCAAAGTAAACATTAGAATGTCTGCCTGGGCTTCTTTGGGGTAAGGCTCAAAACGGCAAAATGTAAAGTAAACAAATATAAGGTCAGAGAGCTCCTGTTGATCAGCCCTTTGAAACGCTTCTCACCATCTGTAAATTGGGTCACTTGGTCTTTAGGGTAGCCAGGATAAACTATCTTCTACCTTACCTTCTGCTTACACTGCATTTATCTTGTAACTGTGAATTTAGTTGTTTGCAAACTGTCTCCCTTATTAGACTGTGAGCTCCTTGAGTTTTGTCTTTCTTCTGTATCCCCAGCACTTAGCACAGTGCATGACTCTAGTAAGTGCTCAATAACTGTTTACTGTCTGCCTACCTCAGTTAACATTTTAACTCTGCTACTTTACTACCTGTGTGACCCTGGACAACTTAGTTAAACTCTCTAAGTTTATTTCTTCCTCTGTAAAAGAAAGGAGTTAGGATAAATGGCTTCTGAGAGGTTCCTTTTAACTCTAGATCTACAATTCTATGCCCATAAAAAGACATCCTTAACTTCCAACTCTGATCTGAGGTAGTGCAGTGGAAAGAAAATAGAGGAATTGGATTTATCTTCTCCCCTTGATACTCACTTATCCCCTTGATACATTTATGTGACTTGGGTCAGACTACTTAATTTCCCTGGCCCTCAACTTCCTTATTTGTAAGATAATTGGGAGGTTTGACTAAATGGTTTCCAAGGGTACTCTCTAATTTTAGATCTATGATCCTTTGCCCACCAGACTTCTGACAATTCAGGCGCTCCTGGTTCTGAAACCTTTCTTTGCCTCCCTCTCAGCAACTTGCTTTACCAATCCCCAGATATCTGTCATACGTAAATTTCCTTATCCCAGATTGCTCCAGCCCACCTCAATGCTTCACATCCTCCTTCTGCCAAGAGCATCTCTTTCCATACCCTTCCTGTTCAGTCCTCTAGTAGAAACTGCTGTAGCTGAACTCTGTGATCTTTAGTTCTATTTTTAAGAGAAGCTCCCTCTTTCTCACTCTAGAAACCACTTATACAAAACACCCAGCATCTCACCCACCCTGCAATTTTCCTTGAGCCTCCATCTCCCACTGTCTGCTTGCAGTAAAACGCCACAACCGTACAGTACAGTGAACTTGTTTCCCCAGGGTTCTCCCCTTGGGCAGACAAGACACAGAATAACAGCTGAAAGGGACCTTAGAGGTCATGTAATTCAACCCTTAACAGGAATCCTCTCTACAACCTGGACAAGTAGTAGCCCAATCTGTTTGAAGACCTCCAGTAATGGCAAACTCATTACTTTCCAAAGCAGACCGCCCTACTCTACCATAGTTCTGATCTTTGGTTATTTTTTTTTCCATTAATTAATATTGACTTCTCTGCACCTTCCCCCAATGCTCTTAGTTCTGTCCTCTGGGGTCACCTGCAGGAAATTCTAACCATTTTCTGGGACAGCTGTGCCTCACAGCTCAGGGGTCCAAGAAGATGGTGAAAGGTTCCCAACATCTGCTCTCCTTGAGCCCAGGATGGCCCATTTTCCTCCCTGTATACCTCACGATTGTCACTCATATTGACTGATGTTATTAGCATACAATCCTCTGTTTGGGTTTTTGCTGTTTCCTATAACTAAAGTAGAAACATCATGAGTCCTCTTTTGCTGATAAGGAAATAAAAACCCAGGGAGTTTCAGTTTATTGGCAGGGCCCCTGGAGCAAAGAGAGCAGTGTTAGAGCTCAAGGTCAGGGTTTCAATTCTGTCTCCTCTTTCTGAGCCTGGAGCTTATTCACTAAAACCTGTAGTCATATATGAAGAGAGAGCTCTTTCCATGTGGTTTCTTCCCAATACTTGCTCGTTTTCACCACCGATCTCCCTCTTCTCCCGCCGCCACCTTTACACCATCAAACGACGGATTTAAATGGCTCTGTCTGTTCAGTCCCCGGGACTCCCTCCTTGGAGCCAGCCCCTTGATTTGCTCATCCAGGAAGGGAGGAAACCCCGGGAGCAGAGGCAGAGAAATCTGAGCTGGGCTGGCTTCCCCAGCTCACCTCTGTGAGGGAGACGGAAAAGATGTTGAATGCTTCCAAGGGTCAGCACCCAGCAGGTCTGAGGCTGTGGCATGGTTTCGACCCCAGAAGCAATCCAGGAAGGATTTTAGGCTCTAGCAGTCAAAAGGTTCCTCCCAACAGGAAGGAAATAATCTCTCCTCCCCTTCTGTTTTTCCCTGGCCCCCTCTCCTTTACCTCTTCCTAGATTCCCTTTTGTCTCTTCTGTTTCTCTATACCCTTCTACCATTTCTCCCCTTTTCCCCACCCCACCTCGTTTTTCTAACTCCCGCTTTTCAATCCTCTCCCTCATCACCGTGAATCGATCTGCCTTTCTCCTTTTCTGGTTTTCCCTTCTCCTTCTCCCTTCATCTCTCAGCTTCTTCCTGCCAACCTCTCCCTTCACCGCTTTTCACTTTGTCTCCAATTATGTCTAAATGCAACCCACCACAGATGCTGACATTTTAAATGTTTAGTTGTTATAGTTACTTGACTAATTGCCGGGCCCGACGGTGACGCTTCTTCTGCCCAACATCTCCACCGACACACACACACACACACACACACACACACACGATGGAGGGGAGAGAAGCGGACAGTAGCATTTCCGCGGGCCCCGGGAGGTACGACCAACCTCACTGACCAGCCCAGGAAAGTTTGCGTGAACGGTGCCCCCAGGAAGCTCCAGGGCCTTGGCAAGGCGAGCAGGACCCTCCCTGCCTTCCCCAGCTGAGCCAGTGTCTCAGGTGGTGTCAATTCCCGTACCTGCCAACCCCCACGACTGTTTATTGATTGCTACGAAGGTGTCAGTAGCGAGAAGCGGCGGAGTGGCTAACCCCCGGGCACCACCCTCCAACCCTATGTTTGCAAAAACTCAGGGAGGGTAGGGCATTATTATAGGGCAGTGAGAATGGTTAAGGGGGGCATGTGGGAATGAGTCCCGGCCCGAGAGAAGAGTTAGAAACTGCTACCGGGTACTCACGTGCCAGATGGCGAAGAAGATGAGCGCCGCGCACAGGACCAAAGACAGCATGTAGCAAAAAGCAGCGAAAGTGAAAGCCATGGCGAAGAGACCACCTGGTAGAGGTGCCCCTCTTTTGCAAGCACACAGAAAGCCCACCGGAGACCCAAGTCCCTCTCTCTCAAAATCTCCCCCAAAATGGTAAGGTAGGGAACCAAGCCTTCACTCTCTCTCCATGCTCATTGGAACAAGGAGGCACAGCAATTGGGGAAAGAATGGAAACCAATGGGAGGGGGGGCAAGGATACAGGGGCTCCCCCAGGCTCTAAAGAATAGACCCCGAACCTAAAAATCTAAGGCAGCGAAAAAAGCGTCAGGTCTAAGAGCCCCAGAAGGGAACCTTTCTCAAATCCTAGGAGAAACCGGGGTGGCAGGGATAGAGGGGCAGGCTCACTCCTGTGAGCAGTGAATGAGAGAGTCCGGGGAAAGGGGGAAGCAGTGCCGAGAAATAACACTTCTCGGACAGAAAAGCAGGGAGAAACCTCCAGGAAAACAAAGGGAATGTAATCCCAGAGAAAGCCTGTGTTCACCCCGACTTAATCCAAGGAGGAGAGGTGCGCCCCGGAACTCTGGACAGCTTTGACACCTCCGAGGCGCACGCGAGAAGCGTCCAGCGGGGCACTGCTCGCTTCAGCTCCCCACGGTTAAAGGATCCGCTATCTCAGGACCTGCCACAGGTTCTTCCCCAGGAAGAGGTCTTCTGGGTCGTAGAAAGGAGAAACGAAAACAACAGCGTGTTCTTAGAGCTCAGCCCTCCCGCCGCAGCTCCCTCCTTGTGGATGCTGTGCACTCTGGAGGAGCCCAGCCCCGGACAGTCTCCGCTGGAATCCGAGTGGGATCCCCAGGAGGTTGGAGACAGAAGCGGGAATAAGCAAGCTCCGACCCACCAAACCTCGGATCATCAAAGCTCAGTCCCTGGAGGCCGCGATGGAGCACCGAACGAGTCCAGTTCCACCTGCGGCTGCTTCCGCTGCCGTGGTTACCCGGAGAGAAGAGGGAGGATGTCCCGGGATCCCCTCCTACCCCGTGCCCCACCCCGCACCTCCGCCGCACACTCCCTCCCTTAGGGCGGGCGGAGAGAGACAGCAGCCACTTTAGTAGCCAGAGGTGCGGCACCGCCGCCACCGCTGCCGCAGCTGCACGCACCGCCAGTTTAAGACTGAACTCGAGGAGGTGTTGCCAGGAGCACGTTGGTGTGCGGTGCGCGGCGGGCGTCGGCCGCAGAGGCAGCACAGCGAAGGGGAGGTGGGTTAGGAGAGAAGAATGAGTTCCGCTGGGCGGGGACTCCAACTACGTGGGTCTTAAGTAGGTGGGGAAGGGGGGTGGGAAGGAAGATTGTATGTATGATTGTGGTGTTTCACGCTGCCTTAGGCTGGGTCGATGGCACAGTGGTAGTCTCATTTGGATTGGCACGTGGAAAATTCAAGAGGATCCCTAAATCCGGAGTTTTGTGCAATGCCTAACACATAGCAGGCACTTAATAAATGTTTGTTGACTGACTGTTGACTATTGAGCTTTCCACTACACTCTTCTGCCTGGGACCTGTCCTAGGATGTCCTGGAAAGGAGTCTAGGAAGCCAATCATAGAATCATAACTGTAGAAGAAGAAGGGACCTTAGGTCAAGTCCGACCTCCTCATATAGTAAACAGCTGGTGGCTCAGCAGATGTAGCGCTGGGCTTATAGTCAGGAAGACCTGATTTCAAATGTGACCTCAAACACTACCTGTGTGACCCTGGGCAAGACACTTAACCTCTGCTTGCCTCGATTTCCTCATCTGCAAAGCGGGTGTATAATAATAGCGCTTCCTCATGGGGTTTGTGTGAAGATCGAGTGAGATAAAAATGGTAAAGCACTTCGAACAGTGCCTGGCACGTTGTAAGCACTAAATAGCTGGGCCTGGAGTCAGGAAGACTGGTGTTCAAATAGGATCTCAGACTCTTGCGGCTGTGAGACCCTGGACAAGTCATTTAACCTCTTTCAGCCTCAGTTTCCTCATATGTAAAATGAAGATAATAATAGCATATACCTGGAAGTGCCTTATTGTGAAGGTCAAATGAGGTATTTTAGCACAGTGAATGGTTATACTTTTCCTTCCTTTCACTTTATAGATGAGGAAACCGAGATCCAAGGAAATTAAATGACTTGCCCAGGATCATGCAGCTAGTGTCTGAGGCAGGCTCTAAATCTGTGCCTCATGAGTCCAAGTCTGGTGCTCCAACCACTATACTTCTCTGATGTCTCTCTTTTGCCGTTTCCTTACCTACTGGATTCCCTAGTGTTTTGCTGGCCCTCAGCCCCCAGATACTTTCCAGGCTGGTCTTACAGTTCAGCTCCAAGAAATACCATGCTTCTTCAGGCTTTGATTCCTTATCATTTACTCCAAATCCAAAAGAGAGTTTCAGAGTATACTGGGAAAAACAAAAAATACTGGATTTTGAGAGACCTGGGTTTAATTCATGGCTTTGTTACTTACTAGCTGTGTGACTATGGGCAAGTCATTTGACATGGAAGAACCAGTCTCCTCATTAGTAAAATGGAAAAAATATCCAACTTCCTTCCTATGGTTATTTAAGGAAAGTACTTTGCATGTCTTAAAGTGCATATAAATGTAAGTTGTGATTCAAGAGAAGCTGCATAGTATAACAGATAGAAAGCCTGGAAGTCATGCCTCCAATACATATTAGCTCTGTGTGACCACTAAGTCATTTAATTGCCCCACCCCACCCCCATCCTGCTCAAGTGTTATACTCAAAAAGATCCCTGAGGGTCACATATTGACTTAGAAAACTACAAGTTAACATTATCTATGTTGTATTGTGATTTTATCTAATTTGTTCAACATTTCCAAATTACATTTTAATCCAGATCAAACTGCCCGCTCTGGAGTTTTTCTGGCTGTTTGAATCCCAAGGGTGGCAAATTTGACACATCTCTGCTTCAGGCAACTGTCAGAGTCTATATAAACTGTAGAGAAGGTGCTGACCTGCATTGATAAAGGAAGTTTCCTCACTTTGGATTTCCCTATACTTATGAAATCCCAAGATAGTCCCTGTCCTGTTATTCTCCAAACTTTGAATTATTATCTTCTTCCTCTCCCTACCTATAGCAGAGTCAGGCTATCCCAGAGGGGATACTCAGCTATTTGCCCAGGGACAATGTGGTCTATATAGTGAAAAGAATACTCATTGGTCTCAGAATCAGAGGGCACAGGTTCAGATTTGGGCTCTGCCGATGGCACTGCTCTGTGTCTCCCTTCTTGTCCTTGCCCTATTTTGCCCTGCCTGTCACTGCCTGCAGAGGACTAACCCATCTCCAAATCCCTCTAATAAATTATCTCCCTCCCTTCAAGGTCCAACTCTTATGCTGTCTTTCAATGAAGTAAGTTTTCCCTGATGCCTTATTAGACTATGAGCTCCTTGAGAATGTGATCTGTTTCATATCCATCTTTCTATCTAACTCCAGCATCTATCAGTGCCCTATACTTAATAAATGTCTATTTGAAATTAACTGGGTGACCTGAGGCAAGTCACTTTATTTTTATGGCCTGAGTTTCATCTTCCATAAGAAAAAGAGAGATAGTAAGACTTGAACCAACTACTTTAAAGATTGCTATAAGGACCCACAAAAGCTACACATATTAAATATTTGGTAACATATGGAAGAGTATAGAAATCTCCACCAACGAACTGTGGCACGTTTCCTTTCATTTTTTCAGGGGCCAGGGGAAGAGTAAGTAAGAATGACATGCAGTCCTTGAGAAGTATGGTACACTAGAAATACCACTGATTTCAGAGTTCCACTCATGAGTCCACTGGCTTTGTGACCTTGGGCAAATAAGTTGAGTTTTCTAAGCCTCCATTTTCTCATCTGTAAAATGGAATTATAATACTTGAACAACTTACCTCTCAAGGGTGGGAGAAAAGCACTTTGTAAAGTGGAAAGCACTGGAGAAATCTGAACTGTTGTTATTGAAAACTCTGGTCTCCTAATAGGGAAATTTTCCTGATGTGCTTTGTGTAAGTTATCCAGCCCTACCCTTACTGTGCTGTGAGGGAAATTTCAGGCTGCTCTGAGTATCCTGGATTTGCTACTGGGAAATCAGCTGTCAGGAGAGGCAAAGAGAAGCAGGGGTGTCTTATAATTTTTGGCGCCCTCACAGCACCAGCTACAGCACTGTGTTGCACACGGCAGACTCTCAATGAACCTTTATTTATTCATTAACTGTTCTGTTACATTCCCTCAGTGTCACGCTCATAGAGTATGAGAGCCAGAAGGGACCAGACCCTTCATGTTATAGATGCAAGTATCTGAGATGCAGAAAGATTAAAATAAGTTGCCTCAGGTAACATTATGGACTTGAGTGGTGGAGACAGGGCTAGATTACGGGTTCCTGACTCAATGAGTGCTCTTTCCATGAGACTAGATGATGCTATACTGAGCAAAATCCAGCCCTGTTTCTGGTCAGGAAAAATGAGAAGCTGGAGCCTTCAAATTCTAATGGCTCTCTTGGCTTACCCAGCCTCAGTCCTAACACAGCCCAGCACTGAGAGCAGGGCTTTGAGGAAAAAGCAGTTCTTTGGTGCCAGAAGATCTAGTTTCAGATCGCCTCCCTGCCCCATGTGTGACTAAATGTTAAATAGTTTGCCCAGGCCACCCTTCCATTCAGCTGTAGTAGACCTATGAACCTCCTTGGTCTGGACAAAACAGCAGAAAGGGTTTGCCGTCCTAAATCACATCTCTTCCGGTGGGATGGAAGAACTGTATTCAGAGCACCTTAGAGCAGCTTTTGTGACTGGCCAGCTACTACTTGCAGCTCTCCAGAGTCCTGTATAACCTTTTTTCTTTCTAAGCAGACTTGAGATTTCACCAGTGCACTCAGTTAAAAATATCCCCTAACAATGCAGATGGGTCCCTTCTCCACAGCCTGTATGTCTATAGACTTAGAGTTGCCCAAGGTAGAGGAAAATTAAGTGACTTGCCAAGAGTCACAGAGCTAGTATGTCAGAGGCAGGACCTGACCCCCCCTGCTCCTGGCTCCCAGACTTCCATACCAGGTTGTCTCATCCTTGAACTTCTCTCAGTGCCTGGGCCATCTACACCCTAGAACACCCAACCATCCTACAGCTTTCCCAAAATGCATCATCCTTCTGTAAGGCCTGCCCCCCTTCTCCTATTGATGCATTATTTCTTGAGCCTCCATTTTGTGGAGGGGCCCAGACTGGTCTCCCTTCCCCTCCTAGCCCTGTTCCTGGCTTTTAGAGTTCAAAACCATGCCTCTAAACTGAGTACCTTTATCACTCCTGCCCACCCTACTCCATTGCTTTTCAGGACTCTTTTTTCTTCCCCCGTTAGAATGTAAGCTCATTGAGGGCTGGGGTTTTCTTTCTGCTTCAGTTTTAGCCCAGTGCTTAGGACACATGGTCAGTACCTACTTAATAAATGCTTTTTTCCTGCTTTCCTTCCTACCTATGTATTCTTGACTCCTAGGTCTCCACTACACCACTCTGCCTCTTGTGTTACCCAGAGTCTCCACAAAAGAGACAAATGGTCCATTGTAAGATTTCAGAAAATAAAAGAGAATCCCAAATAGCTACTATACATTCATTCGCTCAGCAATTATGTATTGGGCACCTAGTAGGTGCCAGGTGCTGTGGGGAATTTTTTTTTCCATTTGGAAGATCTTTTCACAAATGTGGGGAACTTCAGGTGCAGAATTTTCCATCGGAGCAGATCAACAACTCCTCTGTGACTCTGTCTTAGTTGCCTGGGATATATTCAAGAAGTTAAGTGACTTTCCCATAGCCAGACCAGTAGTATTTGTGCCATAAGCAGAATTTGAATGCAGTTATTCCTGCCTCCAAGATCAGCCCTCTATTCACTATTCCGGGTTCCTCTCTGCAATGAAACAGATGTCTTAGAGTCTGTCCCTGTTCTATAAGACTTTACAATTAAATTGCAGAATAAATAAACACAAACAACTACAGTAAATGGCAACTCATGGTAAGCACCCTAAGGGTGGTACAAATGAGGTATAGTAACTGGCATTTATATAGCACCTGCTCTGTGCCAGGCAGTGTATTCAGTGAGATAGATAGATAGATAGATAGATAGATAGATAGATAGATAGATAGATAGATAGATAGAT
>NW_020954576.1:26856303-26921162 GCF_900497805.2 Vombatus ursinus
GATAGATAGATAGATAGATAGATAGATAGATAGATAGATAGATAGATGGATGGATGGATGGATAGATAGATAGATCTTTTGATCTAAGCAGAAGTTAAGTGACCTGCCCAGGCTCATACAGCTAGGAAGTATCTGAGGTCAGGTCTTCCTAACTCCAGGCCTTATTCTCTATCCACTGCACCACCTAGCTGCCCAAGATCTCACCTTGGCTCTGGCTGGTGTGATCAGGAATGCTTACTATGGAATCAGATTTTTGCTGTGCTTTGTTTTGAGTAGGACCCCAAACAATAGGCACACTCTTTTATTAAAATGAACTGTTTAAGTATATAATGTGAGCCTTTTTCCCACGTTTCCAAGGTGGGGTTGATTTGTTCTATCTTTTCCTGGCACATCTGCTCTGTATTTCTTCCAGTTGGTTCTGTTTAGAAGCTAGTTTTGGCATTATGCCATCTATGTCATGAGACCTCTATCTACTGAGATGAAAAGGCCTAAGGTTCTTTTAGATACCCACACCTTAGTCCCAGGATCTCCTAAGTATGGGTCAGAGAAGTAACTATAACTAGGAGGGAGATATCTTTGTATTTATAGATAACTCTGAGAGGTGGGCTTACAGGCCTTCTGTCTACTTTACTAGTGCTCCAAAGTGAAACTGTGTTCATTCCATTCAACAGAAAGTTTCAAGCCACTAGAAATTTCTTAATTCTATTCTATGAATATCCCACAGATCTACAATCATAGAATGTTAGAGGTAGAAAAGAAATTAGACTTCATCTAGTCCAACTTAATCATTTTATAGAAGAGGAAACAGGACCACAGAGGTGAAGTGACTTGACCAATGTCATGCAGAGAGTTAGAGGCTAAACCCAAACAAAAACTGGCCCTCCTACCTCCTTTCTCAATGTCCTTTCTGCTAAAAATCCATACTTTGGTTACTTCTCAAGGTTATGGACAGAGTTATCCTGATATGTCCAGTTATCTGACTCCTACCATCAAACCTTCTCTCAAATTCCAGGAGATATGTAAGAGTGGATAGAGAAGTGGCCCTGGAATTAGTAAGACTTTGGTTCAAGTTCTGCCTGTGATGAATACTGGCTTTGTGAACTTGGGTAAGTAATTTACCCTCTCTGAGACAGTTCCTCATCCATAAAATGAGGGAGTTGGATTGTGTTGCCTCTATAGGCCTTCCTGCTCTAAATCTATGATTCCTAATCCCAGAAAGTCTTTCCTTCAGTTCCAGTTTCCCCAAGCTGTCTCCTTTCCCTCAGCTCCTTGAAATAGGGATTGTTGAATTCTTTGCCCGATGTAGGGCCTGGTACGCACTTGGCAGCTAAGTGATGCAATGGATAGAGAGCTAGGGCCTAAAGTCAAGAAAATCTGAATTCAAATCCAGCCTCAGACTTATTTAGTTGTGTGACTTCTGTTTGCCTCAGTTTCCTCAACTGTAAAATGGGGATAATAATAACACCCACCTTCCAGAGTTGTTATGAAGATCAAATGAGATAATATTTGGAAAGCACTTAGCACAGCGCCTGGCACTTAGTAGGTGCCATATAAATGCTTATTCCCTTCCTTACTTATCCTTGGCATTTAATAAATGTGTTTGATGATTCAAAGGAATTTCTAAAATCCCATCTCCTCTACAATAGCCTTCCCAGAGAATCTCGGAGCTGAAAATAAACATCTAGACCAACCCATACCAGACCAAAAAATCCCCTTTCTGGAACCTCCAGCAAGTGGGCAGCCCCTGGGACTCTAGAACAGAGCCAGCAATTCCCCTCTCAAATATAGGCCCTTGAGACTCATTCTTCACACATTGTCCCATTAAATGCATTTCTCTCTTCTATTCAGCGCTTATTGTTGTCCATGCCCCTTTAAGTGTCAGAGTTAGTGTTGTCTGTCTCAGAACCACATCTCTTTATCTTCCTTTGTCCAGTGCCCACCACAGGATGGCTTCCATATACACGTGTATTTAATTATGATAGTGATGATGAATGTTCTGAATCACCAGCTGTGCTCCTCCCATGACTACCCACATCTCCTTAGTTCTGACTGACTCCCCTCTAGTTTACCTCCTTCCCCCCTTTTCAATGTGATCAGAATCACACCTGATCCCAGACCACAGCTGAAATAGCAATTCCACAGCTAAAACAATGAGGAGAGGGGCAGGGACAGTTAGTTTTGGTTTAATGCTCTTTCCTACTCACATTTGGTTCTATATCCTGAGTCTAACATTCCCCAAAGCACCTACCCTCTTTCCCTGGGTGAGAAGTGAGCAAAGGCTCTACTCACAGGTAATGAACCCCAGAGACTAAGGTTAAGTACATAATGTGACAGAGGGGATTCCTTATCTTCTGATGAACTCCATGGATCTCTCTCTGCAGAAGCCAAGTGAGAAGCACAGGATTATACAGTTAGATCTAGAAAGAACCTCATCATCTATATAGTTCAGGGTTCAGAACTACGTAAGACCCACCACCTGTTTTTGTACAGCCTAGGAACGAATTTAAAAACCATTCCTAGCTCATAGAACATACAAAAATAACCAGTAGAGCAGATTAGGCCCTCAGGCCATAGTGTGCTGACCCCTGATCTATTCCACGTCCTACACACCCCTATTTTGTAGATTAATGGAAGAAACGAGATTCAGTGGAAAGAGCACCTGTTTCTAATGCTTGATACACTATACAATCCTGACTTAACTTTGCTGGTCCTCAGTTTCCTCATCTATAAAATGAAGGGATAAAACTAGAGGGCCCCCAAGATCTGTGCTAGTTCTAGCTTTAGGAATCTGTGATCCTTAGTTAAACAATGTACCACAAGTCATACAACTACTAAGTCACAGAGCCAGGACCTGAACCTAGATCTTCTCATTCCCTCTCCAGTACCCTTTCCACTATACCAAGCATGCTTTATAATAGGGCATGAATAATTCATTAGGCTCCATCACAGCTTAGATGAAATATTTCTCAAGGATTCCACAACCCTCTTTGCTCTGATTCTATGCTCATCAAGCAACCTTCTGATTAGAAATTCAGTCTCCTAGCTCCCCAGAAACTGGGTAGTAGATATGACTATTCAGTCAGTAGCAAGCTATATCTCCAATCATAAAATGTGATATTTGTAGTTTTATTTAGAAATCAGTCTTCTGCAGCTTGAAGGAAAGGAAGAAATTTCAGAGTTACAATACCCCCGATGGAATTAATAAAATTAAGTTTCTGAAGTTACACACTTGAAGAAAGGATACTGTTCTATGATGACCGCACCATAGCGCTATCATCCACCTGACAGTCAGCCATTTTTGTCTGTTTTATTTTTCATTGCATGCCTATGTCTAGACCTTCTAACAGTCCCTTCAGAGGTAGACTATTTGTACATTTTTGTACTTAAGAGACCCCAGGAATAGTTACAAGGTGCACAACAGAAAAACTTTCCTCTAGGTCCCCAAAGTTAAGACAAACATTTATGTCAGACCTTAAGAGCCAAAAGAAACTTAGAGGTTCTCAAGGCAAGCCCCTCATTCAATTCAACTCAATAAACATTTATTAAACAATAAATAAGTGAAATGTACTATGCTAGGTGCTAGGGATACAAATATAGCAATTCCTCTGGGTATTCCCTCAATGGACATGAGTTCACAGGTTGAGTCCCCAGCAGAACAACTGTCTACGCTCCTCAGGGATCTAGGGGTAGCCATGAGGGCTGAGGCTTCTACTATGGTAATTCCTGAGCCCCCACCTACACATCCCCATTCTCAGTCTGCCAGAGTCCATTCGCTATTTTGAAAGAGGGATTTACTAGGAAGATACAAAAAGAGCAATTTAGTACAAAACATTTCCTTCAAATCATGGGAGAGAATAGGGAGAATGGGTTCAAACTTAAAGTACAGTGAGGCATACATATAGAGAACACATGGGAGAAAGAGGCACCTCCAAGCTTCTGGCGCTAGAAGTCCTTTTGTCCATTCACAGAGTCCTCACAAAGTGTCCTCTACATGGAGCTCACTTTTGGGCAGGCAAGTCAGCTGGAGCCTTGTGAATCCACAGCCTGCACTTCTTTCTAGTGCAAGGGATCCCACTCCCTGAAGCTGCTGCTCTTCTCAGGTAGCTCTCACTGCGTGTGTCTCTCATTCCGTATTCTGATGCTGTCTTTGTCCATTGCTGCTCCAGGGGATACCTCAATCACCAGCATTCTGGTGGCCAATGGGACTTCTGATATCTCCCAAATCCACCAGGTAATATGGGCACTCCCATCTAAGAATACGAATTCACCTAAAAGTAGGAGAAAAAATGAATCAAAAGATCTATCTCACTGTGCCTGACACAGAGTAGGTGCTTCATAAATGCTAGCTATTGTATCTCATTTGTACCACCCTTAGGGTGCTTGCCACGAGTTGCCATTTACTGTAGTTGTTCGTGTTTATTTATTCTCCAATTTAATTGTAAAGTCTTATAGGGACAAGGACAGGGACAGACTCTAAGACATCTGTTTCATTGCAGAGAGGAACTCAGCATGGTGAATAGAGGGCTGATCTTGGAGGCAGGAATAACTGCATTCAAATTCTGCTTATGGCACAAATACTACTGGTCTGGCTATGGGAAAGTCACTTAACTTCTTGAATATACCCCAGACAACTAAAAAAAAGTCACAGAGGAGTTGCTTCAATGGAAAATTCCATGCCTAAAGTTCACCACATTTGTGAAAAGATCATCCAAATAGAAAAAAAATTCCCCACAGCACCTGGCACCTATTAGGTGCCCAATACATAATTGCTGAGTGAATGAATGTATAGTAGCTCTTTTATTTTCTGAAATCTTACAATGGACCATTTGTCTCTTTTGTGGAGACTCTGGGTAACACAAGAGACAGAGTGGTGTAGTGGAGACCTAGGAGTCAAGAATACTTAGGTAGGAAGGAAAGAAGAAAAGCAGGGGAAAGCATTTATTAAGTATTTACTATGTGCCAGGCACTATGTTTCCTGAGCACCGGGGTAAAACTGGAATTGTCTTAGATCATTGCGTTGCTGAGAAGAGCTAAGTCTATCAAAGTTGGTCATTGCACAATGTTACTGTTACTGTGTACAATGTTCTTCTGGTTCTACTCACTTCACTCAGCATCAGTTCATGCAAGTCTTTCCAGTTTCCCCATTCCTTCTTAAGCTTCATGCCTTCCTTCTGAGACTATCCCCAGTTTATCCTGCATATATCTTGTATACACAGAGTTATTTGTACAACTCCTGTAATATTCCCTGTAATTCTGTGAGATGTTCTTTATATCTCCAACACTTAGCACAGTTCCTGGTTTGATAAAAGGCGCTTAATAAATGCTTGTTGCGTAAGTAACTATGAATTCTCTGTTCCTTTCCAAGCCTAGTTGAGTTTCTGTGATAGTCAACACTGTTTTCCTTTTTTAGTTCTATATTAGTTTTGCTGATCTCAATTTGTATCACTTGATATATGTCTTTCCATATTTACTTGTATTCACTTTTGCCATTTTTCTATGGCACTACCTTATTTCATTATGTTAACATTTGTTGTTGTCAGTTGCATCTGATTCTTCATGACCTCATTTTGGGTTTTCTTGGACACACGGCAGCCAGATAAGGAGATACGGCTAGCTACTCTTCCATCACTTGGCAGCTGAGAGTAATCCCACTTGCTACCAGGAAGAAAAGGGAGCAATGAAGGAATGGGTTGCCCCTTTTGCATCTATTTAATTCTGGCTCAGTAACACCTGAATCAATTTTCCAGCTCCTCAGCCAAGTAGAGGACTTTTCATCACCACAGAGCCACTCATAGCTGGAATTCAGCTCCCCAAAGTTTCCACATAATTGGGTAGGAATCAGGCAGGGAATATTTGAACATGATGTATATTTGAACATCCACCTCCATTAGACTGAGATGAAATTGTAGGTGTCCTTGCCCTCAATGAACTCATAATCTAGTAGGGAAATA
The DNA here is from genome assembly GCF_900497805.2 of Vombatus ursinus. Taxonomy (NCBI): domain Eukaryota; kingdom Metazoa; phylum Chordata; class Mammalia; order Diprotodontia; family Vombatidae; genus Vombatus; species Vombatus ursinus. The sequence goes on from NW_020954576.1 coordinate 26,862,255, forward strand.
CAATAATAGAAAGACAACTATGTTTTAACACTCTAAGAACTTAGAAGTCCAAACAGAGATTTAAGGAGGAGACATCTCTTGTGCTGGAGAAATCAGAGGAAGTGTCTCCTAAGTTGGACATTGAAGGATTAGAAGGATTCCAATAGGTAGATATCTTAGAGTCATTCTAAGTATAGGCAACAGAATGCATGGATATAGAGCTGGAAAGGGGTAGAATGAGCTCACTGAATGTTGACAAGTATAGTATGGCTGGAATATAGAGTTCATCAAAGGAAGTAGTGGGTGATAAGGCTGGAAAAGGAGATTGGAGCTAAACTATGAAGGGCCCTGAATGCTAAGTTAAGGAGTCTGTACTTTATTTGGGTAAGCAAGGGGAACCAACAAAGGTTTCTGAGACAGGTTCATATCAGTGCATGAAAAATATTACTCTCCCAGCAGTGTGAAGGATGGCTTGGAGAGAGAGCATATAAGAAGCAGATATATAATATATAATATGTAATATAATATATAATAAAAGGCCATTTATGGGGCTGTTAAAATAGTTCAGTTGATAAGTCTGAGTTGAAAGGGGGACATAGATTGTGAACTGCTACAGAGAGGGAACCAATAGGACATGTCTACTCATTAGGTATAGGAAGGTGAGGAGGGGCAGAAAAAACCAGGTGGCTGGGAGAAATGGGGTACTATCAACAGAAACAGGGAAGTTAAGAGGAGAAGCAGGTTTCAGGGGAAGGAATGCAGTTTTGTACATACAGAGTTTTAGATGAAAGCTAAGCACCCAGATAAAGATGTCCAGAAAGCAGACATTTGAAAATGCAGGCCTGTAGCTCAGAGAAGTTAAGGTTGGAAATTATAGCTTTAGATCCTTGTAGCTGCATAGAGGTAACTGAAGTCTCGGGAATGGTTAAGGTTGCCAAGAAAGAGAATGTAGATAGAACAGAGCGCCAACAATAGACAGCCTCATCTAGGAGACAGAAAGAGGTAGAATAGACAGAGATAAAAAACATGAGATTACAATGACACAGAGTTCAAGGGAAGAGAGAAGACCAAGAAGCAATAATTAATAGTGTCAAATACTGGAGAAATGTCAACATGGATATGGACTGGGAAAAGACCTTTGGAACTGGCAGGAAGAAGGTCATTTAGAGACTTTAGAAAGAACAGTGTTAGTGAAGGGGTGAGGATGGAAGCCAAACTGTGAAGAAATGTGGTGAGAGCATGTGCTTAAGGAGTGAGTGGGTTGTAAGGCAGTAGAGGCAGCAAGAATATGCTCCCTTTTCAATAGCTTCAGATAATGGCAAGGTTAAGATAAGAGCTTTATTTTTCAGGAGACAGGAAACCTGAACAAGTTTGTAGGCAAAGATGAAAGGGCCAAATTGAGAAGGGCAAGGCCAAAGATGAGGGTTGAGTAGAGGTAATTGATAGAGTAAGAGCCTAAAGGAGATGGGAGGGAATGGGATCATGTTAGTTAGGCCCCCTCATCCGCTGAGAATGGCTGGAAGGAGAAGACAGAGAAGTTGAGAGTTGCAGATGGGAAATTGAAGGAACTTATGTCAAACTGACCTGATTTTTTTTTAACAAAGTAGAGATAAAACCTTGCTACTCTTGATATCTAAAAAGCCCTTGAGGAAGACCTTCAGCACAGTGGTAGTGAAGGATCTAGGAAAGAATATAGTCAAGAATTGCGTGAGATAAAAAGGCAAAGATGGGCTGCAATCTGCATCAATGGAGGGAATATTCACATCAATGAGATACCAGATCAATAAAAACAATGCCCCACTCCTGCTTTAGTAAATTGGAACGATTCTCCCAAATAATTATGATCCCAGGTATGTGAAACAAGGCCATTAAGGCTCCCAAGACTGCATGTTATGAAAGTCTCTTATACATTAAAGATATATCAGTGACTAAATCAAGTTCCTAAGCACTGACCTTCTTTAGGTGTCCTTACCTGCCCCATAAAACTCATTCCATTCAGAAGTTCTATTCCTAAGCCATTGGACTGGCCATAGAAAATGGACAGATAGTCAGTGGCAATCTGCATGAATGTGGAGACCACAGTTGTGGCCAAATGCAGACTATGAAGAAATGGCCTTTGCCCAGATTGATCACAGTAGCCCTGATCCAGTCAATTAAGATCCCGACTTGCCATTGAAATCTTTTGCAAGAGGAGAAGTAAACAGAGCAGGAGTCCAGTGCCAATAGACTTCACAATTAGTAAGAACCTTATGCTGAATAGATCCACATAATGTACTGCCATCCTCCAACTCAAGTTGGCTCTCAATGACACTTTCCTATAAGTGTGGCAGAGTCCTAGGAAATTAAATGGTTTTCCTATTAATAGCACATGTTAAACAGAAGCTGTAAACAGATTGGAAACAATGAGCCTTCGTTCAAATGCCATGTTTTGCCTCTGTGCCTTGGCTTGTTCCACACCTGGAGGTTTATCATCTGTTTTAACAATGCTTCTTAAAAGGCAGCTGCTGTTTCAGGGGGAAATCATGTTATGCAAAAACTTGAGGGGTAGCTTAATGGTAGAATCCTCAGTTTCAAAATAGCCTGACTTCCACAATCAGAAGTCTAAATCCCAATTGTCCCCATTGGCACTTAGTCTTCTTTAGTAAGTACAGTGGAAGGCAAAATGTTCTGAGAGTCTCAGTAGACAGGTGCTGTGCATTAGTATTAATATTATTATTACATAATACAACTATTATTATTTCTGGATAGCTCAGTCAGATGAGGCTATGGGGACTGAGGCTTCCATCAAGATGTGAAAGATAGATATTTTTTTAATGAGTATAGAGGGGGTGCTCCAGTCTGCATAACAATTTCAGGCATCCTGCCGAAAATCTTGAACAACTAAGTGCCTAGTTTAGCTCTATAGCTAATGAGTGTGTAACTCACCAGATTAATGTTATATCCAATTTTATGGAGGCCAAATATTACCACTATTATTTCTCTTCCTTTGTTACCACTTATAGACACTGAACCACAATATATTCGGATAATTACTTTGCCTTCTTACCTATGCCTATTACTTTTCCTCTTCTCTGCCTCTCCTTTGTCCTTCCAGAATTTTGGTAGTTTTTTAAGTCGTAGGGCTAAACTAAGCACTTTGCTTAAGATTTTTCAACAAGTTGTCTAAAGTTGTAATCAAGTACTCACAAAGGAAAAAGGAAAAAGAAAAAATATATCTTTCACATAGCGTCTTTACTCCCTGTAGCCTCGTTTAAATGTACATTAGAAATAAAAATAGTTGTATTATATAATAGAAGCCTCATTGTGTGGTGGGATGATCCAAAGCAGTGTGATGAGATGAGAACAGCACTGACTCCTGAGTCAAAGATTGGAATTGGAATTGATCGGAATAGATTAGAATCCAGCCTCTGCCACTTACTATCTGTGAATTTGGCCAAATCATTGTACCTTTCTGGGGAGACCTGAATTGGAGGATGCAAAGACAAATAATGCCACAACCTCTACTCTCAAGGAGCTGACAGAAAGATAGTTTGGGTATCTGGGACTGAAAAGAAGGCTTTCTGGGCTTAGGCTCAGTTTGCCTATATGTAAATAGAGTTGAATTAGATGACTTGTGGGGTCCCTTCCAGACCAAAAATTCTATGATTTTTTAATCTTTTTTGTCTCAGATCCCTTTGACAATCTGAAGAAACCTAAGGAGCCTTTCTCAGAATAATGTTTTTAAAAGTATAAAATGAAATACATAGTACTACAAAGGAAAATTATTTTTATTGAAATATAGTTATCAAAATAGTTTTAAAACAAGTTCATAAACCCCAGGTTAAGAACTCCAGCTCTATGGGATAATAATACCTATTTTATCATAGATATGTTGTGAAAATCAAATGAGACAATATATGTGAAGGCAGCTTTGTAAAGCATATATCAATGTCATGTATTATTATTATTATTATTATTATTATTATTAATCCTTAGTTGGGAGCAGGAAAGCTAATGGTGCAAGTCTTACGGCAGATAACTTTGTAAAGAAACCTGCTCTCCTTGTTTGCTTTTTAATTTTAAATTTTTATTCATTTCCAAATATATCCCTCTTCCTCACTCCTCTACCCCCTACCAGCCCTATGTAGGGGAAAGAGCTGTAACAAGAATGAAAAAAGGGGTAGGGTGGGGAACGTAGTCCAGTAAAACTAATACATCCATGAACCAGACAGTATATGCTATGTTCCATACCCATATCTTCTGTTTATGCAAAGAAGGAGAGAGATGCATTTCTCATCTCCTCTTTGGGGTCAAGCTAGGTGATTATAATTACAGAACACTCACTTTTGATTTTTTTAGTGTTTTCTATTTACATCATTGCATATACTTTTTTCCTGATTCTGCTTATTTTGCTCTGCATCAGTTCATGTAAGTCTTCTCAGGCTTCTCTGAATTCTTTAATCATCACTACATACAATATGGTAATATTCCATTACATTCATGTAGCACAACTTGTTTGTCTATTCCCCAATCAATGGGCAGTTATTTTGTTTCTACTTCTTTGCTACTACAAAAGGTGTTAACAATGAACATTTTTATCCTTACCATTTTTATACATAACTAAAACTGGCTAAAATGAACACTAGTGGAAGCTTTGACCATCAAGACCTGGAATACAGACAATTAGAAATAATAATTGATAGACAGAAGCGGGGCAAACAGTAATCATCACAAAGAAATATCCTAGGGAAGTCATAAGAGGAGGATAGAGGATGTGAGGAAGGAAGAGTTGCAAGCCAGTGTTGACTGGATTTTTTTTAACCACCAAATTGCTAGGTACCTCCTCCTACCACCTTCAAACTCCCCAAATTAGGAGATTATCTGGATTTACTATACCCCAGGGGTACTACCACCACTACTAATAATAATCTTATATAATTTAAATTTATATTAATATATAATTAATATTAATGAGGTAATTTATAATTATAATAATATAATTGATATTAATATAGAATTTAATTATATAATTCAATACCTCATTTTCTATATCATTATATTATAATTTATTATTATTATAAAGAAACAAAAAACAGAACAAGAATATTTTTAGTTTTTCTCTAGCACTCTCTGGATAAGAGTATTCTCTGATTCACAGATCATAGGATGTCAAAGTGGAAAGGACCCAGTTCTATAATAACCAGTTAATGTCATAATCTTAATCGCTTTCTGCCACGGTCCAGCCAAAAGTTAAAAAATTTTTAAAAAAAGTAAAGGGGGGAAAGGGGATGGTAACCACAGGACAAAGCAGCAATCTGAGATGCCATGGGATCCTTTCAAAACTGTATCTCAAACCTAGTATGCAGAGAGAACTTTAGCCAGTACTTCTACCTGGTCAACTCTGAGATCAGAGATAACATGAAGTGTCACATTCTGAAGCAGAGCACAGGAGACTGGCAGCCCTTTAAAAGAGGTAGGAATTTTGATGGCTGATAAAATGCCTTAAAGAAATAAGTTCATCCTTAAGGACAAAAATAATCTTTCTTCTATTTTCTTTTCGGGGGCAGGTAAAGAGAGCAATGGTATCAGTCATGGTTCACAAAAGCAAAGCATACACAGGCAACTAAAAACAACACTGACCCCAGGCAAGTCACTTAATGTCCCTGCATCTCAGTTTCCTTATGTGCAAAATAAAAGTTTTAAACTTCATGGTATCTAAAGTCCCTTCCAGCTCTAGATGTATAATCCTATTAACTAATACAAAACATTATGAAAGTTGTCCTTATTGCCCACCTGCATGATATTTTCCAGTGGCTTTTAATTGGGCAAGTCTGATGAATCAATGGTTTTGAATGGGACCATATCTCCATATTCTAAAGTAAGAGACAGCCTGTTATAATCATCACTATCTGAGAAATTTGGAGAATAAGTCTTATCAGAATAAACAAAGGGAGAATATACAAGTCATGGGGCATTGATTCTTCATAAACACCTACAACTTGCCTTTAACTGCAGTGGCTCAATAACTCATGGTATATTAATGTAAAGGGCAGCTAGATAGTGCAGTAGATAGAGTGCCAGACCTGGAGTCAGGCAAACCAGAGTTCAAATCCAGCCTTAGACACTTATCAGCTGTGTGACTCTGGGCAAGTTGCTTAACCATAATTCTCTCAGTTTCCTTATCCATAAAATGAACTGGAGAAGGAAATGGCAAACTACTCCAGTATCTTTGCCAAGAAAACCCTAAATGAGGTCACGAAAAGGCAGATGCGACTGAACAAAAACAAATATTAATGTAATGAAATAATATTGTACCACAGAAGAATGGCAAAAGTGAATACTTGTAAATATGGAAAGACGTATATCAAGTGATGTAAATTGAGATCAGCAAAACTAATATAGAACTAAAAAAAAAAAGAAAACAATATGGAACATCACAGAAACTTAACTAGGCTTGGAAAGGAACAGAGTACTCATAGGTACTTGCTCAGCTAGCATTTATTAAATACCTACTATGTGCTGGGAACTGTGCTAAGCCTTGGGGATATAAAGATCTCACATATAATAGAAGATGTTACCAGAGCTGTACAAATAACTCTGCACATACAAGACATACACAGGATAAACTGGGGGTAGTCTTGGAATGAAGCATGAAGTTCAAGAAGGAATGGGTAAGGCTTCTTGCAGAGGGGAAGACTTGAAGGAAGCCAGGAAAGCCTGGAGGGAGACAGAAGGAAGGAGAGAGCTCCAGGCATGCAAGACAGAACAAAATTAATCAGAGGTGGAAGATGGAGAGTCTTGTTCAAGGAACAACAACAAAGCCAATGCCACTGGGTAAATGTGGAAGATAGTAAATTGTAAGCAGACTGGAAAAATAAAAAGGGGCCAGGTTACAAAGGTCTTTAAAGGCTAAACAGAGTATTTTACATTGGTTCCTAGAAGCAATAGGGAGCAACTAGAATTCATTGAACAGGAGAAGAGGAGGTAACATGGTTAGAACTGGTTTTCAGGAAGATAAATTTAACACCTGAGTGGAGGATGGGCTAAAGTAGGAACAGACTTGGGGCAGCTCGGTGGTACAGTGGATAGAGCACTGGCCCTGGATTCAGGAGGACCTGAGTTCAAATATGTCCCCAGACACATAACACTTACTAGCTGTGTGACCATGAGCAAGCCACTTAACTTCATTGCTTAGCCAAAAAAAATAAATAAAGTAGGGACAGACTTAAGGCAGGGAAACCAACCAACAGGCTACTATTGCAGTAGTCCATGTATAATGTGATGAGAGCCTTCACCAGAGGAGAGACAACTATTACATATCAGACATTATGCTAAGTGTTTTTTTTTTTACAACTATTACCTCATTTGATCCTCACAATAACCTTGCAAGGTAGATGCTATTATTATCCTCTTTTTCCAGTTGAGGAAACTGAGGTTAAGTGACTTGCCTAGTTTTACACAGCTAGCAAGTGTCTAAGGCTGGATTTGAACTCAGATCTTCCTGACTCCAGTCCCAGAACTCTTTCCACTGCACCACCAGCTGCTTTGGAGGCAATCTACTGGAAAAGATAAGTTGGGATGAGATCACTTGTGAATGTAGAGAAATGTGCCTTAATAAGAAGGACACATTTCATATGAAACAGGGGTGAAGGGTGATATAGTAGCAGGAGGGACCTGGGTGATAGGAGATGAGAATAAGAAGGAACTCTCTGTGACTAGCCACAATTTTTTCAGTGAAATATAAAGCAAAGTTCTCAGATAAAAGGATATGGGGAGGGGAAGGCATGAGAGGTTTGAGAAGGAATGAAAAGGTTTGGAAAAGCTGCTGCAGAAAGTGGAATAGTGAGTCAGTTAGGGATATGTAAAGTATTGCCCTGCTGCAGTGAGATTGAAATCCAATTGAAATTATATACTATTAAAAAATCATATACTATAAATTTGCAGTGAACGTAGTCAGCACAGTTCCATGATTTTCTTTAGGAGCACATGATTAAGACCCTGAGACAGCATGTAGTGGGAATAATCCAAGGGGCTGGTGGGGAGGGAAGGGAGAAGGGCAAGATATTTGATAGGATAAAGGGGCTTGAGAGAGGAGGGCAGTGTAGAGTTAAACTGGACCAAGGGTCAAAATGTCAGTCAGTCAACAAGTATTTATCAAGTGCCTTTGTGGCAGACACTGCTCTAAGTGCCAGGGATACAAAGAAAGACAATAGACCAAAACTAAAACAAAACAAAACCAGCCTCCACCCACTACTCTCAAGGAGCTCACAGTCTAATAAATTTCTTGGGTTTTGTTTTGTTTTCTCTTTGCTCTGTTAAATACAGAGTAGTTAACATGAGATTCTATTGCTTATTCAGTGTACTTATGTATGGAGGCTGTCCCCTACGTGTGGCATGGGGTATCATTGTGCGGCTCAAAGGGAGACAGAATAGACATCTCTAACCTTTTCTCCACCTCTCCCCCCCTCCTAGGGATTCTTTATTTCCTACTAGAAGGGGAAGTAGGAGGTGGAGGGTAGAGGCTCTCCTCAGAAAAAGAGGATATTGAGCTAGAATTACATCTATCTGGTCTGTTAGTGAGCAGAGAGAGACTTGCCAATAAGAAGGCTATAACAATAGGTCAGGCATGAGGTGGCACCAGGATGGTGGCAGTGTTAAAGGAGAAAGGGGAACATTGGAGAGATGTTACGAAGTTAGAATCCACTTAGAAACAAATTGGATATGGAGGCAGGGGGAGTGAGAGAGAATGATGAGTGGAGTATAGCACCTCGGCTGTTAGCCTGGGTGATTTGATGGATGGTAGTGCCCTAACCAGTAACAGGAGAGTCAGGGCCACTGCTCAGATTCTCACAATCTAGCCACTAGCTCACTAATGTTTAGACTCCTTAAGAGTCTTCCCAATATGGTGGACATTCTAATAAACTTTGTCTTTGGTTGGAAAAAAAAAGAAAGTTAGGAAGAGGGGAAGGTTTGAGGGGAAGATAATTATTGACCAGCGTTGAGTCTAACATGTCCGTGAGGCATCCAACCTGAGATGTCTGATAGGCGAGTGGAGATGAGAGACTAGAGGCTAAGAGAAAAGGTAGGGCTAGATAAGTAGATCTGAAAAACATCTACAGAGAGGTAATAATTGAATCTGTGGGAGCTGACAAGACCAAGAAGTAAAATTCATGGCATTCAAGGCTCTCCACAAGCTTTTATCGACTTAACCTTGCTAGCCTCCCCTCGTATTATTTCACCCACTCTATGCTCTAGCAAAACTGGGCAACTCTACGTTCCCCAAACGCACACCTACTTTTTTATCCTCCTGTGATTTCACTCAGGCTGTTCATTTGAATGAGTCACTTTATGTCCCTAGGTCTTACGGAGGAGTTGCGTCATTTGTAAAATGAAAGATTGGAACTAGTTGTTTTCTAAGGTCCCTGCCCATTCCAAAATTCTAGGAAATTAGGATTCTATCCATGGAATACCTTTACTCTCCATCTCCATCTGTTGAGCTTCTATCTATTCTTTAAAAGGCAGCTCTTCTGTGAAGTATTTCCTGATCCTCCTGTTGGCAACAACCTTCTTTCTTTGTTTTGCAATTCCCTAGTGCATTTATCAAATGATATACCAGCAATTTCAGCAGAGCAAAAGCTCTAGCAGGTTCTACCATGCTGGAATGGCTTCAGGTTCAGTCCAAGCAATCAACTATGTGGGCTTACAAAAGATAAGCCTAGTAAAGTATGGAGAGGCTCATCACCAACACAATAGCCCCTTGGTGATTCCCACTTTGGCCATAGCAATCCCTGAAACTAAGAGAAATAGAAAATGGTCACCAGTCCTAGGTGGACCTCTTCTGCTTTTGAAGTGACACTGGCAGAATAGGGGGAAAGGGGACAGAAGGCATTAAGAATCACACAATTTGATCCAACCATTCTGGACAACAATTTGGAATTATGCCCAAAGGACTATAAAATTGTGCATACCCTTTGATCCAGCAATTCCAAAACTAGGTCTATATCCCAAAGAGATCATAAAAAGGGAAAGGGACCCACGTATACAAAAGTATTTATAGCAGCTCTTTTTGTGGTGGCAAAGAATTTGAAACTGAGGGGATGCTTATCAGTTGGGGAATGGCTGAACAAATTGTGGTATATGAATGTAATGGAATATTATTGTGCTACAAGAAATGATGAGCAGACGGACTTCAGAAAAACCTGGAAAGACTTACATGAACTGATGCTGAGTAAAGTGAGCAGAACCAGGAGAACGTTGTACACAGTAACAGCAACATTGTTCAATGACCAACTTTGATACACTGAGCTCTTCTCAGCAATGCAGGGATCTAAGACAACTCCAAAAGACTCATGATGGAAAATGCTATCCACATCCAGAGAAAGAACTATGGAGTTTGAATGCATATCGAAGCACACTATTTTCTCTTTTTCTATCTGTTTGTTTTTTTTTTCCCTTTGGTTCTAATTGTTCTTTACAATATGACTAATATGGAAATATGTTTGATATGAATGTATATGTATAGCCAATATCAGATTGCATACCATCTTGCGGAGGGGAGCATGAAGGGGGAGGGAGAAAATTTAGAACTCAAAATCTTACAGAAGTCAATGTTAAATACTAAAAACAAATAAATAAATAAATTTTTTAAAAAAGAATCACACAGTTTTTTGATGGTCTATAACATTGATTTAACTATTGGCACTCTAAACTTAACATACTTTTCCAGGGATCTCAGTCAGTAGATAGCTTACTGGAAGAAATTAATTATATCAACATTGATGTTCTTGCTATAGCTAAACCATAACTTTGTTACTTATAACAAAGGCCCTCTAGAAGGGGGAAAGGAAGGCATACTTGGGGAAATGTAAAAATAAAATATAACAATAAAAATCTACTTAATAAATTGAACCAGAAAACAAAAAAAGAAGTTGTAGCAAAATGGAAAGATCATAGATCAAGAGCTGAAAGGGATATCAAAGTTCATCTAATTAAATCTCCTTATTTTACAAATGAGGAAAGTGTTTCAATGTTGGTACAGAATGCCATTCTGGAAAGCAACTTAGAACTACGCCTAAAAAAATCACTAAGCTATGCATAATCTTTGACCTAGCAATACACCATTAGGCCTATAATCCTAAAGACAGCAAAGAAAGAAGAGAACCTTTAAACACAAAAATATTTAGAGCATCGATTTTTGCGGCAGCAAAGAACTGTACACAAAAGAGTGACTATCAATTGGTGAGAAGCTGAACAAATTATATATGTATATGAATGTAATGGAATATTATTACACCATATGAAATGACCAAATGGACAACTTGGGAATACCTGGAAACACTTGTATGAGCTGATGCAGAGTAAAGTGATGAGGCCCCAGAGAACAATTTATACAGTAATAACATTGTAAAGAAAAACAACTAAAAAAAGATGTAGGAACTTTGATCAATGCAATGCAAAACTGGAATTCCAGAGGAATGCTGATAAAGCACACTACCCCTATGCTGACAAACAGGTGATGTCCTTAAAACACAAAATGACTTATTATTTGTCATAGCCAATGTGAAAATTTGTTTTGTTTGACTATGCATGTGTATTACAAAGTTTGTTTGTTTTTTCCATTGAGGGGAGAGTGGCAAGAGCAGAGTGGTTACCAGTTAGAGGGTTGCCTCTTAAAAAAAAACAAAACAGAAAAGAAAGAAAGGTTATTGGAGCATTTTCTAAAAGTACAGAATAGAAGAAAAGGAAAGGCAGAAGGAATCACATGGTATTCATGCAATGTCAAGAGACTGTGGGGAAAGTCAGTAGTCAGCTAACAAGCATTAAGTATTTACTATGTGCCAGGCATTGTGCTAAGTGATGGGAATACATATACAAACAAAAGAAAGATTGTACCTGCCTTCAAAGAGTTTATATTTTAAAGGGGAAAACAACACACAAAAGATGAAAACGGGATGGAAGAAGAAGGTACATAGTGGGGCACAGGGTTATGGAAAAGTCCAGAGGAACCCTATACCCGCCAATTGGACAGAGGGGCCCAAGGGGATTCTGAAGTGTGAGTTCCAGGGCTGAAGTGATTTTCCATGATAAAATTCCTGAAGCATGAGAGAAGCATCTTTCTCATATGGAGTGTCTTCCCTCTCTGCTCCACCTTCAGGAGTCTGGTATAAATCTTGTGAAGGTCACAACAGAACGTGAAAAAGAATCATGCAATCCATGTGCATGGATAGAATACCTGCATCAACAAAGGCCTTTCTTTCCTTTCAATAGCATCCTTAGGGTACAATCTTAATAGTATGATCACTGGATCAAAGGGTACAAATAGCTTTGTAACTCTTATTGTATAATTCCACTTTGATTTCCAAAACTAATTTTGCCAAATTCACAGCTCCACCAGCAGTGTGGGTTGCCTATTTCTCCACAGGCCTGTTAATATTGAATTTTATCATTTTTTTTTAAAAAAGTAATGATCTTTGCTAATCTAATGGGCCTAAAGTGGCATCCTGGCATTGTTTTAATTTTAGTTTTTCTAATTATAGGAACTTGAATAATTCAGAGGGCTGAATTCCAAAGTCTCCACTTCAGAAATAGCTACCACCTTGCTCATCTAGGAGAGTAATGCTTTATGCTGTATAATAATTTATAAGAGAAAAGTGTGGAGTTCATTCATTTTACTCCAGATTTAACTTCCAGAAATATGTGTGTGTGTTTGTGTGTGTGTGTGTATTACATAAAGTGGAGAGCAGATTCATGCTTAATGATAATAACACCCTTACATGTGTATATCCCATCAAGCTTTCAGAGCACTTTCAAATTCATTATCTCAAGCATCATTATGTCTTTCAGGTCTCAGCAAAAGCAGAGAATCAAATAATTCCAAATAGCAGGATACCTGAGTTTCTTTCCTTAAAAAAGATTCAGCTCCCCACAAATACAGAGAGCAAGGTTTGGGAGAAGCAGTTGTGTAGAGATAAACTTGGCAAAGGAAATTCCGTTTCTGATTTTAAGGAACACATTATGCTCACTTAGCTTCAATCATCCCTAGCTTTGAGCACTTTGCACCCATTTAGTCAGTCCTGCCTGGGCATTTAGGACATAGGCAGGTATTATTATCCCCCATTTTATAGATCAAAAAAATGGGTCAATGAAAGGCGGGTGGCTTGGCTCAAGGTTTAATGCTCATCCAGCAAGAGAACTGAGAACAGACCTTCTTGCAGCCAGTCAGCCTCTCTCTCATTTTCTGTGTCCTCTTTTGCACTCTGCAGTCTCAACTTCTTTCCAAAGATATCAACACCCAGGAAAATAATTTACATCGTGACTACAAACTACAAGTGGAAAAACAATAGTAGCAACAAAACCTGCACATGCTATAGTGAAAATATATAATGACACATAATAAATATTTAATAGATACTTTTTTTATTCATTCATTTGATCATTCATTGATAATGGCCAAGTTTGGTCCTGAAGAAAAAGAGATAAGAAAAAGTGCCCACCTCCCTTTTTTGCAGAGGTTGAGGATTATGGGTGTGGAACATTGCATATGCCATCAGGTTCAGTTGAAGTGTTAGTTTTATTAAATGGATTTTTTTTCTCTTATTCCTTGTTACAGGGATGGTTTTGTGTATATGCGCGTGTGTGTGTGTGTGTGTGTGTATGAAGGTGATGTGAAAGCAAAAGATAACAATAAAACTTTTTTTAAAAAAGATATCAATATAATTACCATACTTTGAGAAATAACACTATCAAGTTAAAACCAGGAATTAAGCAAGTGTTACTTAATGTTGCTAGCAAAACAAATACAAAAAATGCAGCCCAATTGCCTAGGACTCTTTGGTAGATGACACTTTATCTTGTCAAATTCCTAGTTGTCTGAACAGTTATTTACGGCTGAATTAATTTACACAGTGGAAACTTAAAATAATTTTTTAAAAAATGGCTGTTCTTGCCAAGAACTGAGTCAGGATGAAAATATCCTCATTTTCATCCCTGCCTCATCCCAGGGTTGCAGAGTCTGTCCAGTAGTCATTACCTTTGTAGTCAGCAAGAACTGGATGGTCATTATCAACAGGTTCAAATGTCACAGCATCACTATCAACCAATTAGAAACATTCATTCTCCTTATTTCTGAAAATTCCCAGAGTTTGCTCTCCAGGTCCACATACAGGTCTAAGGAAATAGGGCCCCAAATAGTTGGGAAACATGTTAAAGTTTTAAATAGATACATTTAGGAAACATAAAAAAGAATACTACTTTTCACATTGGGTAAGAAATTTACAGGTGTTTTGTTTTTTTTTTCCCTAGAGAATACAGTTTAGAAATCTAAACAGTTTTGGAAAAGGTTAAAGTGATTCCTTAGACAACAGGTAAGATTTACAACTAGAGAGGATCTTAGAACATATCTAACCTAATCTCCTTATTCTAGAGATAAGAAACAGGACAAGTGAAGTGAATTTCACTTTATTAATCTTCACAGTTTGGGAACAGAGGAAGCTAATTCAAGATCGGCCCTCAGATAGGAAGTTAAAGGCTTTCATGTACCAGCTGCAGCAGGAGTTTTGGAACTCTCAAAGAGAACAAGAAGAGAAGAAGGGAAAGGAGATGGTCATCCCATGGCATCAGCAAGACTATGGCAGCCTCCAAAGTCTACCACATCTTCAATTCCCTGAGATAGAAGATGACATCAGGTTGGAGCAAGTGCATACAGGGCTCAAATATGATGAATCCATTAAAGTACACTTGGACAATTGGAGCTTTAAGTAGAATCTACTTGGACAGTGGAAACATGGACCAAAGAGATGAGGTGGAACAATTACTCTAGGGATGGAGAAGTTGAAACAGATGCTCACAAAAACACTTCTGAAGGAGAATAGTAGTGACTGATTAGAAAAGTCCTGTAACTAAGGAATGGAGATCATGACTGATTAACATACATACACCATCATGTAGGGAAGATCAGGGAGATAGATTTGATTTCTGTTACAACTATGGAGAAAATGATCACACATTAGCTTTGTTGTTGTTGAGTCCTTTCAGTCCTGTCCAACTACTCTTCCTGACTCCATTTGGGGTCTTCTTGGCAAGGGTACTAGAATTTTTTTTACCATTTCCCTCTTCAGACCATTTTATAGATGAGGAACTGAGGCAAACAAGGTTAAGTGACTTGCCCAGGGTCACACTGCTAGTAAGTTTCTGTGGCCAGATTTGAACTCATGAAGAAGAATCTTCTTACTTCCAAGCCCAGTGCTATACCCACTGCACCAACTAGCTGTCCTACACACTAGCTAAAAGTACTCAAAAAAAGAATGGGACCTTGGTACTTTAGAGATTAAGGACTACCGAAGTAGTTTCAGGGAAAAGGAAGTGGCATCAGGGAAGGAGGTTGCTCCAGGTACAATAAACTTACAATTATCTCCTCAGTGACTTCTTCTGGCTCTTTTCTGCCTGGTCTCATAGGACCTTGCACAGAGATGTCTGTAAAATTGGGAATGTGGATTGCTTTGTTGTTCTATACAAGGTGGCATAAGTTAACATTGTGTTCCATTCTTCTATTTATGAAGAAAATACCTGTACAGCTTCTTGTAGATTTTGGCCTTGGAGGACAGATTGACAAAAACTACCCAGACTTGGAATACATTACAATGTCCTTATAATGTCCCAAAGCTAAGGCTGGTGCCAACAAAGTAATGAACATTCTGGCTTTGGTTTGTCCAGACCACTTATATGTCAATAGAGTTTCGGCACTAATTGGAATTAATTCCAATCTATTATGAATACTACCTGAATACTGCAAATACACTGTGACTTATCTGCATGTCTTGACCATCCATGAAGCTTGCACAGAGACGTATAGTAGGTTAGAGTCAAATGATAACCTTGATCATCACAAGGGCATGCCTCATCCTTCAACAACTGAAGTGGATTCTAAGATATTTGATTTGAAGGATTCCCTGGTGCTCAAGGAATGAAAGGAATAACTGAGGCAGAAATTCAGCAAGAGACAGGTGTGTTCTCCCTGCATCAGCAGGATGTGGATTGTACACAGGGAACAACTCACAAAATCGAGCTCACTTACTCACAACCATTTCAGGAAAGACCTAGAAAGATCTCTTTGGCTGTGATGAATAACCTCAGAGAATATCTCAAGAACCTGCTGTTAAATGATATCAGTGTCTAATAGCCTTTGTGCATTGCCCATAATGGTGGCGTCAAAGAAGTCTGGAAAGATTTGCATATGTGTAGACTACCAGGTTTTTAATAAGAGAATTACAGTAGACCAATGCGCTATGCCAAGAATTCAAGATGTTTTTGATTGTCTATTAGTCAGTCAATGGTTTTCTGCGTTGGATTGGCGTGGTACTTACTACCAGATTCCTATGGAAGAGAAAGAGTTTTAAAAAAAAAAAAAAAGGAAAAGGACCTATATGTACAAAAATCTTCATAACAGATCTTTTGTGGTCGCAAAGAATTGGAAATTGAGGGGATGACCATCAATTGGGGAATTGCTGAACAAGTTGTGGTATACTATTATGATGGAATATTGTTGCGCTGTAAAAAATGATGAGCAGGATGGTTTCAGAAAAGCCTGGAAAGACTTGCATGAACTGATGTAAAGTGAAGTGAGCAGAACCAGAAGAATATTGTATACTGTATCAGCAATATTGTACAATGATCAACTTTCAATGATCCAGTAATACAAAGATCCAAGGCAATTCTGAAGGACCTATGATGAAAAATGCTATCTACCTCCAAAGAAAAAGAACTGATGGAATCTGAATGTAGATCAAAGTATACTGGGTTTTTTTACTTATTTTTCTTGGGGTTTTTTGTCTGTGTTTTCTTTCATAACGTGATTAATATGGAAAGTGTTTTTCATGGTTGCATATGTATAGCCTTTATCAAATTGCTTTCTTAATGATAAGGGAGGAAAGAGAGGATGGGCGAGAAAAACTTAGAGATCATGTGTGTGGAGCAAAGTTGCAAGTGTGGACTGACAAAAATCCATGACATGTTCTGACAAGTGTCAAGTCAGATGTTATTTGTCAGAGAAGAGTGACAGCACAAGCAAACTATGATTTCAGCATTTGCTACCAGCCAGAAAGGATTAATGTGGATGCAGATGCACTGTCTAGAAGACCATGGGACACCAGTGCTCTGCTAATACCTAAAGAAGATGTAAAAGCTATATGCAATAGTCAACGGACTAGTCTGCAAGTAGATGGAAATACATCTTAAAATCCAGGACTTCCACCATGCCATAGACCATCTGCCAGCAACATACATGAATCTTGCTTCGTTGATTCAACCTTCTTTGCTTCAGTTGTCTATCAGTGACTGGAAAGGAGAGCAGATGGCTGATGAAGGGCTACACAAAGTAATACAAACCAAGAAATGAGGTGAGGATGGCAAAGAATTCAAGTGCCAGTCTTCCAAAGGTTCTGTGCTATTAAGATAATAGAGGAAGTCAGAGCTAAGCAATGGAGTACTATACCAGAACGTTACTGATCTCACTCCTGGTATCAGGAAGCAGCTGCATATCATGCTATGGTCATGAAAGTTCAACACAGTGATTTTAGACATATGGATCAAGAAAGGACTCTAGATCTAACAGAAACAAATTTTGCTGGTCCAAGATGGCCACAGCTGTCAACAAGAAGTGTGAGACTTGTATACATTGTGTGCCCTCTCCTCCCCAAAAGTACCACTAACTCATGCTGCTTGCTTTGAGATTGTAGTTACTAGAAAATCTTCAAAACTTGTCTGCATTGACTTCCTATCTCTGGAAGGAGTAGCAATAACATAAGTCATATTGATGGTGACACATCACTTTACAAAGTAGGCTCAAACATACCCAATAAGGAACCAGAAAGTCTCTGTAGATGCTAAAGTATTGTGGGGGAAAAACATTTCTCAATGTATAGACTTCCTGCCAGGATCCATTCATATTAAGGTAGATCTGTTTAAAGAGATATTGGCTCCAGTTTTCATCAAGAAGTCTAAAACAACATCTTACCTTCCTCAAGGGAACCCACAATCTGAATGTTTCAACCACACTCTGATGAACATGTTAGGGACATGAGATGAGAACAAAAATCTCAGTCCATCCGGTATGTGGCTTTTCTGGTATACATACAATTCCACCAGGAATAATGCTACTGACTTTATACCCTACCTGCTGGTATTTGGACATGAGCCACACCTACCTATCAGCCTGTGTTTGGAGGTCTCTGAGGACAGAGATATTGCAGATACTCATGACCAGTGTGTCTTTCAGTTGAGAGGGAAGTTGAAAGATATTTACCACATAGCTACATCATCAGCCAGAAAGAATGGTGAAAGAAATACATGATGATAATAAGCTCATGTTTATTGTCAGGAACCTCAATAAGATGACAGTGTCCTGCTAAGAAATCTTGATATTCATGGGACACACAGGCTAACAGACTGATGGAAAACTACCCATGTCTAAGCACGGAAAGACTAAGCAACTTGTCTATTTACAAAATAATCCCTGAGACTGGTGGGGAAACAGTAAAGATAATTCATACTAATCACTTAATGACAATTGGCACGTTAGTTGACCTTGCCTAGATAGGCAAGTTGAGCCTGGCAAATATTCATTCACTTCAGCAGTTTCTAAGAAAAAATTGTCTATCTGCTAGTCATGCAAAGTCTGTCTGATTCAGACAACAGATCAGAAACAGATATTTCAAGAAGACCCTATGTTCTACATCCCAATAATCAATTCAGATGAGGAGAGATGAGAGAATCCATCAGAAATACCTTTTCTGCCTAATATTTCAATCCTAGAAACTGTTTGGGGATATATATCCCCAAATATATATCCAACTATAGTAACACTACTAGCCAACCCTACGAGGTCAGATTTAGATGGACAAGATTATCATTCTGATGAGGATTATTATCAGCTCATACCATTGACAAGCATCAGTACAGGGGTAGATAAATCAACAGATCACAGGTGGGTTAGGCCTATCTACACAATGACTAAACTAACTTACAACATCCCAGTTGAAACTAGGAAAATGGTTACATAAATAGCCAGATGACAATGCCATTACTCTTGTACTATGTGTCCTGAATATAATTGCCTATGCTCATATATTTACTTTTTTCAATTATGCTTCTGCTTATTAGATTTTCATGCTATTATTATTGTTGTTGTTGTTGTTATTGTTACTATTATAATTAGCTTGTATTGGCCTTATATCTACTATGTGACTCCATTTGTTCGATTATCTTGCTAAGCTTGCAATTTGGTCTATCATGCTCTTAGTAGGTCTACCACTGTTATTATTTCTATGTTTTTTGCTTTTTATGTATATATTTATATATATTATATATATATACTATAAATATCCAAGTGACACTGTGAAATGTGTATGTGATACATCCTGAATATAATTAAGAATTTGAATTTAGTCACTGAAGCAACCTGTCAATTGAAGTCATTCTGCATTTGTGTTATGTCTCTTGCATATATTGTTGCTGGGTTGCTGTTGTTTGTTGGGATTTTTTGCTGTGCAAAGTGTTCTGGGGTGACTTTCTGTAATGCTGGTTAATAACCTTTACACTAGTATCTGGTACTATGTTGTACAGGTGCCAGAAGGGGTAGGATATGAGAGACGCTGAGGGGGTTTAAATGGGAAAATCTAGCAACTGATTGGCTATGTGGAGTAAGGGAGAATATGGAGTCAAGGATAACACCAAGATGATAATTTTGGAAGACTGGAAAAACAGGGCTTTCTTTGACAGAAATAAAGATGTTTGGAAGAGTAGTGAGATTGGGGGGAAATAGATAATGAGTTCTATTTTGTACATGTTGAATTTCAATGTCTATGAGATGCCTCGTTTAAGATGTCCAAATGGAAATTGGTGATATTACACAGAAGCTCATGGGAAACACTAGGAATAGATGGGTGGATGGATGGATAGATGGATGGATGGATGGATAGACAGATAGATAGATGGGTAGATAGATAGATAAATGGATGGGTGGATGGATATCTGTGAACCATCCACCAAGAGATGAACATCAAACAAATGGAAGCTGATAGGATCATCAAGAGAGAAAATAGAGAGAGAGAAGAGAAGAGGGCTCAGTAGACAGCCTTGGGGTCAAGTGATTTACTCAAGTTCACATAAGTAGTAAGCAGAAACACCAGCATAACTAGGGCAATGTGATCAGGGCCTCTGACAAGCCAACATCCAGGAGAAGCACACTTCCTTCCCAACCCAGGCCCTTAGATTTGTACCACTCCCACTTCCTTCCTCACTTGGTACTAGGTCATCACCACAGGGTCTTGTCACCATATCATGGTGACTCTCTCCTAGGGTCTTCCTTTCCCTACTACCACACCTCCTTGCACCACCACCCCCTTCTGAGGGTAGAGGGATAAAGTATTACCAGTGGTGCCACAATGGCATAGACTACCAGACCCTCTGTAAATGTAATGTTGGCAGGCTTCTGCTGAGGCAAGATGCCATGAGCTTTTTCCTTCCTCCAACAAATGAATTTGTCATGAGTGCCAGAATTTCTTTTTATAGCTCTGAGTAACAGGGCCAGGATCTGAACCCACATTTATTGTTCTTTCTCCTAGGCTGTTAGGCAAGCTCAAATCTTCCTTCTCAAATCTTTCACGACATTTTCTTTACAATTATCCTCTGCACTTGGCCAATTTCTAGTGTGTATTCCAGTTAGTTGTCTATGTGTCTTTGATTCTGATATTAGGTTATAAGGTTCTTGAGGGCAGATCTTATATTTTATTTCATCACTTTAACCCCCATAGGTTCTAGCATAGTTTCTGTCATATAATTAACAAATATTTTAGATTAAATTGGATTGAATCAAAGCTAGGATGTTTAAAGAAATTTTCGTGGCCTCTAGAAGTTAATAACCTAGGGAGTAGCCATGCTTTGCCACCTGTCTCTCAGATTGGAGAGAACATGGGTCTAATTCAGTACAGTCAATTTTGATGTTCATAAGTTCTCAATTCAGACCAAGATCAGGGAAAAATACAGCACTATGACTGGGGCTTCACACCAAGACTATTCCAAAGTAATAAATGATTTTACTACCAATTTTAGCCTCACTGAGAAAGCATTTCTAAATGGTCAGTACAGATCAAACTGCTGAATAATGTAAAAATGTGAATGAGAAAGACGTTTATTCATTAAATTCCAGTTTTGCCATCCTGATGACTGCAAATGGGAATATTTTTACCAGTCTTTGTTCTATTACAAAAAAGATCAGCTTCTAAAATAAAAAGAGATTTGCATCAGCACATTTGCTTTACATTTAATGAAACATTGTTTTAGTATAAAAACTTTTGATGGAACCAGTTGTTGTTTTCTGGTCCCCAAGTGAGACTTTAATTCATCTTGCTCAAAATCAAAATGCAACTCGGGGCAGCTAGGCGGCACAGTGGATAGAGCACCGGCCCTGAAGTCAGGAGGACCTGAGTTCAAATCCGGCCTCAGAACAAACACTTGACAAGTACTAGCTGTGTGACCTTGGGCAAGTCACTTAACCCCAATAGCCTCACTAATGAAAAAAAACAAAACTAAAATCAAAACGCACCTCACCATCTAAAAATACAACTGTACATAATAATGTCCTTGATTCTCCAGTTGCATAGTGATAGGTATACTGCAACCAATAAGTGATGCATGACCTCAATGCAATTGGGATCTTTATAATAATCATAACACATATATAGCACTGTGAAGTCTGAGTTGCATATCACTTTATATACTTTATCATATTTGATTTAATCCTCATGACAACCTTGTTAGGCAGCACAAAAATCACTATCTCCATTTTACAGATGAGGAAACAGAAACTTGGATAAGTACCTTATCCAAGGCCACACAGATATAAGTAGTAGAGCCAGCCCTTGATTACAGGTTTTCCTATTCTTAATTCAATGTTCTCAGAAACTCACCTCCAAAAAGTGAGAAGTGTGCAACATTGATATAAAAGGTGTTAATCACAATAAAAAAAATGTGTTACAATGATGGCAATACTATAACAGTGCATGTGAATATGTTCCTTTTTTATAAACAACCTGGAGATCTCACAAAATGGAATTAACTCCAATGATCTCTAGACTCTATTTTCTCTTCTCCTGCTGTTCCCCATCCTCTCTCTTCCCTCCTTTTCCTCTTGTCTTCTCTCTCTTTATCCTCTCTTCCTCTTTTTCTTCCTTTCCTCTCTCTCCTGCTTCCCCCTCCCCCTTCCTCCTTTCTGCTCTTCCTTTCCCTTCTTTCTTCTACTCCTTCCTTTTCCTACTCCTTTTCTCTCCTTCTCTTCTTTGCGCCTTCTTCCCCCTCTTCCTCTTCTCAATACTCCCCTTCCCCCTTCCTTCCTTTCTCTGAGGAAAGTTCTAGCACGAGAGTGCACTTGAGTCATGATATTGAAGTCCAGGAAGTCGAAAGCACAGCTGGGAAGGGAACAAAGTTTGGTCAGCCCAAGCCTCTCTCCAAAATGCAGCCCCTGGGAGGAACTCACCATATAAGTTAACATGTCAAGTGTTTTGCAAACCTTAAAAGGCTATATAATCACTATTATTATTTTTCGTTCTCCCTTCCCTCTTTCTCTTACTCTCAGGACAGAGGCTGGCTGCGCAAGGACTCTAACAAAAAACACAGACCCTAGAAAAGGGGAAATCATAGTACCTGAGGCAGCCAGGAGCAGTTCCAAGAATTTCCAGACAGATGGACAATGTAAGGTAGAATGGAAATACCCATCCAGTGGGTAAGTCCACCAAAGACAAAAACTTTTCCTGTTTCACAATTTTACTTTTGGGAACATGGTTAAGCATACCCTCTACTAAAGCTCTGCTATGAGACTATATTGTGGGATGCAGGTGGGTCTGGCTTTTCAAAAGCTACTCTAGCAAAGTGTGAGTTCTGGTGGTACTAAGTTGGAAAGGTCTTCCATACGAACCTGGAAATGTACCGTATATCTGTCATACAAGGACCACCTCAGTTATATTTGGAGAGGCTCGTCACCTGAAAAGTGGCTATAAAGTGACAGTTTTTTTCAGCACGCCCCCCCCCAACTTATGTGTATAGCTATCTGCTAAGGTATAGAGGGGGTTGGAGTCTACATAGGTGGAGGGAGTATGCAAACCAATGCAGTCATGGATTGTTGACAGACTGAAGTAAAAACAAAATGGTACCAATGAGTTTCTAGTCTAATAAGGTAGCCACTTAATTAAAAAAAAAAAAAGGAAATCATTATTGTGACCTTGTTGCCATTTTATAGGTTTTGATCTAGAAGGTTAACTTGTACAATACTATTTATTTCATGGCAGGCTTTAGCTTTGCAATTCACATGGTTTTCATTAGGTGCACAGTGGTGACTTGGTCTAGAGCTGAATGGACTAATGACCCCAGTATATGGATAATTAAGAGAGTATATGATCTTGTCAATTCTGTTTTTCCTAATAAAAAAATTTAACTCTTTGTCAAGCATAAATTAACTGCTCTGTAAGTACTATGTAAAAGTAAATAATACATAATGTGAGGGAAGAATCTAAAGAAATATAAATCCACCTAGATATAAATTACATACTTCAATGATAATAAAAATCCCATCTACAAATACTATTGGGGTCGTTGTCGTGGGGATTCCTGTTCAGGTATGAGTTGGACTAGCCTTCTGACAGTCTGAAATCTTCCTGGCTCTCTCCCAATCCTTGACCAGCTGTGCTCTGCTGTTGCACACATCCTATCAAGATACTGACTAAGATCACCTGGAATAAGAACTAGACCTATGATTTAACTGTTTTAGGGACCTCCCAAGTGAGTAAACTCCTTCTACTACTTCAGGTTGCAACTTATAGTCTAACAGTTATCCAGGGTACTCAGAAGTTAAGTGACTTAGCCAAGGTCACATAGCCAACATACGTCCAAGGCAAAACTTGAACCCAGCCTTCTTGGCTTAGAAAATCAGTTTCCTAAACACTATACCACATTGTCTCTGACTTTATTCACTATATCATGTTGACCAGGATCATAGAGTTTAGAGTTATAAGGGATTATAAAAAAAAAACACCCAATCCAACCCCTTTATTTTACAGATGAAAAATGGATGTTTAAAAAGCTTAAATGATTCACTCAAGGTCACATAAAAGATCCAAGATTCAACACAGGCTCTCTAATTTCAAATCTAGTAAACTTCAACTATTATTTGTTACTGCTTAATCTCACTTTAGTTTTCCTTGTTCTGCTTTAAAGAGAAATACTCACTCACCTGTAGGTGCTTTGTTTAAAAAAAAAAATCTGTATTCAGGAACTCTCTCTCTGTCTCAGTTTCTCTCTCTCTCTATTCACACACACACACACACACACACATATCCTTGATTCTACCTCTGTAGCAAGCAGAGAAGAGAGAAAAAGAAAAGGAATATGATGGCCAAGGTCATCACTTCTCATGACTGCCATTGTCCTAGTCTGGAGGTTTCCTTGACAACCTTACTCTACTTTCTTTTCTTTCTTCTAGCCTCTGAGTTTCAGTATTTGATTTTGGGGTGAGGTCTTTTTTGTTGTTTTTATTACTATAAACTTAATAACCATCAACAAAATGGAAAGAGCCCTGAAGAGCACCTCTTTTTATGTGACTTCAGGCAAGACTTAATTTCAGTTTCCTTCTGTAAATTGAGGTTGACCAAGACAACCTCCAAGGTCCCTTCCAGCTCTAACTCCATAATAGTGAAGAAGAAAAATAACCAAACAAACATAAAAATAAGAAATAGAATTATATCTAAGACCATTATTGCTTAATAAGGGAGAACCAAACAAATTAACAGAAATAAAACAAGCAAGAAATGTTTGTGTATGTGTGTGTTTTAATGTCTGTGTTTTTTTCCAAGCCTGTCTAAGCTTCTGGCTACCTTTGGCTTTGCTCTCTTTTTTCCTGTGTTTCTTGTTCTAGTAAATGGGTATACAATTCTGGCTCTACTACTAGGTCTTTCCATATTTACCTATATTCCCGCTTCTGATTTTTATAATATATTCTATTAAATAAATAGACCATAATTTATTTGTCTGTTCTCCAGTTATTGGGCATATGGGTTGTTTCCGTAATTTTGCAATTACATATGAATATAGGGAATGCAAATTCTTTCTAATAGGTCCTTTTCTGTCCCTTTTTATTATGTTTTTAGGGCAAAGTTTTAGTATTAGGAGGATTTAAAAGTACTACTGTTTTTTAACTATTATTGTAGACTATCATTATACTATATTGTTTTCCAAAATGTTAGCAACAAGTCTATGGTCCCACCAACAAAGTGCAACCATAGAGTGCTTGTTTCCCTGCAGCCTCACCAATACTGAATTTTATCATTTTTTCCCTAATATTTGCTATGTAAGTTTACATCTGGTGGTATCTTGAGCTTGTCTTGATTTGCATTTCTCTGATTACTAGGAAGCTGGAGCATCTTTTCATGTAATTATTAATATTTTCTTTTCTTCTATAAATATCATCTGTCCTACAATCAATCAATCATTCAACAATTATTTATTAGTTTATTACTTTGTTAAAGCTATTCTAAGCACTGGAGATACAAATACAAAAAAGAAAGAAGAAAAGCAGGAAAGAAAAAGAAAGAAGGAAGGAAGGAAAGAAAAAGAAAGAAAGAAAGAAAAAAATAAAGAAAAATCCTGCCCCCAGTAGAACTTACATTCCGTCAAGTAGTCACAAGACACTTCCTCTGTGGAATCATCTGTCTTTATCCATCGACTAAAGCACTTTACTCCTCTCAAATATATTAAGGATTTGTTTGCACATAATTTATACTCGATATATTAATTGATTCAATGAAGCTATCTGGGATTTCTGTGATTCCCTCAATGAAGGGGGAAGGGAAATAGAAAACTCCACCCTTATACTAGACTGCAACTTCCACGAAGGACTTAACTACATCCAGTGGTGTGCTGATAAATGTTTAACAACTGGCTCTCCAAGAAAAAAAAATGTATGCAAGATAAATTTGTTAAGTTTAATCTGCATTATTAACATCTTCTCTAAAACTTTCTTAAGTCTAGACAATCAACAAAACAACAAATGAAGCTCTGATTTGTAATGTTTGCCAGGGTATAAATGCATACACTGAAAATGTAACAATCAGTTCTCTCAAGTCAGTAAGAGCTGGCTCCAGCATACCGCTGACTGTATTTCATCACTCCTAGCATCTCCTGTAAGAAGCTCTCAACAAAGCCAATGTTTAATAAATGGAGGGGGGTTTTAACTGAATGAATAAAGAGATGACATGTAGCAGATAGAAAGTAGTCAGAGTCAGAAAGATTTGGGTTTGAAATAATTAGATTGATTCTATATCATTTTAAATTAATCCTATTTATAGTTAATTTATGTTTTTTTCCTATAACTGCCCAAGTCATGATTCTTTGTCTCTGAATTTAGTTCAGAAATTCAGCTGGCCTGTAATGAGTTAAGTTTGGAAATCCAGCTCTCCTACTGTTCTACTCTTGCCTCAAGGAAACCTGTTATCCTTGAGAAATGCAGATGGACGCCAGGAAGTCTGAAGCAGTATCTTTATATCACACTATCCTTCAAGGAAGTCTAGTTTGTTATCCAAAGAATGATGTCAAGCTCCTTTAATCAATCATTCCTTATTCTCCATCAATGAAATTCGATTCTTTATTCGATATTCCCCAAAACTATAAAAGAGAGCTGTCCCCCTCATTTAGGGTCTTAGCTTTACTGAAGAAGCTGAGATCCTATTGATTGGTTAATTTGTGCTTTACTAATAAATTGATCATGCTTGGAACTTTTTGTCTTAGTTCGCCTCATTTTAACCACAACAGGTTCAAGTCACATCTTTGACATGTAGCTGTGTCAGCACGGGCAAGTCACTTATCATCTCAGTTATCCAGTCTGTAAGACTACATGTTGCAGACTAGTCACAAATCTGCAGTGGTAGGTGATGGTCCCTCACTGGGAGTTCCCTACACCAATAAAATCACAGGTCCCTCTGTACCCCTAAGAGGGATTTAAAAAAAAACCTTGATTATGTAGCAGTGAGGGCCCAGTGGAAATTTAAACTCCAGCTCTTTTTATGATCCTAAGTTTTAATGCCACAAAGGACCATAGAAATCACCTAGTCCAACCCCCTCATTTAAAAGATGAGGACACTGAGGCTCACAGAGGCTAAGTGACTTGTTTAGCGACACACAAGTAGTACAAAGCTGAGACAGGGTTCCAAACCAGATCTTTTGCCTGCAAATACAGTGATATTTCTACTTCATCCATGTCTGACTAGCTCCTTGTAGATTACCAAAAGACTGGGAGTAGAAGGGGGAGAGAAGTGTTAGTCAAACTGTTTAGTTTGGAGCTATTTGCCATAGGCTCCCCCAAATGGAATAAATCATCTCCTCTGCAACAGTCACTTCCAAGTTAAAAAAAAAAAAACAGGAAGGCTGGGTAGATCCTTTTACTTTTGCTACTAGACAAAACCATCCTAAATCATGCATAATTTAAACAAACCATAAATTTAGTAAAAATGCCCCTAAAATATTATGAAAGAAATCTCACAGACAGGGCTGTATAAAGAGGTTAAAATAATGAGCATTTTACAAGGATCCACTTGTTCCCCCAGCAAAGGTGTCCTTTGTGAGAATGTGAAAACAGCAGCTCCAGTCCTTAGTTGGGAGAAATAAAAATAGAAATACAACTAATGAGTGTAAAACAGCACAGCCTGTCTCATTTTGGTGTTCAGCATTATAACATGTTACATAAAAGGCACCAAAGTAGTCAAGATAACAACTTCCTCAGTTCCTCTTCCCGGATTATCTGCTGGCCCCAAAGCTAGAACCTCCTGAGTATTTTTTAAGTCATCACTGCCCCCTTTTCCCAGGAGAGAGAGGATGAAACAGAACACAAATGTTGATATTTCAGTAATAAAGGTTTTGATATTGGTCTTCTCCCTATAGTTTTGGGGGTTTTTTCTCCCTTAACCAAGGGAGCTATAATTAACTATAAAAAGGCAAAGTTTTATTGATTTGTGCCCATCATCTTTCAGAGAAGTGAATCCAGACATGGTTTGGAGCCCCCTAAAATAGAATTTCAGAGCTAATTAAAACAAAAGGAAAGAGGAAAGAATAGATAAGGAGCTCTGTTTTCACTAGAGCTGTGAAACGATCTAGAAAGTGATCAAGGGAAAGAAAAGCAGGCAGGGGAGGCCGGCAAAGTCTGGATACTACAAGTAGAGTGAACTATGCCATGACAGTAGACATTTATTAAGCCCCTACTATACGCTAGTCACTGTGCTTGGCAGTGGGGATACAAAGACAACAATGGAATGGTCCCTGACCTCAAGGAATTTATATTATATTGTAGGAGACAACATGTACATATACAAATATAAAATGGTCTCTGGGTTACTTGAACTTGAACTCATGGCTTGGGTCACCAAAGGGTGCTGCTACATCAGGTTTTAGAGTACACCCTGCGAGGCTACTCTTCTAAAACTATAGGTCACAAACCCCCACTAGTGTGCTTCCCACTAACAATCAGCCAGTAAACATAATTAGCTCTTAGCAAAGGCATTTACTAAAATGGCTTAATCAAAATAATAGCTACAAAACATTTTCTCCTCAAAACCTGAGGTATCCTTTCCCACAAATACACATAGCATCTATGGAAAGAGTGGGTTCAAGCTTCGAGTACAATGGTAATGAGGTATATGCGTAGAAAATCCATGTGCCAAGGCAACTTGCAATCTAGAACTATAGGACCTAGAAGGCCTTTCTCTCCTTGTGTAGTTCTCTGCAGTCTAAATCTCAATTGTGAACTCTTTCTTGAGTCTATACCCAAGACCTTGAAATGGCTTCCTTGTCTGGATGACTGTTTGTCTCTATCTGTTATACAGGAGAGGAAAGAAACCCCCTCCTCCTCCCATACAAAAGTCTTACTCTAAAACATTTCTGAACCTCTAATACTGAAACTGCTTTTTTTTTTATTTAAGATCACCTGGGGGTTAACCATCTTTCATTAACCAATGAGATTGCCCTTTCTGATTCATTCAGAGAAAGGTGCTTGTATTTAATAAAGGAACAGGGCATAGACATATTTTTATAATTAATTTAACATTTCATTAGCACCTTGTGATTACCTTCTAGGCTTTCAAGTCTAAGGGATTGGTCAAATATCAACTACTCCACTACAGTAGTATGTGCAGAATAAATACAAAATGAGTGCCATATAGATGTAGGAGGGAGGATATAACTAGGTGGGGGAAAGAAAGCATGGAATCAGGAAAGGTTTCAGGTAGAAGGTAGAGCTTGAGCTAAGAAATGAAGAAAGTAAGATATTCCACAAGGTAGAAAGGAAGAAGGATTACATTACAAGAAAGGACAGCCAGTACAAACCCACAGACATGGAGATGGGGTGCCAAGTTTGAGGATCAGAAAGGAGTTCAATTTGGCTAGAGTGAGAGAAGGGGAGTGATGCATTATGAGACTGGCAAGATAGGATGGGATCAGGATGTAAATGGCTTTACAAGCCAGCGAAGTTTTCATATGTGTGTGTATGTATGTGGGTATATATGTACGGGTGTATGTATGTATGTGTATATGTATGTATGTCCATGATGTTTATGTGTATAGATACATATACATACATATATGTATATATATTTATATATGTATACATATATGTGTGTATGGGTATGTGTGTGTGTGTATGTATGTATGTATGTATTTCCTAGAAGTAATAAGAAGCCACTGGCATTTCTTTAAAAGGGGAGTGGCATGGTCAGATCTGCAATTAAGAAAAATCATTTTGGCAATTATATTAAAGATAGATTATATAGAATGAGATGTGATTACATGGAGTGAGGCAGGGAGACCAATTAAGAGATTACTGTAATAGTCCAAAGGAAAAGTGGTGAGATTCACTATACCCATCTAGAGGACAAAGGCTCAGTTTGCTGAGGGACCAGGTGGGTACCTGCACATCCTTACACAGACCATATCCTATATTTCTTCTCTATCCACTTCTGTGACTAGCACTGGGTGCTGGATATGTAGAAGGCTCCAAAGTGCTTCTTGGTTGTTATCAAGAGACTGATGCTCTTCCCTGGGCCTTCATAATGACCCAGTATAGATTATTGGGCAAGAAATTGCAGCTTAAGGCATGATTCCAAGATCCCCAAGACCATTTCCAATTTACCACCTCTACAAAACCTCATTGTGTATCTGTGGAAGTTTTTCTTTTCCAAAAGTTACATAAGGACTATTTGTTATACCAATTGAGGAGTTATAAGGGGTGTCAAGAAAACGTCAATAGTTTTTTTTTTCTGTTTACTTGTAGTTGTACAACCATACCCTAAATATCAGTTCTAATCAGAGCTGCAAGAGATCCAAGGAGCAGAGACACACTTGTCACTCTGTCGCCTAAAAGTTTCCCATGTCTCTACTTTGACCACCACCAGTTCTATAGACTTGAGTTTTCCACCAGAAATCTATCAGGAGCCAATGAGCACTAGTCATCCAGGAACATTTTCACTCAAGCACCAACTGTAATTATTCCTTAAGGTAATCAGAATTATCCCCAGTGCATGGAAAATTGGGGAAATTGTCCCAAACCTTAAACTCAGGGTCCCTTAAGGATCTCATAACTGGGAAATGATTCAAAGAGGCAATCATCCTGAGAGAAGGAATTAATTCTTCCAGCTGTCGCTTTAAAAAAAAAAATGAACACACACAACCTGAGGCTCATATACATAGTCAGACTATAATACCTAAAGAAAGGCAAATACGATTATCCCACCTAATTTTACTTTCACTTCCCAGACTATTTGTTAGGCTTTTGTGACTTATTATCCCCTTCAAAACTGCCCAGTTTTAACCAGATTTTACCTGTAAAAATGTTTCTGAGGGAAAAACACAGAGTGTGATTTTTCCTGGGCACCACAAACCCAGGGAAGGTCTTGGGTCCCACACCAGGCACACTTAGGCACATCTCTCCTGGAAGCGGCATGGCATTTTATTTTTAGAAACTTCATGTATAATTACAAGCAGCTAGGGCTTAGTGGAGAAATAAAGAACTGGTCTTGGAGTGAGGAAGCCCTGGGTTTAAGTCTTACCACTGACATTACTGGATGTGTGATTCTGGCAAGTCATTCGATCTCTTAAAGTAACAAGTAGCTCTCCAAGACTATGAGTCTTATATCTCTGTATCCTCCTTGCCTAACCCAATGATAAGGCTGACAATGATGGTCAAATGGCACAGGATCCTACATACTCAGGAAGCTAAATTTTAAGAAACTGAAGAGCAATAAGGTAGAAATACAGAAATGAAATTTAACTCTGTACTCTACGTCACATCCATGAGCATGTCCATATTATGTTCATACAATCTAACTCAGGCCAGAACCAAATATGTCTGAACTCCAATTGGACCCCTTCAGTTTGAATATATATATATATATGACTATTGGGATCCTGCATGGAAGACACCCCTAGGAAAGAATTCTGGCTCATTCTATAGGTTCTGTTGAAGAATTCTGTCTTCTCTTCAGGAAGGCATATCCTCCTGGAGAGGACATTCGACAGCAGGGCCTTGGGAAGTCCAGATGGTGGGTATAGCTGGAGGCTATTCTCAAACCAGGGCCACCCAGAAAAAATGGGAGCCAGAGTCTATGTTTAGTCAAAAAACTTGTGCCTGATAGCATGAAAATAGAAACTCCCTTGAACCATCTGGTTCCTTTCAATAAATGCCTGAATCTTGGAATTAGAAGGAACACCAAAAGGTCATCTAATCCAACTCTCTTTCTTGCTGGCAAAACAATATTTATCCTATTTAAAATGCTTTGTGCAGTGCCTTTAATGTAGTTCAACAAATTTCTATTGATTGACTGACTGACCCTGTATCAGTGGCAGTTCATCTTAGTCTTAAAGATGTCCCAGGGCAGAGGATCCACCTCTTGCCCCTCCATATTCCATTAGACTCCTCATTCCTAAACATTGTCCTGTAATTCCACCTAGCACATACTGCCAAAGACAGAGGCTACCTCACCAAGCACACACCACCCATTCACACACACACACACACACACACACACACACACACTATGTGCAAACACTTTTATGCATACAAGTGACATCCATCCCATCCCAAATGTCTGTGTGCTCTGGTGCCTTTGACAAAATTTGCTATCTCCCTAAGTATACCCTCCTCCCCACCTTCCAAATTCTCCCATTTTCCATCTCTGTCAATCTGATCTAATAATGTCTCCAATTGTCTAAGCCCCCAAACTGCCCTGAAGTCAAACCTCTCATCCCAATCTTCCAAGCTATCGCCCCTAAGGTTTTCAATTGCCTAAGTGTATCACAGAATCGAAGAACCAGAAGGCATGTCAGAGGCAATCTAGTCCAATCGAGACTTGAACGAGAATCTGTTCTATAATATCCTGGAAAAGTGTTCATGCAGACTTTACTTGAAGACCTCCAGGCAGGAACCTACTACCTTCCAAGGCAGCCAATTCCCATTATGGATAGTTATAATTATTAGGAAGTTTTTCCTTACATCAAATCTAAATCTGCCTCTCTGCAGTTACCACTAATTGTTCCTAGTTTTGTGCCTCGGGATCAGTCATAACAAACCTAATCCGTCTTCCCCATCATATGCATTCAAATGCTGAAAGACAACTATCATGTGCCCCAAAGCTAATTTTTTCCAGTCTAAACAATCACAGTTTCTTCTAAGAGTCTTATGTAGTGCGAACTCAAAGTCCTGCACCCTCCTCCTTCTTAAAATCTTTTCTCTCTCTCTCTGTTTAGTGACTGTTTCCCTACTGCCTATAAAGACGTCTATATCTTCCCCATTCTCAAAAAAAAAAAAACAATTCTCAATTGATCCATTCACTCCATTGGCCTATATTTCTCCTTCCTTTCATGGCTATATTCCTTAAGAAAGCTTTCTACCAAGTGCCTCCACTTCCTTTCCCCTCACTCTTGTCTTAACTCTCTGTTGTCTAGCTTCTGACCTCATCATTCCACTAAAACTGCTGTCTCCAAAGTTACCAATGATTCCTTACTTGCTCAATCTGACCTCTTCTCAATTCTCATTCTTCTTGACCTCTCTACAGCCTTTGGCATTGTCAGTCAACCTCTTCTTGACACTTTCTCCTCTCTAGGCTTTCATGACACTGCTCTCTCCTGGTTCTCCTCCCATCTATCTGATGGCTTCTTCTCAGTCTCCTTGGCTGGACCTTCATCCAGGTCATGCTCAATAGCCATGGATGTCCCCCAAGGCTCTGTCCTGGGTTGTTGTAAAGAAGTACTTTGGAAGCTTTCAAGTGTGACATAAGTGTGAGTTATTCCTGTAGGGACATGAAAGACTTTGTAGACCAGAAAGGGTAGTTTGGAGGGCATTGGGCTATGTGCCTCAGCTGTTTTTTTTTTTTCATTTGTAAAATGAGGAGGCTAGGCTATATGGTCTCTCAGGTTCCAATTCTGAGTCTGTAATCTATTAGTAGTTCATACAAAGGTAGGTTCTCACCGAAGGCAAAGTCATCCCAAGGGATTTGGCCAGGAAAAAGCAAGGGGTGAGTGCAGGGAGCCTGAAGAGGAAGATTCAGGAATGATTACCAGGAGAGACACAGAGAAATGAGTCACAAGCAAGAACAAGATATTGGCTATCAGAGTTAACCAGCTTAAATTTTCTCACCATGAGCTATGACCCATTATTATGCACATACACTTCTCCCATACACCTGTGCCTCTGCACCTGTGCTGAAAGTGGTGTCTGGACACTGAGACTACTTACTCTGACTTTCATCTCTTCCTACATGTACCTTTTAAAAATCTGAACTTGGCAAAGAGATTCCTGTGTAGCCACGTAAGTCTTTTTAAACATGTCCTCCTTTTCTTCCTCAATGGGACCATTTGTATTTTCCTGTGGCCTCAGAATCTGAGGCCACAGGATCCTACCTGCCTTTAATCTGAATCCCTTGAAATCTGCTCTCCTAATGCTTGACTATTACAATCCCCTACTCCAGCTTTCTCCCCTGCCAAATCATCCCATCCACAGGTGACAGATCATTCTTCTAAAATAACAATGTGTACACAATGACAACTACTTGGTACAACAAATAAAGTGCTAGGCCTCGAGCCAAGAAGATCTTAGTTTAAATCCAACCTCAGAAACTTAGAAGCTGTGTGACCCTGGGCAAGTCACTTAGCTTCTGTTTGCCTTGGTTTCTTCAACTGCAAAATAGGAATAATAATAACAATTATCTCCCAGAATTGTCCTAAGGATAAAATGAGATATTTATAAAGTGCTTAGCACAATGCCTGGCACATAGTAGGGCATTTGATAAATGTTTATTTCCTTTTTTCCTTTCTGCTTATCAAAGTCATATCTAACCTTCAAGGTCCAGCTTAAGTCCCACGTATCCCATAAGCCCTTCTCCTATGCCCTGTCCTCAGTCATGTCTCCTCCCTTGAATTCCTTGTAGCATTAATATCTGTGCCACTCTCTTGGCATCATTCTCTGCATTTGAAAATCACCAAGACTACACTTGGCTGGCTCTATAATAAAGTTTAAGATCATTAGTCCAGGGTTCTAAGGGCCAATCATCTGCTATTATAATGGAAAGAGAATTGGAAGTGGAGTAAGACTTGGGTTTGTCTTAACTCCATTAAATACTAGGTAAATCATGAATATGTCACATTCTCTCTGAATTTCTGTCTCTTTAGCGATGAAATGGGGATAATAAAATTAAATAAGTGCTGGAAGTTCTTTGGAACTATAAAATGCTATGTAAATATAAGTTATCATTCTCATTAAAAGTAATAGTAGCATGATATGAGCCTGGTAATGAATGTCTGCTACACAAAATCAGGCTAGCTACATTCAGAGGATCTCATCATCAGATTGACTGTGGAGTTATCAATTTTCAACCAAAGTAGTATTTTGAGATCATCTATTGAGTCATAGGGGGTTAAGATCAATGTGCATAGAGGAAGATTTTACGTTGATGAAATCACAGGTCTTTGATGTGTTAGTGTACATAGTAGTAATAATATACTCCTCTACTAAGGTCCTACTTGAACAGTTTAGTATAATTTGGAAATTCAAAAAGGCTTTGCCAGTGGAATGCAATATCTGGCAGGTTCTGCCAAACTGGGAACTTTTGGATATGGTTCAGGTCTTCCAAGGGCCAGGCTAGCTAAATTCATAGAGCCTCGCCAAGGAAAGCCTCATGACTGCTCTACCGAAACTCATAAAGACCATCCACTTAATCTTAGAAGGGTTGCCATCTATATGAAAGGAGAGAATATTCACAATGACAAGCTAATAGATCTCTACAAAAGCTTCAAGCTCATTTGCATGGCCCCGTGCCAGCCAAATTGATCTACTCACTGCCCCTTTGCCACCATGCCTTTGTTAATACCATTACCATAGCCTAGAATGCCCTCCCTTCTCTCACTTTCCTTTCCTACTTAGCACCCTTTGTGCTTATCAAAGTTATAACTAGCCCTCAAGGTCCAGTTCAAGTCCCACTTCTCCCATGAGGCCTTCTCCTATTCCCTATCTTCAATAATCTCTCATTCCCTTGAATTCCTGTGGCATTAATGTCTGTGCCACCCTCTTGGTTGTTGTGGTTTGTCCTTCGTTCTGCAAGAGGACCATGACATCAGGAAGATGAGGCCATGACTTGCAATTGAATTGGAGGGCAGTGCAAAGTCACCAGCCTCACTTTCTTCTCCAGAGCCATCTGAGTCCAGTAGCAAGATACAGATCAGGATGACTGGAGAAGGTCCTGGATAGTGGGAGACCTTGGTCTTTTTAAGCTAAGGTCTTTCCTAGGTCTCAGCTGTCTGAGGCAACACCCATTCAGTGATTAGGCATGTTGAAGAAGTGAGTCAAGGGATGGCCCCTTTAATAAAAAAAACCCCAACTGGAAGCAGAAGACCCTCAGGGTTACTGATGGAAAGAGAAACAGTTATTATTTGCATTCACTCTGAGCCATCAGGGCCCCCAAAAAAAATCATTAAGTGGTGCTTGGGCAACATGAGTGGAGAGAGTCAGAGCACTGGTGCTTGTGGTGCCTATAATTAGTCATTTTTATTTATCTTTTCCATTTATCAATTAGACTAAGAGCCCCTAAAGGTCAGGAATCATGTCTCATCTTTTTGTACCCTCACACTGTGCCTAGCAGAATTACACATGATGCTGAGATTGAAGTATTCCATAGAGCAACTGCAGAAGCCCAGGTCCCGTTCCTTAGGAGTTTACAGCCCAACTGTCAGACTAGAAGAAGATGACAGTGCTGGGGAAAAGGAAGACTAGAGCTTCTATCACAATTATGCAGAGATAGCTAATGATTAGGTGACATGATAAAATACCTTCATCATCTTTAAATAAAAGAAGTAGGAAATAGAAGGTGTTATTAAAAGAATCATTCTTTGATGCAAGAAAGACTGTCTGCAGCAAAGTCCCAAGTAGAAGGTGACTTGTTCTGCCTCCTTTCTTACTAGCCCAAGGTTCCTTTTTTCTGGCAGTTTAAATTATAAGTGAACATAGCACTGTTATTCATATTGGCAGAGATGATTGGCGGTGAATTTTATCAAGATACTTTAAGTACCGCATTAGGAAGGCTGCTTTCAGCACTCAGATAATTAACTGGTGAGCTGTCAGGCACTTTTTCATTTAAATGCATTTATTTTTTAATTAAAATGAAACAAAAAAACATTAACATTTGTGAATTATTTTGGTAGTTCACAGCAGTATAATTAACTGATTTTTAACTTGAAAATGCCCTTTTATATTGACATCTATATCTCAGAGTCAGAAGCTTCTGGCATCAGCCGTAGGCCAAATTGTGAAGCATAGAAAATCTTAAGGTTGGGAGGGACCTAGAAGTCATATAGTCTAGCTCCCTAACCCATATATGAATCCTTCACTCTAGAGTACTTTTAGCAAGTAGTGATTCAGTTTCTGATTGAACACATCCAGGGACAAGAAGCTTACTACCTCACAAGGCTACCTCACAAGGCAGCACATTTAAATTTTGAACAGCTTTAATTGTTAGAAAAATTCTTATTTGAGGAATTAGAAATATCATTTAGTATGTCTTTTTGCCCAATGAATTCCCTCATCAAGAAGAGATAGACAGATTAATACTATTTAAAATAACTACAGACTTACAAAGTAATTGGTAGTCTACCTATTGAGATATATACACAAGAACTATGTAAATACAACTACAAACCACAGTTTGTAGAAATAAAGATAGACCTAAATAATTGGGAAAATATTCATTGCTCATGGGTAGGGTGAATAAATATAACAAAAATGACAATGCTACCTGAACTAATTTACTTAATCAATGCCACACCAATTAAACTACCAAAGGATTATTTTATACAAGTAGAAAAAAAATAACTAAATTCATATGGAGGCAAAAAAGGCCAAGAATCTCAAGGGAAATAATGAAAAAAAGTAGAAACGAAGGGGACTTAGCAGTACCAGATCTCAGACTGTATCTAGTACAAGCACTAACCTTCTTTTTTCATATATTATTCCTAACAAGTGGTTATCCAGTCTCTATTTAAACATTACCCATGACTAGGAAGTTACTACCTTATGAAACAGCCCATCCTATTGTTGGATAGCTAGGTAGCACAGTGGATAGAATACTGGGTCTAGAGTCAGGAAGACCTGAGTTTCAATCCAGCCTCAGACACTTACTAGCTGTGTGACCCTGGGTAAGTCATTTAACCCTGTTTGCCTCAGCTTCCTCATCTGTAAAATGAGCTGGAGGAGGAAATGGCAAACCACTCCAGTATCTTTGCTAAGAAAACCCCAAATCGGGTCATGAAGAGTCAGACACTGAATAACAACAATCTTTAGAAAGCTGTTCTTAAAGCTTAATTTCAATCTGCCTACAACATTTACCTGTTGATCTTGGTCCTGCCCTCTGAGGCTACCCAAAATAAATCTATACCCTCTTCCAGAAAGATAGCTGAATATAACTATGGTGCCCCACCCACATCTTCCCTTCTTGAGTCTTTGTTGTTGTTGTTCAGTCATGTCTTGACTCTTCATGACCCCATTTGAGGTTTTCTTGGCAGAGATACTGGAGTGGTTTTCCATTTCCTTCTCCAGCTCATTTTATAGATGAGGAAACTAAAGCAAACAGGGTTACGTGACTTGCCCAGGGTCACATTGCTACTCAGGGTCTAAGGTCAGATTTGAACTCACAAAGATGAGTCTTCCTGACTCCAGACCCAGCCCTCTATCCACCGAGCCACTTAGCTGTCCCAATTTAATGTGCTGATGTATTAATAAGCAAAAGAAATATATCACCTTGTGTGATTTTCTAATTATGTGGCCCACAGGAATCCTTATGTAAGGTTTATTGGCCTCCATTTCTATTTGAGTCTGACACCACTGACATAGAGGAGAGTGTCTTGGATTTGGAGCCAAAACACTCAGTTCAAATGTGGAATCTGTTGCTTCTTGTCTACGTCCATGACAACTTATTTCATCTCTCTGGGTCAGTTTTCTCACCTATAGAAGAAGAATGATAACAATAATATTGGCCTATCTACCTCACCAAGGTGTTGCAAAGAAAATGCTTTGTAAACCTCAATATGCTGTAATAAACTTGAATTGCTATTATTGCAACTTTGTCTTCCCAGACAACGGTTGATTTGAACAACACCTGAGCAGTTTTATGACTGCAAAAATGAATCATCTGTTCCTACCAGCTTTATTTGGAAGTCTCCATTTCTATATCAACTAGGGAACCATCCCTAAAATATTCAGGTTTCTGTTGTCAGTGAATCACTATTTAGGATGAAAAAAATAACTAACTAATGTTTCTCAGAAAAAATTCTATCAGTTGACCATACGTCATTCAACCAAGTAACAAATAGTAACAACAAAAAAAGATGATGATACTGGTTGTACTTAGTTTGAAGAGCTGTTACAAAGAAAAAATGAGAAAATGTATGTAAACCTTATGTTTGTGTATGGGATGTGAACCTTAAAGTACCATGTGGATGAAAATTATTATTATTATCACTAATGATAATAATCCAAAGTATAGCTTGCCTCTGCATTTTAATATTTGGGGTTTTTTTTCCTTCACAATGCTACTCACCTACCCCCACCATGAAAATGCCCAAGGCTGGTACTGAATGGAAGCTGAGAGACAATGAGGTGTACTTGAAAGAGAAGGGGAATTGGCATCAGATGATTTTAGCTCAGTTTGGGCTCTTTTACTCTCTGTATATGGACATACATAACAAATGGACAATTCACAACCTTTTTGAGCCTCAGTTTCTTTATCTGAATATAAGGGGAACAGAGACCTAGACAGAGTGGCAGAAAGGGACAGAAAAGTCTTCCAAGTGTGCCCTGCTCTCTCCAGTGTTGCTAAAATACTAACTTAAATCATTTTTGTATTTCTCTATATCTAGGTGTCTGGAAGCTAGATGGTGTAGTGGACAGAGCACCAGGGCCTGGAGTCAGGAATACCTGAGTTCAAATCTGCCCTGAGACACTTACAAATGTGTGACCCTGGGCAAGCCACATATCCCTTTATTTGCCTCATTTTTTTCATCTGAATTGAAGAAAGAAATGGCAAACCAATCCAGTATCTTTGCCAAGAAAACCCCAAATGGGGTCACAAAGAGTCAGACGTGACTGAAATACTGAACAACGACAATATCTGGGTGTCATGAACATAATATGAGGTGAAATTAATTTGCTTACCCCAAGCTAAATATCAGGGGAGCTTTGGAAGGGTATATTATAGGGGAGGAAAGGCATTGGTAGCATCTTGAAGGGTCTTTCTGTTTTGTCAACCATTACTAAGTTTGTTCTTAGAAAGGCAAACACAATTAGGCTACATGTGAGTGTTTATTTCTATCAAAGTTTGTGGAACATACATATAGAGATATGCATG
The DNA here is from genome assembly GCF_900497805.2 of Vombatus ursinus. NCBI lineage: Eukaryota > Metazoa > Chordata > Mammalia > Diprotodontia > Vombatidae > Vombatus > Vombatus ursinus. The sequence goes on from NW_020954576.1 coordinate 26,902,181, forward strand.
GGAGCTCATTGTGCAAATGAGCCTAAGAATGGACAGACAGAGCAAACCTTATATCTTCAGAGCAATTCCCTCTCACCCCTCCCTCCCTTCCTGACTCAGGATGCCTATGTCAGTCAAAATTATAGTCTACATAAGTGGATAGATTGTAAATACAATAAGATAGGAAAATGTCAAAGTGTTAATTGAAATTATAGATCCAGGATGTCTGTTTCTTTTACCATTAACATAACATAGCATATGTCCATAAAATACCAAGATAAGAAAAGTCCCGCTATTCAAGACAGTGTCCAGTTCCAGGCGTGTCCTTAGTAGTCATAAACAAAAGAATGTTCCTGTTCAGCTTCATCTGGCCTTGTAGCTGTTGACACAAGAAGGGGCATTTTGAGTTCACTCAGAGAACAAAGCAAAGTATGTCTGCTTTGCCAGAGCATGCAAAGCATTATGGTAAGTTTAGCTCAGAGTGGGCCAAAATGTCTCTCCTGATTAGCCAATCCAAGTCTTAGGCCTTTGTCAGATCTTGGGAGTTCAAAATGGTTTGGGGAAGGGTCTACAGTGTACTAATCAGTCATAGCTATGGGTCTGACTAATAAAAGATGATGTGTTGATCAGGCATATTGGCAAAATAGTCTCACAAAAGAGTAATAACATTCCCTTTGGGGAAGAAGTCACAGAGGTAGCAAATAACTCCAGCAAAAGGCAACATCTCAGGGGAAAGGAAGAAGCTCCAGCTATAATTACAACTCCAGTAGATAACAAGAGAAACTAAAAAAAAAAAAAAAGGAGGTGACTAGTGAATTCTTTCAATTTCTATTTTACCTTCTGGTTCCAGAATATCAGGGCAGTTTACCTTGATAATTTCTTGAAAGATGATGTCTAGGCTCTTTTTTTGATCATGACTTTCAGGTAGTCCAATAATTTTAAAATTCTCTCTTGGATCTATTTTCCAGGTCAGTTGTTTTTTCAATGAGATACTGCACATTGTCTTCTATTTTTTCATTCTTTTGGTTTTGCTTTATTGTGTTTTTTTTTAATTTCTCATAAAATCATTAGCTTCCATTTGCTGAGTTCTAATTTTTAAGGAATTATTTTCTACAGAGAGCTTTTCTAGTTCCTTTTCCATTTGGCCAGTTCTACTTTCCTAAGTTTTTTTCTTCCATGAATTCTTGTGCCTTTTTTTTTTCATTTGGCCAATTCTGCTTTTTAAGGAGTTCTCTTCATTGAACTTTTGTATACCTTTTTCCATTTGACCAATTCTGTTTTTTAAGGCATTCTTCTCCTCATTGGATTTTTGTACTTCTCTTACCATTTGGCCTACTCTATTTTTTATGGTGTTATTTTCTTCAGTATTTTTTGTGCTTCATTTATCAAGCCATTGATTCATTTTTCATTATTCTCTTTGTTTTTTTTTTTAGGCAATTGGGGTTAAGTGATTTGCCCAGGGTCACACAGCTAGTAAGTGTCAAGTGTTTGGTCTGAGGCTGGATTTGAACTCAGGTCCTCCTGACTTCAGGGCCGGTGCTCTATCTACTGCACTGCCCCTCATTTTTCATTATTTTCTTGCACAACTCTCATTTCTCTTCCCAATTTTTCCTCTACCTCTCTTACTTGATTTTCAAAATCCTTTGTGAGGTTTTCCATGGCCTGAGACTGATTCATATTTTTCTTGGAGGCTTTGGATGTGGGAGCTTTAATTTTGTTATCTTCTGAGTGTGTGTTTTGATCTTTCTTGTCATCACAGCAATTTTCTACGGTCAGAATTTTTTTCTGTTGTTTGCTTATTTTTCCAGTCTATTTCTTGACTTTTAAACTCTTTGCTAAAGTGGGACTCTGCTTCCAGAGTGGAGGGTGCACTGTTCCAAGCTTCAGGGGTTTTGTGCAGTTGTTTTCAGAAATACTTCTAGGGACCTGTAAGTTTTCATTACTTCCAAGGTGATGTGATCTAAGGTCAGTTGTGTTTACTACTCTCCTGGCCTGTGCTCTGGTCAATGAAAGACCACAAGTACTCTTTTCTGCCTTGGAATTGTAAAGAGGGTCTCTGCTCCACTGAGGCCACAAGCTCTGATATACTAGTGCTCCTCCTCGCCCTGGGTACTGCCACCCAGGACTTTGATCCAGATCTGAGTATGGGCAAAGTGTCAATTCTGAAAACAAATGACAAAAGAGTCACAGAAGTTTTGCAACTACTCTTGATTCTAAACTGCCAAAGAGCTCACACAGGTTATAAGCAAAAAGGTTTCTTTATTCTGTTGGAAGAGGAAAACTAGACACATGTTCCAGGATCTCCTCTAGGAGGAGACCCAAGGCAGTGAGGCTAAACCTTGATATATACATATAATACATGTATATGTATATATATATATATATATATATATAATATATAGATATATATATTTGTGGCTAGACAAAGAATCAAACAGTGTAGTGTAGCAACAGTGGTGAGGCACAAAAGCAACAGTGAGACAAGGCTGCCTAGTGACAAAAATCCATGCATAGCAGGGCTTCATGTCTGGGTCTGTTGGTCCTTGCCCAAGCTCAGGGCAGATCTATGATTTTGTTGCAGTAGAGTTCATCCAGAGGGTGGGCACAAAGAATTGTTGTTATGCCAAGTTCAGGGCACAGCTTGCTTGCTGCACGTTAGCTCTAGAAAGTAGGATGTCTCCTAATAGTAAAAAGAGAAGAGTATAAAGAGAGGGATGGTCTTGACATGAGGATCCTGACAAAAACAACAGAGTTCTGCCTCAGAGTTAACAAAGAGACCCCTGTAATCTCCTTCTGACCAGTTGTTTGACCACCTTACTATCTGCGGGTTGAGAGCTCCAGAAGTAGCCACTGCCACTGCTGATTCAGTAGTTCCCAAAGCCGGCTCCTGGTTTGCTGGGGCTAGAGCTGCTCTGGTATGGCCTGTACTGGACTGCCATCCACTCTCACCCCTATGCAACAGGTCTTTCCTGCTGACCTTCTAAATTGTCTTGGGCTGGAAAATTATTTCACCCTGTCCTTTTGTGGGCTCTGCTATTTCAGAATTTGTTTTAGGGCATCATTTAAAGGTGTTTGGTGAGGTTTGGGGGAGAACTTAGCTACATCCCTGCCTTTTCTCTGCCATCTTGGTTCTGCCTCCCAGATAATTTCTGATGAAATGTGTTATTGACTTCCTGAGAGAGAAGTGATGGCCTCAATATACAGAAGAAGGTATACATTTTTATATGCATAGATTTGTTTTATTTGATAACATTTATATGTTACAAAGGTTTTCCCCCCTCTTTTTAATTGTGGGGATGGGGGAGTAAAAGGATACCAATGATGATGCCAAAAAATAAAAAAAAAAGGAAAAGAAAAAGATGAAGTCCATTAATTTTTTCTAAAAGTGCACAGAAGAGTACAGGAAGAAGTTTAGAAGAAATTACAGATAATGGGACAGTTTTGAAGTAATAGGCCAAATTATTATGTAGTCAATTCTGCCATAATGTTTCAAAAATGAGAATTTGTTCCAATGTGATTAATATATTATGGAACATTGTGAGTATAATGTCAAGTGCGCTTCTACTAGACTTCTTCCATGAAAGAAGTGAGAATACAGAAAAATTACACCACTTCATAATAATTCACACCTTGCAACCCTCCCAGCGCCCACTTCCTCAAGCAAACTTCGTTCTTTGTCAAGGTAAAATGCCATGTTTCTTGTATATCTTCTGGTGCAATAGGAGCTGTGAGCAGAGAAGGGCTGACCCTGAGTCCCTTCCCCCATAGCCTGAGTTGTGGGCCTCTCCAACTTGCTCATGCAGCCCTGTCCACAGGACTAGCACCAGTCCAACAATGTGGCCTCCATTTATTGTACTTAGGTATTTCTTAACTATGTAATATGTATAAAACTATGCTACCATTCTTATTAAGCTCCTGTCTTTTTCAAGTATGTCACTGATGACGTTTCTGAGTGTTGTTCCTATAACCTCATTTCCCCCATAAGCTCTGTGGCTTTTATTGTGTGATTTTGCATAACACAGTGTTTTTGGGGAATGCATCTGTCATGTTATTTATAGCACATGTATCTGTAATGTTGCAGCCCATATAAGCCCTGAGCATGCTTATCCCTTCTCCAACTCTCACAGATGAGTCTCAGGTCCCAGAACATGACTACATCTGATCCTCAAGATTTTAGATATCCCTCATGGGTTGGGGGGAGGGTGATTCAATAATGACATGAGATCAAGCCACTACCACTGTTGTATTCTCCCCAATATTATCAATTAAGAATCATCTTCATCAGTAACCTTTAAATCACTTTTAGAAAGGATTATTTACTTTTTTTAAATTTTCTTTTTATTTTCAGTTCCAAGTTGTCTCCCTCCATTTATCCCTTCTCCCACCCATTGAGAAGACAGTAAATATGATACACATCATACATATGAAGTCTTGTAAAACATATTTCCACATTAGCCATGTTCCTGTGGGGGGAAAAAAAAAGCAAGAAAAATAAAGAAGAGGATTTTTTCCCCCATTCTGCACTCTGAGTCCATTGGTTCTCTATCTGGAGGTAAATAGCATTTTATATCATGAGTCCTTTGGAGTTGTGGTAGATCATTATACTGATCAGAGTTACTAAGTCTTTCACAGTTGATTATCTTTATAATATTTTTGCTATTGTGTAGATTGTTCTTGTTTTGTTCACTTCACTGTGCATCAGCTCAGATAAATCTTCCCAGGTTTTTCTGAAACCATCCCCTTTATCATTTCTTATGGCAAAATAGTATTACATCATATTTATATACCTTAAGTTATTCAGCCATTCCCCAACTGATGAACATCCCTTCCATTTCCAATTCTTTGACACCACAAATAGAGCTGCTATAAATATTTCTGCATATATAGGTCCTTTTTCTTAGAAAAGAGTATTTACAAAGATGATAGTAAGAATAGTTTTCACAAAGACATTCTCCTAAAAGTCTGGGACACATTCTCCCACAAATTAATAGATTCTGTGGAAAGTGGATCCAATCTTAGAAGCACATTTGGCAAAGTGGTAACTCATAGGTTCTGTTTGCTGGAAGTCAACCCATTAGCAGAATTCTCAAGAAGTTATCTTAACAACATGCAGTTTCTTTGGGGAGATCTTTGAAGAACCAGAAATCTATGTCTAGTCTATCATTAGTTTCCAATACAAACACTGTCATCAACTAGTCTGGGGATAACATCATTGGGAACCTAGGAAATCCAAAATCCTCCAGACTCTTTAAAGCTCACAATGTTCTCCTCTCTCCAAAGTGAGAAATGTGGAAGAGAGTTGAGACCGAGTCAACGCCAAAGTCAAAGTCTCTCTTCCTCTCTCCAGAAGCCGCACTCCTGTGGTTCTTCCTCAGAGGCTTTACCAGAAAGCCACACTAGCTCCAGTCTCTCCAATGACCTTGATTGTAAAATAGGTTGATACTTTATAGCTGAACCCTGGGCCATGACCAAGTTTCCTCAGCCTGTCCTTCTTCCTATGAAACATTATTCTAGTTCCCAAGTACTTTTAGCACTTGGTATAAAGCCCATGATTCAAATTGATCGATTGGGCATTTTACCAATTACTTTAAGTTGGATGGGATAGTTTGATTGAGTAAATAAATCAATCCCACCCTTATACTTTTTTTTTAAACAAACAGCATGGAATAGATATTCAAGGTTTTAGATACAATTCTCTTTTGCGCTCAACTTTGCATATGGAAAAGTTCATCTTTTTGTTGTTAGTTAAATTCATAATAAAAAATGTTTTTTTTATTTAAAAAAAGAGAATACCCTAGAAAGGAGGGCCTTGAGTTATATTTGCATGACTATAATTAGCAACAATATCTCACACTAAACCTTAGTTAGAAATTCCAGAATTAAATGGGAATTGTGCTACATACTGTGTACATAAAAGATCCACTCCAGTGACTGGCAAGGCCTTTTTTTTTTAAGCAATATTCACCTCCTTTAAGGGGAAATTTCCCAGGCCCCTTGCTATTTAGGGTAGAATGAATAAATTCCTTTCAACTCATATCTTACCCAGGATAGCTAACTTCAAGGCCATGCGAATTACCTTCAGCTTTGATAAACCTTTATGAGGCATTTATCAACCCCGGAGGAGGCTGGTTGTGGCTGGCCCCCTCTGTCCTATATTCTTGCCACTGTACCCAGGTCCCTGTCTTCCTTATATGCAAAATGATCAGGTTGGACTAAATGACTTCCACGATCCCCTCTGCCGATTCTACCATCCTGGGAATCTCCCAGACTTTCCAATCTCTTTATTATTAAGATTACATGAGAAGGAGACTAGACCAAAGATAACAAAGAGAGAAAACCAGGGCAAATGCCTTTCTTTGTAGTCACCAAATCATTGTGAATTCATTATGAATACTTACCATGTTCAGTAGAAGGCACCAAAGGCGAATACAAAGATGAACAATACACAGTCCCTGCCCTCAAAGGGCAAAACATTTGAGAGGAAAAGACATAAATATAAAAAAGTCAACTGTCAATATGAGGCAGTCCATAGTAAATGCCAAATGAGTAACAGATCACAAATGCTATAGGAATTCAGAGTCACTGCCGACTGACCACATTTATAGTAATTTTTGGAAATAAACTATGCCACATGACACCAAGAGAAAGGAAGAAGGGAAACTAGAGAACCACGGGGACAGCTAGATGATGCAGTGGATAGACAGCTAGGCCTGGAGTCAGGAAGACATCTTCCTGAGTTCAAATCTGCCCTCAAACACTTACAAGCCATGGGACCCTGAGCAAGTCACTTAACCACTATTTGCCTCATTTACCTCATCTGTAAAATGAGCTGGAGAAGGAAATGGCAAATCACTCCAGTATCTTTGCCAAGAAAATCCCAAGTGGGTCACAAAGAGTTGGACATGATTGAAAACTGGGAGAGAACCGCAGAAGGCTAAAGCTTGAAAAAAGTCATATCATTCAACCTCCTCATTTTACAAAAGAGGAAACTAAGTCCCAGAGAGGTTAACTGCCCTATGCAAAGTTACACAACTAATTAGTAGGCAAATACAGGTCTCTAGAACCCAAGTCTCCTCACTTCTAACTCAGTATGATTTTGTAGCACACAAATCAGGAAGAGCTAAAGTAATCATATATACAACACATAACATCACCAATGCAACATGAGACAATATGGTATGGCAGATAGCATGCTAGACTTGGAATCAGGAAAACCTGGATTCACATTGTGCCTCTCACACTTGCTAGCTGTGTGACATAGACAAGTCCCTGAACACCTATAAGCCTGAATTTCCCCATCTGTAAAATGAGGATAGATAATATTACTAGTACCCCCATAGGGCTACTGTGAAGCTAAAATGAGATGATGTAGGTAAATGAGTAATTATTATATGAGCATGTATAATTAATATAAATCTATGTCATAGGAGACAATGGATATCCTCTTTCTTGGACTCTCCCCCTGATTCTCTAAATGGAACCTAGCATGCAATTAGTTTTTTGAGCCCCCAACACTAATTCCATCAGGACATTTCACCAGACCATGTTTCATTAAACCATGTTCATACTATGAGGCTAGTCACTCTAGGGAGATTCACTGTTGTTTGTCCTTTGTTCTCAAAGAGGACCATGGCATCAGGAAGGTGCTGTCATGAATTGCAAGTGAATTGGATTTAAGTGGGGGTGCTGTGCAAAATCACTAGCCTCACTTTCTCCTCTAGAGCCATCTGGGTCCAGTGGCAAAATATAAATCAGGATGACCGGAGATGGCCTGGGATACAGTGGGAGACCTTGGCCTTTTTAAGCTAAGGTCTTTCACAGGTCTCAGGACTGAGGCAATGCCCATTCAGTGATTAAGGCTAGGTAAGAAATGAGACCCTAGTCAAAAAAAAAATCAATCTGGGAGGGGAAGACCCTCAGGGTTTCTGGCCAAAACAGAAACAATCGCTATTTACATTTACCCTGAGCCAATCAGGGTCCAAACAATGACCACTAAGTGGGGCTTTTGCTGGGACCTATTGTTGGCTAGTCAATGAGTGCCAGAGTGAATTGGGTTTGAGGCATGGTCCTTAAGAAAGAAATCTAACCTGTAAACCCCAAAATATCTTGCAAGATTTCGGCAGTCAAAATTTACATTCGTTTGGGCAGAGCACCTGCAGGTAAGGGTATGATACCCTATGTGGACAGAGGAAGAGGAAGGAGGAGAGGAGAGCAGAGGAGAAGGGAGGGGAGGGGAGGAGAGGAAGGGAGGAGTTGCATTGCCCAACTAGAACTGTTCAGTTGGGTCCCCAGTGTACTACTCACAGGTTGTTGTTTGCCCTTCATTCTGGAAGAGAACCATGGCATTGGGAAGGTGATATCATGACTTGCAAGTGAATTGGATCAAAGTGAGGGAGGGCTGTGCAAAGTCACCAACCTCACTTTCTCCTCCAGAGCCATCTGGGTCCAGTGGCAAGATGTAGATCAGGATGACTGGAGATGGCCCCCAGGGAGATTCACTCAGTATTTGAAAAATACCTGCTTTGCTTCCAAAGAAATTTAGGGTTAGGATGTCACCACTGTTCTTCCCTTACCATTTGTCAAATTGAGCCAGGGGCTGGAATATCCCCAACTGTTGGGAAGTCTTACAGTTCTTGAGATCAATATGCTTTTGTCTGTGTTTATTCAGCCTCTGGCAGGGACACAGCCTTGACAGATGATTCCTGGGGTAGTCCCATTAGGTGTTCACTGCCCTGCAGCTGTAAATTACTATTTCAAAGGCCCTAATTAAATAACTGAATGTCTTATTTCTGGATTCTGATCACCACAGGCTTTGTTTCCAAAAAAGAATGCTACATGCCTGAGCTCCTGGGGTAGTCAGTGTCATGCTTGTAAAGTCTCCCTTGCCTTAGGCTTCTAAAAAGGCTTTCTAGTGAATATAAGATTGCTTTTCAGCCATATAAGCAGCCTCTGCAAGAGTTCACTGGGCTCACCCAAAGAGACCTGCCCCTCTCCTCCCAAGTCACAACCAAAGTCAAGGAACAACATGGAGAATCATGGAGGAGCCCACCCAGATTTTGCACTTCATCAGGACTAGACTCAGTCTAGTAATTAGGGTTAAGTGACTTGCCCAGTGCCACACAGTTAGTAAGCATCAGGTTTCTTGAGGTTGGATTTGAACTCAGGTCCTCCTGACTCCAGGGCCAGTGCTCTATCCACTGTGTCACCTTAGCTGCTCCCACATTCAAAAGGCTTTGTTTCTGGGAATGAAGAGTCAGATGAAAGACCTTCTGAAAAATTATGCTTGGAGACCCAGAATTACAACTTGGACTATCTCCACTGGCCCACAGTGAAACAACAAGACCAGAGACCAATCACAAGATTCTACTTATGAGGTCTCATCATAATTCTCAAATATTTCCTTGGTCCTTTGGGAAAAGTGAATAGATAGATAGATGATCAACCAATCAACATTTATTATGCACCTAATGTGTTCTAGGTCCTGTGTTAAGTACTGGAGATACCAAGAAAAAAATAACTCTTGAAGGCCTGCCTTCAAGAAGCTTATATTCTTTGGGGGAGATAACATATACTTTTTTATATGTACAAAATAAAGGTAATTAGAGGAAGGCACTAGGATTCTGGGGGGACCACAAAAAGCCTCATGTAGGAAGTGGTCTTTGAGGTAAGCTTTGAAGTCATGACATCACCTTCCTGATGCCATAGTTCTCTTCCAGAATGAAGGGCAAACAACAACCTGTGAGTAGTACACTAGGGACCCAACTGACCAGTTCCAGTTGGGCAATGCAGCTCCTCCCTTCCTTCCCTCCCCTCTCTTCTCCTCTGCTCTCCTCTCCTCCTTCCCCTGTCCACATAGGGTATCATACTCTTACCTCCAGGTGCTCTGCCCAAAGGAACGTAAATTTTGACTGCTGAAATCTTGCAAGATATTTTAGGGTTTACAGGGCAGAGGTAGAAGTGAAGAGAGAATGCATTCAAAGAGAGACAGTCTGTGCAAAGGAGATATAGATGGGAGATAGAACAGTTTGTGCAAAAAAATCAAACTAGATGGACTAAAGACTATCTGAGAGGCAATCCAGCATAAATGAGACTAGAAAATAGATTAGAACCAGACTGTGAAGAGCTTTAAATGCCAAATGAAGAAATTTATATTTGATCTTAGAGGCAATAGGGAGCCAGTGCAATTTAGGGGAGAGGGGAGTTAGATGGTCAGATTCATGCTGAAGGAAAATAACCTTAGGAACTGCATAGAGGAAGGATAGAGATAGGAGAGAGTTAATGTAAGGAGGCCAGTTAGGAGGCTACTATAGCAGTCCAGGTGAAAGGGACTGGAGATAGGAACTTTGGTTAATGGTTGGGAAGAGCAAGAAAGGAAGAGATGGAAGAGATGATGCAGTGACTGAATCAATAAGACTTGTCAACTGACTGGATAGGTGGAGTGAGGAAGAATAAGGAGTTGAGCAGGAATCTCCTCTTTAAACACCACCACATCTTCAGACTTCAGGGCTTGGGGCACATGCTGAGATGCTAGGATAAGAATGCCCATAAATATAATTATTATTATTTTATATCTCTCTATTATTATTATTTTATACCTTTATATCTATGTATTTATATCTCATATCTACATGCCTATGTATTTAGATCTCTTTTATATCTATATGTATGTATTTCTATCTCCCTTATTTATATGTATTTATTTTATGTATTTATAGGTATTATATGTTTATTATATTTATTATATGTATTTATATTTCTCTTATAAGTATGTATTTCTTTCTCTCATATGTATTTATATCTCTCTCAGATGTGTGTATTTATACCTCTCTCACATGTATGTTTTTATATTTCTTTTATCTGTATTTATATCTCTCTTACCTGTATTTATATCTCTCTTATATGTGTATATGTATATTTCTCTTATATGCATTTATATCTCATATATATGTATTTATTTCTCCCTTATATGTATTTATATCTCTCTTATATGTATTTATATCTCTTATGTGTATTTATATCTGTCTACATATATGTATATATATTATATGACTCATTTTACATAGAGCTTCACTAAGCTTTAGAAAATACTATCCTCACATCAACCTTGTGGAGTAGATCGCTGAAAAACTATTTTCCCTCATTTCACAAAGTAGGTCACAAAACTAAACTAACTTTTTTAGAATCACACAATTTGTAAATGTCAGAGCTGAGACTCAAACTCAGCTCTTTGGATTTTAAAACCAATGTCATCACCAGTCCTCCACGATCTCTGGAAAATGGCATTGCATGTATAATCAATGTGCATGAAGGATACTCAAGCATAAGTCTGTATGAAAAATCGGATCAGTACATGGCCAGAAGGGGACAGGAGGAGAGAAGACTTCATGCAATGACATACTATGCCCTCACACATAGATATGTGTATGTTTGTAAAGACATACATATTTGTTTCTGTATGTTCGCTCATACAGAGCACAGATCCTCAGTGGGGAGTCCTTGGGCTATGTCTAGCACCCTGATTTCTTCAGCTGAGCAGAGAGTCACTGATCCTCTGGGATGCATAGAGAAGGCAGGGCTTCTTTCTGTGAGATGCTCCACAAATGATGGCAATCTCAGCCTCTGCCCTGTTTCTGCTCTAAATCAATTCTGGGCAAGCCTAGTGCCTCACTTTTCGAGAGTTAAAAGCTTGTCTTTAATCCTTGTTTTGATGCCATGTTTTTCACATGTGACTATTTGATATATCTGGCATCTGGGCTATCCCAGATGCCTTGTTTGGTTTTTAATTTCCTGAATGCATCAGGTGTTTTTTTTAGTTGTTCCTTTGAAATTTTGTCTTTGGCCCTTCTTAACCCATTCAAGTCCCTCTACTCGGTGCAAGTGGGCAGTACAGAGTAACAGGGCACCTACTGGGTAGCAGAGGAAGAGGAAGGGTATAGAGATGGAGATGGCAATGATAAGTAGAAGGGGTTGGTACCAATACTTGAGTGAGGTTGAAATAAGACATGGCCTGCAATAAAATTCCAGTGGAGAAAAGAAGAATTGGGATGTGGAGTCCAGAACAGGAAACTAGAACAGATACAGCCTAAGGTAAGGATATCTTATCTGGGGCTTCCTTCGGATGGAGTTAGGACATGCATTCCATACTTCCCTCTGCATCTTTAAGAAACAACTGCCCTGGGCCTAGAAACCATATGCCTGCCATGCATACTAACTCACACACATCTTAACACGCCCTAGAACCAGCAATGTTTTAAAATGGCTAATAGTTCGTATTTATATAACCCCTTCAGGTTTACAAAATACTGTCCTCACCTCAACCAACCCTGTGAAGAAGGTATTATCTCCAATGTTTCAATGAAGAGAGAGGCACTTTGGCATAGCAGATACAGAGATGGCTTTAAACAGGGAAGGCCTGGATTCAAATGCCACCCACATATATGGGCTGTGTGATCCTAGGCAAATCACTTAATCTCCCTGGGCCTTAAGCACATCCTTAAGACTATAAATTGCAGGGAAGTTGTGAACCAATATTGGTAAAGAGAACTTCCTCACTTGGGACTTCCTTATATCAATGAAATGTCAGGTCCAGTCTACTATCCCTTACAGATACAGGAAACTAAGGTTTACCATGGTCAAATTAATTGTCCAGGACCACATTAGTAGTGAGCATTGGAGAAAGGATTTAAACTTACATTTTCTGACCTTAAGACCAATGTTCTTTCCAAACCACTTAAACTCTCTAACGGTGCTTGGCCCTTGTCATTCTCTAACAGTTCCATGTGAGTTACTCTATCTCCTCAGTTGGTTGATAAGCTTGAGGACCCAATTATGTGTGATCACATATAATAGTCTGCTTTAAATACAAAATACAGCTTGTAGCTCACAACTCAGCCCATGCAGGCTGGATTCAATCATGAATGCTATTCAGTGATAATTCTATTTCTCTTGAGAAATTTTGCGCTTATCAGTCAGTTGATAAACATTTATTAAGTACCTATTGTGTGCCAGGTACTGTGCCAACCACTAAGTCACCACCTAAAAAGGCCCTCAGCTCCCAGTCAAGTATGAAGACTAAGAAAATGTCAAATATAAGGCAGGCTTTATTAAACCCAACAGAAAAAATTCAAAGAGCTTATACCTAACTCCATAAACAGCCAAGACAACTCTCTCCTCTAACCGGCCTCCCCTTCCCCAGAAACTTGGTTTTTGGAGCTAGCCTAGAGTTTAGCTCCTCCCCCTACAATCTAGACGAACACTCAGCGTTTCTAAGAGAATCAAGCAATTTTCCCCTCTGGTTAGCTCCACCTCTTTCAGAGACCTAAATGGTCCACATGCACAACTATCTAGTACTAGGAAAGGGTTAGAACTAGGTTGTTCATCTATGTGATGGGTCCTTTCTTTTCCAATTCTTTCTCTTTAGGGCCAGTCAGGGCAGCTGTGTGGTGCAGTAGATAGAGTGCCCAGCCTGGAGTTAGGAAGACCTGAGTCCAAATCTGCCCTCAAACACTTACTAGCTGTGTGACCTTGGGCAAGTCACTTAACCCTATTTGCCTCAGTTTCCTCATCTGTAAAATGAGCTGGAGAAGGAAATTGCAAACCACTCCAGTATCTTTGTCAAAAAATCCCAAAAAGGGATCACAAAGAGTCAGATGCAACTGAAAAATGACTAAACAAAACAAAGCAAAACAAACAAACAAACAAACAAAAATATGGTGCAAGGCAACATCAGAAAGGTTAAGTCCCTATGAGGTAGAATCAACATCTACTAAGGTCCCTGGCACATAACACTAGAGTAGTTTTTTTCTCTAAAAGTGATTAAAATTATCCTCAAGGTGTAATTGGTCAAGTTGACAAAAAAGAAAAATAAGAAATGTTGGAATGGCTATGGGAAAACAGGTTCATTAATGCACTGTTGACAGAGCTATGGATTGGTACAGCCATTCTGGAAATCAATTTGGAACAACGTTCCCCAAAATGACTAAATTGTGCATAAACTTTGATTCAGCAACACCATTACTAGGCCTGTATGCCAAAGATATCAAAGAAAGAGGAAAAAGATACATATGTACAAAAATATTTATGGCAACTCTTTGTAATGGCAAAGAACTAGAAACTAAGGGGGTACAATTGGGGAATGACTAAACCAATGACAGCACATGAATGTAGTGGAATACAACTGTTCTATAAGAAATTATGAAAGGGATGATTTCAGAAAAACATGGGAAGATTTGTATGAACTGATGAAAAATGAAGGGAGTAGAATTAGGAGAAAAAGTTAGACAACAACATCATTATAAAAATTAGTAATGTGGAAAGAGTTAAGGATTCTGATCAATGCAAAGACCAACCACACAGTTCCAGATGTCTGATGATGAAAAGTGGTACCCACTTCTGGCAGAGGGAATGTACTCACGGTATAAAGTGAGACTTCTATTTGGACAGGAAAATGTGGGAATTTGTTTAACTATCCTTGACTGTACACATCTGTCATAAGGATTTCATTTTTCCTTTTCTTTTTTTTTTTCAGTAGAAGGAAAGGAAGTGGAAGGGAGAGAAAATAAATTTTTGTTTGTTGAAAACATTTAATTTAATTTCTAAAAATTAATTTGTCTAGAGTACTAAGATTTAACACTGATGTAACTTTCTGTATCACCTAAATAAAAAAAACCTAGTGTACAAAGAATCATAGGTTCTTCAGACTTGACACAGCTCCTAGCATGTAGAGGTAGGGGAACTACACCCAATGAAACCAATTCTGTATCTTTGCTAAAAATCCTTTCCACGCTATTGTTATGCGGAATCTTAGTGGAACGTAGCTCTCTCTTTTGCACTTTTCTTATCTTCCTTTCTCTCTCTGTTTTTTCATTATCCTACTTGTTCTAGGGGATGAGAAGTCCACCTTGAATTCAGGTCAGGCCCAGTAGTGGTAATCTAGTGCCATTTTCTTTTTAAAAATAATGATGTGCTTTATATATTTAGGATTGTTGTCAAAGACTGTATTTTTAATCATATAAATGTCATCATTTATATATTTATATGTTTCTAAGATACAGATTTCTCAGGGGCTCTACGATCTAAGTGTTTGGCAATTCCCCTTACCTAGTTGGACATGATTGTTATTGAAATCCCTTCCACAGCCTTCCTTCTGATATTATTACCAATTTAATACTTCTACTGCATATAGCAAAACTATAATTATTTCATATACTCAACCTTGTTGGTGTAATAAGACTAAGGCTAAAAGGGCCTACGAGTCCTGGCACCCCAACAGACTTAGGGGTACAACAGACTCAACAACAGCTTATAGAATTTGGGAGGTTGCCCACCAGTTAGTAGACTTGTTAAAAGAGGCAACGGTTCTGCTATATCCTACTATATTTAGAACACATCTGGAGTATCCAGTTTGGATCATTCCATTTTGGGAAAGACATTGACATAATAGAGCACTTCAAGAAGTGAATGCCCAGAATTATGAGGACTCTCAAAACCATGCCATAATACGATTGATTGAAGGAATTTGGAACGTTTAACCTAGAAAAGAGAAGAGAGGGAGGTATATGAGCTCTGTATTCCAGTCATTCAAGTCAAGCCAACCAACATTTATTAAGTGCTTGCTATATGCCAGGCACTGTGCTAAATGCTCTGAATAGACATACAAGCAGAAAAACAGTTCCTGCCCTCAAAGACCTTACATTCTAACAGGAAAGACAAAATATAAAAAGGAGCTGAAAAGAATGAGAAGAGGAAGAGATAAAGAAAGAGGGTGCTGGGGCATTGCAGAGAAAGTTCAGGAGAGTCTTCTGTACTTCTGTACAGCATGGAGAGGAATAAAGACATGGCTGGCCCTTCCATTCTCCTTAAAATGGAAGTTCTGATAGGAACCAGCCAATCAGAGGGAGGAGAAGGTACTCTCATTGCCCAGAGGTGAAGTCTAGAGGTGGAGTGACCTTCCTCGGTGACTATCCCAGGCTTCCAGGGCACTGTAGAAAAACTTCAGAAAGGTTAACATATTTACCTAGTGCCACATGACCAATAAATATAGAAAAGGCCAATATGTTGGGAAAGGTTTGGATCAACTCATTGTCTATAAATACATTTGCATTTTAACAGTGGCCTTCCAGAGATAAAATACTTTAATGCAAGGAGGAGCCAATTCTAAAGGGGAGAATTTCAGGCCTATGGCAAAATGTTCACTCTCAGATCTCCTGATTCCAAGTCCAGAGCTCATATTCCATTACTGTCCACTGTTTACCACATACCTGTAATTCCTGCTTAATTCTCACCTCTGCCATTACTTTTCTATGAGATTTTGGATAAGTTGTTTTACTTAACCTCCCCAACCTCCATTCTGTCTTCTGGGAAAGATGCAGATCACCTGCTTCATTTACAGAGTGGATAAAGAACTAATTTTTGTCTGTAAGGTACTGCAAAAATAAATAGTACTGTATGTGTATGAACGTCATCAGCTATTACCATTTCTCTATTGTTGCCCTGGAGATGAAATATTTCTCTGCAATAGTTCAAAAAGAAAAAGGCTATTGCTGGACTGCTATTCTTAATTATCTTAAAGAGAAATAGCAGAACTTTAGCTACAACTCCATGGATTAGGAACATGTGGTACAAAGACATAATATGTGTTCTGGCCCTACCTTGGTCATTGATTCACTCTATGCTCTCAGGAACAAAATTCAATTTTTTTCCAGGCCTCAGCTGACTCACTGACATAATGAGGGTAATTATCAGTCAATTAAACAATCAGCAAGTATTTATTGAGCCTACTTTTGCTCAGTCCTAGGCTAGATACTGTGGGAAATGCATAAGATATGGTCCCTGCTTTCAAGGAATTCCCAAATAATTAACACCCATGAAATAATTATTAAATAAAATTAGACAATTCACCTAAGGTTCATCAGTGTCACACAGAATGTCCTGTGCTGAGTCCAAGCAAAAGAAATGTCATATTGGTGGCAAGGTTTTCTAAATGCTCTGATTTATAGATGAATTAAGCTTCAGAGCATTACCAAGTTTCCTTAGTGAAATCCACAGAAATGCAAGAGATGAGTCCAAACAGTTACAATGGGAAAACTAATAATAATGATGATGGTGAAAATGATGAGGATAACAATAGCAATAATAATATAATAGCTAATATATATGTAGCACATATTATGTGCCAGGTGCTGGGCTAAATGCTTTTCAAAAATTACCTCATTTTGGGGCAGCTAGGTGGCACAATGGATAGAGCACCAGCCCTGGAGTCAGGAGGACCTGAATTCAAATCTGGTCTCAAACACTTACTAGCTATGTGACCCTGGGCAAGTCACTTAACCCAGAAAAAAAAAATCATCTCATTTGACCCTTGTGACAACCCTAGAAGGTGGGCAGATGAAGAACACACACTGCTCAGATTATAATGCTACAGCTGGACACACAGCCTATCAAATCAGCCCATCAGTGTATCTAGGAATGATGAACTGCACTGCAGCGAAACAAGAAACGACCTGGAACTGAGTCACAGTAAGAGATTTAGCTGGATTTCATTTGGTTTCCTGGTGCACCTTTGGTTACTCAGTACCTTAAACAATCTCCAACTATTCACCGTAACAAAAGTCTAAATCTTTAATACAAACATTCTCTTGGTGATGCTACAGAGCTGTAAATAATGGAACCACACAATCTTGACAGAATTAAAATTACAAGTAGCCCAAAGAGCAATGGAAATATACCTAGTGGATACAAGCAAACTAGCATGTAAAAGACATCATGAATCTCTGAAAAAGGAAATGAGTCAACCACATAGTGAGAATGAGGAAGGAAGACAGCCAAGTACGCACAATACTCTCATGACATTGAAAGGATAAGAGGAAGGCCAGCAATGGTTTAAGTAAATCTGTTATGAAGAATTTACAGAAAAATATTGACGGGAATAGCACAAGATAAGTCAAGGATAATCTGTGATCTCCTTCAATGGAGGAAGTACGTCTACTGGTGAAATCATGGACACACCAAAGTATCAGAGTAATCACAAGAGAGTATATAATTAAGTGTTAAATCATTTCCTATATGTGCAATACGAGAAGGGAGAGCTCAATAAAGTTGTCAGGAAAGGACACTGTAAAAGAAGAACATTAGTTGGGCCTTGAAGAATGAGTTGAGTATGTATCCTAATAAGGGGCAGCTAGGTGGCGCAGTGGATAGAGCACCGGCCCTGGATTCAGGAGGACCTGAGTTCAAATCTGACCTCAGACATATAATACTTACTAGCTGTGTGACCCTGGGCAAGTCACTTAACCCCATTGCCTAACCAAAACAAAATAAAAAAAAAATATGTATCCTAATAGGGAAGGAACAGTATTACAGGTGAAAGGAAATAATATAAACTAAGGTATAGACAGCAATGGGAATGAGCACAGCATATTCATGGAACAAGAAGACCATCTTAACTAGAATGGAAAATGATCAATCAATAAACATTTATTAAGGATCTACAATGTGCCAGGCACCGTGCTAAGCTCTGGGGATACAAAAAGAGATAAAGGACAGTGCTTGCTCTCAAGGAGCTTACAATCTAATGTGAGGTGGGAGAGAGAGGGGATGCCAAAAAGCAAACAAATAGGTACAAATAAGCTATATACAGGACAAATAGGAAATAATTAAGAGAAGGAAGGCATTAGAATTAAGGGGAGTTGGAAAAGGCTTCTTGTAGTTTTGGAGTTAAAGAAATCCAGAGGAGCCAATAGACAGCGATGAGGAGCAAGGGCATTCCGTGCATCAGGGACAGCCAGAGAACTCAGAGATGGATTGTCTTATTTGTGGAACAGCCAGGAGGGCCAATGTCAATGGAAGGAAGAGTACATGGTGGGGAGTGAGGTGTAAGAAGGCTGAAAAGACAGAGGGAGCTAGGTTATGAAGGTATGATAACTACAACAACAACATTAACAATAGCACCAATAATGATGATAATAAGATTTATATAGCACTTACTACGTGCCAAGGCTTAGCA
>NW_020954576.1:26921172-26948882 GCF_900497805.2 Vombatus ursinus
TGTGTGCCAAGGCTTAGCACAGTACCTGGCACATAGTAGGTGCTATATAAATGCTAGCTATTTTTATTACTAATTATCTAGCACAGTGTTTTATATCTAAGGATAGGAACTGATAGGGATGGGGATATAACCCTACTCCTAAGCAAAGAAGCTTTCCCTTACTAATACAGGTAGACACTTTCTCTGCAACTTATACTCAGATCACTGAACAGCTGTGAATTTCTCAGGATCATATAGCCAGGATGCATTAGAGGTGGGACTTCAATCAGATCTTCCTTACTTTGAAACCTGTCCTCTAGTCCTGATGCTACACTACCCTCTCTTTTGTTCATATTAGATCCTTTATAAATGTTCTTTGAATTTAATTGAAATGAAATAGTCTAGGAGTAGAAAATAAGTCTAAAGGACCTTAGTTCTAGGTCCAGCTCTGCCACTAACTTGATGAATGGCCTTGGACAAGTGTTTTCATCTCTTAGTTTCCTTCTCTGTAAAATGACGAGATTGAACTAGATTACTGGTATTCCTTATAGCACTGACATTCTATGATGATCTATATAACCATGTTGGACAGGAAGGGAATTCCTGACTGGGGCAGTCATTGGGAAGTTTGGACCATTTGTAAGTTCAGTGTTCATAAATCAGGGACTCCCTGAATGGAGGATAACAACACTGAGGCTTGTTTAATGAGTGCTATTTCCTCTCTCCACCATTTAATTGGTTTTGGTAAACTGCCAGTTCTTTATTTGAAGAAAATTAAAATGTGTCCTTATGCATTCAGTGAGCTAACTATGAGTAAAGAAGATGAGCTGAATATATAGGTTTTGCTGCAAGTATTTTCTAAATATATTTATTAAGGTTCCTTAAATTATCTTCCAAGCTGGGTGTCTGTCTCCATTTAGAGCATCTTCTCTCTTGGATTCACACCACTTTCCCGTTTTTGTTGTCCTTGTAGCCAGATGCAGCTGCATTTATTTACATTTTTAAAATGAATGAAACGCTTAACTTGTTGACATATTGGAAAGACTAAAAATGTCCCATTTATTTGCATATTAAAGTCAGCTACACAACTCCATCCGCATGGGTGGCATTTGAATTAGTCCCACTTTGTACCAGAGTTGATTTTCAAGAGAGAGGGATTATTGAAGAAAATGAAGGGTTTACTGAGCCGTATTATTGGGTGACACAGATGAAACTATTTTGGTTGCATTTCAAGTTTCCAATTGAAATCTCAACTCAGGGCCATGAGACAAAACTTCCAGGGGTGAAGTGGAAAAAGTGCCCAGCTGCATTTCCATTTCAGTCTTCCCATGGGACATCTTTCCAGTAACTGGATTATGTCCTTTTGAAATTATCTCAAGGAATTGGAAGAACAGGAGGGGCTGCTATACTCCCCCAAGAGAAAAGTTTAACAATAAGAAAAGGTTATGATCAGAAGAAAACAAAGAAAAGCCTTAGGACAAAGGTCCTAAGGCACCCTCCAGCAGAAGGTTCTCTGTTGGTCACTCCCATGGTCAGCACACAACTGTTTTCCTCACACAGAGTTTTCCTCCTTAAAATGCAGTCTTGGTATCAAAATTCTTCCACCCAGTTCTTGAGAGCACAAACCCAAGTCCAAATTACATCCTCAGTCAGCTATGTCAGGTGCAAGAAATGACTTTATTACAGGGCGAAGAAGCTCAGGATCCCAATGACATCCAGGTAGATAAATCACAATTAAATAGTTATGGGGTTCAGTTTTGTCTAACTGAACATAGAAATCTGGTTTCTCTTCTTAAGCCCACCAACTTCACCTGGCTACATGGTATTTTTCAGTCCTCTTTTCCTCAAAGAAACAAGATGGTTTTCTAGGCACTTTGATCTAAGTCCTACCCAGACGCCTCCTTTCATCATGGAAGGGACTTTGGCTTCTCAAAGGATTATGATAGCATGGTGCAAGCTTTGGTAGCCCCCACCAAGTTGCAGAGGTTTCCAGTAGAAGCCCAGCAACAGACTCGATTACCATCCTAGGACTTGGTAGCCAAATTCAAAGGCTCATTACCAGACTGAATGAAAAGCACTGTGGGTGGGTGCTGAGCACACAGTTCTCAAGGCACAGAGGAGTTGCAATCCAAGTTGGTAGAAGGAAACTGATAAAAATCACAGATTCTTAAAATATTGAGATAAGTGTCCAGGTATAACCTCCCAAAGCTCAAACTGCTCTGGAGGCCATGAGGTACATAGAAGGAAGGCTGGCTTTAGAATGTGAAGACCAGGTTCAAATCCCATTGTTCTGCCACCTGTGTGACTGTGGAGAAGTCACATCTCTCTCTGGACCTCAGTTCTCTCATCAGTTAAATGAAAGGGTTGTATTACATGACCTTAAAAGGTCCCTTCCAGCTCTAAATCAATGATTCTCCCTCTCTCCTCTCTTCTTTCTCTTCTTCTCTCTCTCTCTCTTTCTCTCTCTTTCTCTCCCTCTCTCCCTCTCCTTTTCTCTCTCTCCCTCTCCCTATCTTTTTCTCTCTCTCCCTCTCCCTCTCTCTCCTCTCTCTTGTCTCTCTGTCTCTGTCTCTCTTCCTCTCTGTCTCTGTCTCTGTCTCTGTTTCTCTCTCTCCCTTTCTCTTTATTTCCTCTGTCTGTCTCTCTGTCCATCTCTCTCTCTCTCTCTCTCTCTCTCTCTCTCTCTCTCTCCCTCTCTCTCTCTCCCTCCCTCCCTCCCTCCCCTACCCCCAAGTGTAAGATTCTATATTCACCCTGATGGAATTTTATCTCATAAGATTCAGCCCAATGCTCTATCTGGATCCTGACTTTCTGCTCTGAAACATGTTAGCTAGCCCTTTCAGCTTTGTGTCATCTGCAAATTTATCTAAGCCATTGATAAATGGCACAGATCCCTGTAATACTACACTAGAGACCTCCTGCCAAATTGACACTGAACTTTCAACAATTCTTTGAATATAGCCATTTAACCAGTGCTAAATTCATCTAATCTGAATCTCTCTATCTTCTCCACAAAAATAGTATGAGGTAAGGGAAGGAGAGGAGGGATAATAAGAATTTATATACTGCCTATTATGTGCCAAGAGCTATATTAAGTACTTTTTACAAATATTATCTCATTTGATCCTCACAAGGACCCTGTCATATAGTACTATTATTATCCCCATTTTACAGTTGAGAAAACTGAGACAAACAGAGGTTAAGTGACTTGTTCACTAGTAAGTGTCCAAGGCTAGATTTGAACTCAGGTCTTTCTGACTCCAGACCCAGTACCCTACTACACCACCAGCTGTTTCTATGAGATATGACTTTATCAAAGCTTTACTAAAGTCCAAGTAAACTATATCCACATTTCTTTCATCTAGGAATTTAGCAATTCTGCCAAAAAGGGATATGATGTTAGAGTTATGACCTGTTCTTGATGAAGCCATGCTGATTCTCTGTAGTCATTGCTTCTCTTCCTAGATATTTGCCAACTGTCTCTTGAAGGATTTATTCTAGATTTGTCTCAAGGATTGAAGTCAAGCTGTTGAAGTCAAGACTGTTCTCTTCCATTTTTAAAAAATTGGTCCAATATCTTTGCCTTTTCCAATCTCTGTTGTTTTCCACGACCATTCAAATATTACCAACACATGCTCAGCAATCTCATCTGCCATTTCATTCAGTACCAGAGGATAGAGTTCATCTGGCCCAAGAAACTTGAAATCATCAAGGTCAAGTAGGTACTTTTTTACTGTCTCCTTACTTCTCTTGTGTATTAATTTCCTGTGACTCATTTTGATATTGTCCTTTACAGTTTCATTTCTCCTGGCAGAGAAAACAATAGCAAAATAAACACTGAGCAGTTCTGCCTTCTCTCAGTTGTTAGTTAGCATTAGTCCATCCACCCAAAGCAGAGGTACTTTTCCTTTCTATGATTTTCCTTTTTCTCTCAATATAGCTAAAATGGGGAAACTGAGGCCCAGGGAGATTAAAGTGACTTGTATAATGTCACACAAGTAAGTATCAGAGGCAAAATTTGAACTCATATCCTCTAGTCCACATAATTACTGTTAACACAATTACTGAATCAGCCAAATATTTATTATTATCTCTTTACCTTGCTTTCCATACCTATACAAAGGGAAATGTGCATATAAGTATATTTCCGTTTCTTTTTTTTTTTTTTGGAGGGGGGAGTCTAAATCTGTGATTTCATTCACATAGAGAATTTCTGGTAAGAAATCTGCTTTTACTAATGTAGATTGGCAGCTGTTCTGATATTTTATGGTCTTAAATAGCTGCCATGGTCACTGTAAGGGTAAGTGATTTGTCCAAGGTATGGATCAGAGGCAGCCCTTGAACTCATGCCTTCCTGAGTCTGAGGCCATATCTCTATCCACTACTTCATGCTGCCTCTTGATTATTTCCATCTCTGAATAGGTTGAATCTCCAAGGAATACCTCCCAAAGGTACAGAATCTCTGAAGAGCTGGAAAGGACAACAGGGACCATTGAGTCCAATCTCCACTTACCTGAAAATGCCCCCCATAATCTCTAACAAGAGGTTGTCAGCCTCTGCTTAAAGACCTCCAGTGTAGGAGCCCATCCCACTTTTGGATGACTCTCATTGTAAGCTTTAATTAAGTTTAATTCTACTTCTCTTGCAAATTCAGCCCTCTGGGACCAAGCAGAGCAAATTTAACCTCCTTTCCATATGGCAACCCTTGAAGTAATTAAAGACTGTTATCATTCCCCCCCCACCCCAATTCTTCTCTTCTTCTGAATAAACATCTCCAAAACCTTCAACTGATCCTTGTATTACCTGGCATTTGGTCAAAATTCCCTTCTCAGTCCATGCTCCAAATAGTGTGTCTTTCCTAAAATATGATAAGAACAAAAAAGAGTAGTCCCAATGTCATCTGCCCAGGTTAGAGTCTCATAGCACTAGTACCATCTGGCTAATTCCTCCTATACATGATGCTTCCAATTCAGGTAACAGGCTAGCTACTTCCTAGCAGGAAATAACCTTGCAGATCCAAATGTATTCAGTGACCCACCCAATCACAATGACAATGAGAAGTTTAATGAGATGCTGTTTGTGAAGCACTTCCAGAACCTCAGATAGGAAGCACTGTCTCCAGTGGTGTATATTAGAAAGTGCTATATTTAGGTTCTTTTTATCTCTAGAAAATGGCATGACAATCAAGCTGAGATTTTCCAAGCCTGCTCTTCTGAATGCATGAATGCTAGTTTGGGGGTATGTTAATTTGGGAAACATAATCTATCTGGTTGGTTGTTTCAATGTGAGGAATTAGTGTTTATAATAATCCTTTATTTTTTAGAAGCAAGGGACAGATCTGGGCATTCTCCATAAACATATTTCCCATTCCAGCAATGTGTGTCATTCTGGGTGGTGTTAGGAATCTGGGGCTCCCTCGTTCCTGAAAATTCAGGCTTTCATTTCCAGAAGTATTTGAAGCACCTTGACTAGAGCCCTATTCTGATGACTCATCATGGTGTGAGGGTGACCCTGGGCTCTTGCAGGACCAGGCTGGGAAGGCTTAGGATACAAGCATGATAGCAGGCTGGCTGCCTGAGGACCAGCCTAACTAGACCACATAGGCTGCAAGGTGATAAATTTTTTGACCATAGCAATTTTCAAAGATGATCTGCTGGCAGCAATAGGTGGGGCAGTGGGTAGAGCATTGGACTTGGAGTCAAGAAGACATGAATTTGAATCCTGTCTCAGATACTTCCTAGTGGGGTAATCCTTCCCACTTTTCCTGTCTTCTTACACCTTACTCCCTTCCAAATATTCTGTGAACCATTAACATTGGCCTCCTTGCTGTGCCTTGAATTGACACTCCATCTCCTGACTATAGGCATTTTTCATTGGCTGTTCCCCACACCTGGTACTCTCTCTCCCTCTCTCTACCTCCTGACTCCCTGACTTCCTTCAAGTCTCAGTCAAAGTCCCATCTTCTGCAAACAGCCTTCCCCAGTTCTCCTTAACCTTAGTGCCTCTGAGATTATCTCCAAATTATCCTGTATATATCTTGTTGGTGAATAGTTGTTTGCACACTGTCTCCCCCATTAGACTATGAGTTCCTTGAGAGCAAAGACTGATTTTTCCCTTTCTTTGTATCTTCAGCACTTAGCACAATGCCTGGCACAAAGTAAGTACTTAAATACTTGTAAACTTTCAGCTTCTGTTTCCTCATCTACAAAACAGGGATAACAATAGCACCTACTCCACAAGGTTATCATGAGGATCAAATGAAATAACATGTAAAGTGCTTTGCCAAACTTAAAGCATATAAATGTTCTCTGTTATTACTGAATTTGTTGAAGTAACCTGTGGGGGTGGAGGAAGTACTCACAAAAATAAAGTCATAGATCCTTAAAATATTCAAGAATATGCAGAACACTGTCCCTAAGAGGAAAGAAGTACAGGATATGGCTCCTGCTCTTAGGAAGTTTGCATGCTTAGTATATTGCTAGATATACAGTAGATATTAAATAAATGTTGCTACTTTGATATCAGCCACCATCTATAATGTATTGAGTATTGCCCCAACCTTACCATAATGCTTTCTCAAGGTCAGGGGTAACTAGAGTAGACCTGAATCTATCAAACCATTACTAGACCACAGAGTTCTAGATGTCAGCAATGGGGAATAATGTAGTATATCTAAATTCCAATTTCTCTCATAAATACAGGACCTCATGTCCAGTGAAGCACATTCCTGTCTCCTGTAAACCCCATGAAATTGTTAAGCATCTTACCTCCCTCAAATGCCATTCAAACAAGGGTTTGTGATGTCCAGGTTGCTTGGTTGTTCATTCTCATTATACTTCCATTAGTATTAGACACAGTTCTGCATGTACACAGCCCAAGCTTTGGGGAGCGAATCCTCTGTCATCCTGACAACTGTCTTGCAGGGCTTGTGCGCCACGTGTCCTCAGGTTGTCTTGACCAGTTCCCAGATCTTAGCATTCCTGTGGGTTTCTGGGAAATAGCCTCCCTCTTGCTGATGTCCATTTAGTCTTGTTTATGTCTCAGCTGGAAGGACTCCTTTTCATTAGTACCTGTATTTACTGAAATAAAATAATTGAGAAAATAATAATGAGGCAAAATAATTCTAAAGATGAGCTACATTAACCAAGGTTATATTCTAAAATTATAAAGAGCCTGGCGCTGGGCCAGCTGATTTTTCTTCGCTTCTGGTTTCTGGTATTTCTCCTACTTGTTAACTCTTTGGTTCCCATAATTCAAGACAGTCCCCATACAAATGAGTGGGTACTACCATAATTTAATTAATTCAATTCAAGAGGGTGATTGAGTGGAAAGTATTTGGGGACTAGAGTGAGAGGGCTTGGGTTGAAAACCAGGCTCTGCCCTGAAGACCTATGTGACCTTGGCGAGATCACATTACTCCTCCAAGTCCCAGTTTAACTGAAAAATTAGGGTGATGGCCCTGAAGGCTCCATTCACTCCAAGTCTATCAGCCTATGAGCATTAAGTATCTCCTATGTGTCAGGCACTGTGCTAGGCAATGAGGAGTCAAAGACAAAAAAATGAAATAATCCTTGACCTCAAGAAGCATACATTGTGCTAGAATTAAAACAATAAGAGCAAATGTGTATATAGTGCTTTACATATGCCTCACCCACAGCCCTGTGAGGTAGGCACTACAGGTGTTATTCTCATTTCACAGATGAGAAAACTAAGACTCAGAAAAGTTAAGGGATTTGTTCACGGTCCCACAGCAAGTAAGTGTTAGAGGATAATGATCTGAATCCAGATCGTCCTGATTTCAATTTCTGCACTCTCTACTACCTAACGTATGGTACTTCCTAGAACTTGAAGGTCATCTATACTCTTTTTCTTGAACGCTGGCCTACTGTGTTCTCCTCACTTCGTCTACAATAGCAGGCCCATGATGAGAAGAAGAGAAGGCGCTCTGAGCACAGCCACCAGCCCTTCCTTCCCTACCAAGTGGACATGAAGATCACCTTTAGGGCTCAAGATTTCTAAGGAGCCAGATGTTCTACGTGGTTCATGATACAAAGAATCAAGGGACCTGATGACCTAATTTAGATTATGGCATATCTCCAAAAGAAAACAGGGCTTAGTAGGTTAACCAGAGTAGTGAGAAACCATTAGAGAATGATCATCAAGGACAGCACTCAGAAAGTAGAAGCAGGAGACTGTGCTGATAGGTCAATCCTCTCATCTTTAGGAGGTTTGGTAGGGGTAGGGAGATTTTTTGGGAGGTGTGGGGAGACAAAACCTGTGACTTCACTGGTCTAGGGAACTCCCAGTGTGGAAACTTCCTCAGGATCAACACCTAACCTGAAATATTTAGTCTTAAGAGAGTTGCCTAGGACATTGAATACTTAATTGACTCATCCTGGGTCATAAAGCCAGCATAGATAAGAAATGCCAGATCATCTTGACCCCAAGGCAGACTCAGGACATGCTGCCTCTTGGGAGGTGATTACCCAGGGACAAACGAGACAGGAGAACAAGCAGAGTCTGAGAGCCAAGGGAAGATCCGAAGCCAAGGAAGAGAGAAGTGGTAAGGTCCAAAGTTTACAATGCTGGGAGAGAAGGGCAGGAAAGGAAGTCTGGAATCATAGCTCAGAATCAATATGAGTTGAGTTCAAGAAGTACATGTGCCAGATGTAATAGAGACATACGGTAACTTTTCAGCCATAGTTACCTTTTGAAGTCCTAGATGGTTCTTGTAGTCTCTGACCTCAAACTCTTGAAAAGCCTGCACAGAACTGGGTTCTAATACCTGAATAGACTCTGATGGCACCGGAACATATGTTAAAATGGCGGAAACATCGGCAAAATATTGTAACTTCTACAACTGACCACTTCTTGGAAGTGTCCTTCCTGTGGGTTCCCAAGTACTATTGACTTTGAACAATTACTAGCCCTAATTTTAGGTATAATGGAAATGTTTTGTTTTTTTTTTAAATATAATTCCCATTAAACACTAAAGGGAAGCTGCTTTTCATGCTTGCTTTCTCTGAATATACATAAAATCTTTGGTTTCACTGGGACCCAAAAAGTCTTTCTTAGTCCTCAAAAATGTATCTGCGGATGGGTCAAAATCACTATACAGATAACAACAGCTGACATTTGACATGGGTCAAAATCATATACAGATAACAATAGCTGACATTTAGCTTTAAGGTTTGCAAAGTGCTTTACACAAGCACGCACACACACACAAACATATACAAAATCTTATTACATATAGACCTGTGAGGAAGATGCTATTATTATTCCCATTTTACAGATAAAGAAATTAAGGCTCTGAGAGCCATGGTCAAACAGTTACAAAGGCCCCAAAGCTAGATTTGAATCCTAGAATTTCTAATAATAAGGTTGAGACACTATCCATTAAACACACTATCTCTCAGATGAGGAAAAACTTCCTTAACCTCCTGAAAAAAATTTTTTTGAATTTCCCAATTACCTACAAATACATTCATTAATAAACATGCCAAGAGGCCAACAAACAGGTTGCAAAGTATGATAAAATCATAGTGTAACAGGCATAGTGTAACATAGTGTAAGCTTGGATTATCCTTCCTGGTGGGTTATACCTAGCATGCCCAGATATTCCCTGCCTGGCTTCAATCTACCACATATAGCTTAGGGAGATTACTTTCAGTCATGTATGGCTCAGGGATCTGTACTGTGAATTGACAAAAAGTCCTATAATTGACTTCTAAGCCAGAAGAATTGATGACTCAGGTGCCAAAACTTAGTTTATATACAGAAAGAGGGACTCCACCCTCCACGGCTCTCTTTTCTTTGCAGCTGTGAGGACAGACTGCTTTGAGCTGTCTTCCCAAGGTAGGGGAAGGGCAAATGCCTTATTTCTCACCCAACTGCCATGCACATGGCTGCCTCTGGCTTTTTGTGCTTTTCCTTTCCTAACCTTAAGCAAACAAGTGTCCTAATATAAAATTTTTCAGGCAGAATCTTTTTGTGAGTTTCAAAATGTCTGAAAGTCTGTCACCGGTAGCACTGTCATCTGGAGTGGTAGGGACCAATAGCAGTGGAAGCAACCATATCATGAGAACCACACAAGACAAAGAGATGCAGAAAGATAGGATGGCAGCAGGTTCAGGGAGTATGACTCCCTCATAGCAGAGAAAAGTGCCAACTGTGGACCCAAGAAGAAAGACAATCCTGTAAAACCAAACTAGGGGAGCTGCATGAAAACTCTATAAAAGGGATTTTTAGGCACTTACTACCCTTTGTCACGTGCTGCAACATGTGTGCCCCACTGTCATTGTGCTTTAAGTTTGAACTCACTCTTCCCATGGACATTGTGTGTATTTTGTTAGAGAACGCATCTCATATTTGGGAGGGGAGGCACACAGGAAGTGTATTTGTTATGCCTTTTGTGTAAATGACTTTTCTAAGAGCCAATTGAGTCTATTGGCTGATTGTTAATGGGAAATTATTGATACATAATCCCTCAAGGTTATTCCTAGAAGCATGGGAGAGAGAGTAGGCACCAGCCCTCTAGGGACCTCACACTACAAGTATGTGTGCAAATTGGATGGATGACCCCAGAGAGAGTTCTACAGTAGAAACCCAGAGATTGTGAAATCCCATTTGTACCCAAGCGGGAATTCCTTCTATGACATCCCTGAGAAGTTATATGCAGTCTTTTCTTGAAGACCTCTCTAAAGAAAAAGAACTTCCTACTTCCAAAGCTTACTAACTTTCCACTCGGTCCCTATAATTCTTGGGAAGTTGTTAGGAAGTTTTTCTTTATATAAAGTCAAAATCTGCTTTTCTGAAAATCCCACCCATAGATCCAAGGTCTTCCTGTGAGGACAAGTAGTAGTAGTAGTAATAGTAGCAGCAGCAGCAGCAGCAGCAGCAATAGTAATAGTAGTAGTAGTAATCCCTCTTTGACATATATGACAACTCTTAAAATACTTGAAGATAGCTATCATTCCCAAATTCCTTCAGAATCCCAGAATACACTTCTTCTAGTCCTTGAACTCACTAAGAGTAGCTAGGTGCTCCATTAGCATCCCTTTTCTTATCTAAGGTTTCAATTTTCTGTTAACCTCTCTTTTACAGATTAGACATTTTATTGCATGGTTTCCAGTACTCTTATTATCATAGTCACCCTCCCCTGAGCATTCTCCAGCTTATCTTTCCTAAAACGTGATGCCAAGAACTGAATGTAATCCTCCAGATGTAGTCTGCCAAGGACAGAATCCAAAAAGACTATAATGTCATTTATTCTTGACCCTATATTTCCCTTAAAGTAGCCTAAGAACACATTAGTTTTTTGGGTCTCACTATTGACTCACATTGAGCTTTTATTTCACTAACCACACACCCCCCCAAGTCCTTTGCTTATAAAGAGTGGTCTAGTCATGTCTCTCATTCTTTAATCATACATTTGCTTTTTTTGAATCCAAGTTCAGGAAACTATGTTTATGCCTATTTAATTAAATTATTCTAGGCTGTGGAGTCTTTTGTATCCCAATTCTGCCATCCATCATATTGGCTATCCCTCCCAGCTTCATGTCATCCAAAAACAGGATAAACATTCTATCTATGCCTTTATCCAAGTGATTGATTTACATAAGTCCTTAATGAACACGTGTTGCTCATAGTGATCACTGCTTCCTTTTTAAGTGCTCACATGCAATCACTTCAGTAATACACTCTAGAACTTTGCCAGAAATAGAAGTTAAGCTCGCCAAGCAATAGCTTAAAGGCTCCTTTTAAAAAAATAATGTGTTTGCTTCTTTCTAGTCTTATTGCATTGTGGATGTTTTTCATCCTTCATTCTTGAAGAGGACCTATGCCATCATGAGGGTGATGTCTTGATTTGCAAGTGAATTCGATTTGAGTGAGGCAGCATGATGCAAAGTTGTCAGCCTCACTCTCTCCTCCAGTGTCATTGGAGTCCAGTGGCAAGACATAGGTCAAGACAACTGGCATTGGCCCAGGATGCAGTGTGTGACCTTAGCGTTTCTAAATTGAGGTGTTTCTCAGGTCTCAGATTGTCTGAAGCCACACTCATTCAATGACTAAGGGCTAGGTAAGAAATGAGACAAAAGATGGCCCAATTTACCTTCACAAAACTATCAATCTGGGAGGGGAAGACCCTTAGAGTTTCTGGCCAGAACAGAAAACTCATTCTAAGCTATCAAAACCTAAATAGTGAACCACAGAGGCTTGGGCTGGGGCCATGACTGGCCATTCAACGAAAGCCAGAATAATTTTAGTTCAAAGGCTAGTCAAGTAGCTCCATTAAAACACAATGAGCTTTTCTAAAGCCTATTTTTTCGGAGCTATATTTCAAGAAATAAAAAATGAAAACTTCCCAGGGCAAAAAAATAAACTGGAAGGAGGGGGGGGTGAAGGGAGAGGGAAAGGGAAAGGGAAGGAGAGGAAGAGGAAGAGAAAGGAGGAGGAGGAGGAAATAATAGCAGCATTTCCCAACTTCTGTTCAAATTGGCAGGTTGGGTCCCCAGAGGGAAGCTATTACTACTACTACTACTCTCAGATAACATGGTAAATACAAAACCTTCTCTTAAGATCCTGGTTCACTCCTTCCGACAAAAACACAGAGCATTCATGGGCTTACACTTAGACCATAATAGTGGACCACGTGTAAGAAATATGTATAACCAGGTTTAACTCACATCACCTGTTCTAGAAGTCCTTCTGTGTGTGTGTGTGTGTGTGTGTGTGTGTGTGTGTGTGTGGAGCCTCATGCAGAACCCTCGCTATTGTGAGGACTGAATAAAACAATATTTATAAAGCACTTTACAAACCTTGATTTGCCTATATATGTGTTTTATATGTGTATATACACATACACATATATATGATATAAATGCTAGCTATTATGATGATCATCAGTATTATTATTATTATTACTGCTACTACTAGGAGCTTCAGGAGCTTAGAAAGTACTAGCAAGATACTGTGTTAGGTGTTAGGAATATCATACCCAACCTCAGAGTAGAAATGGATCCCAGAGGCTATCCATTTCAACCCATACTTAGGTAAGAAACACCTCTACAATATATCCAGCAAGTATTCATTAGCCATTGATTTTACTCTCCTCTGGACATTCTCTAACCAATTAAAATTTCAAATAGTGATAAATTTTAACAAGTGGCTGGGGGGGGGTGAATGTATGCATAACACATTTCTAAATACTTAAATTTAAGTTTAATCTATATTATTAACATTTTCTCCATCACTTTCTTAAATCTAAACAATCACCACAACAATAAATCAAGCCGTGGTTTGTAGTTATTGCTAATTTCTGAGGTATAAAATCTCACACTGAAATTTTAACAGTCAACTCTCAGTGTGAGCTGGCTCTAGCATGCCCCTGTCTCAAGAAACAACACTCTAGATCTGGTCTGAAAAAGGGAGAGTACAGAAAGTCTACCACCATTCCCTAGTCCTGAAACACTATTGCTCCCTTAACATAGCCTAAGGTCATACTGGCTATTTTGGCTGATCTATCACACTACTGACTGATATTGAGCTTTCAGTCCACTAAAAATCCCAGATCCTATTCAAAGGAACTGTTGTCAAAAATCAAAGTCTCCTAGTTTTGCTATGAGGATCTCTCTGTAAATCTTAAAGAACTATAAAAATATCAGCAATTTTAATTCCATGTATCACTGGAAGCAGCTCAGAAATAATATTCCCAAGTCTTTCAGAACTCCAGAATATACCTCCTGTAGTCCTTGTAGCTTGAACTCAGTAAGAGTAGCTAGGTGCTCCATAAGCACCTCCTTACTTATCTAAGGTTTCAACTGTCTGTTAGCATTTTTGTTCTGTCATCTCTCCATCATGTTGTTTTATCTCATCCACTCAGCAGCAGTCATCCCTCTTTTGGTCTTCTTCCTACCACCAACACATCTAAATGAATAAATAGATTTTATTGTTGTCTTTAGCAATCATTACCAGTCTCACTTTATTCTAAGTTTCTGCGCTTGCTACATTGTTACAGGACTATTCCAGTCTTCTGTACTCAGAAGAGTAGCATCTTCCATTTCCCACGCTTACCTCTATTATTTATATATACATATATATAAAGTCTAAGCTGCTCTAAGTTCTCATGCATCCACATAAGTCATTTTTAAAAGATTCCTCTTTTCTTTCTTACCAGATTCATTTGTGTTTCATTTCACCAGTTTCATTTGTGTCAAATTTTTGTCCTTATAAGCATATCATCCTTTTGAGTCAATTTCACCTGTACAATCTTAAGCCATGAGTTCCTACCTATCCTTTCTCAGAATTCTTTGGAAACTTCTTCTAAAACCTAGGGTGTGCATCAGAATGTCTGTGCTATTTCCCTACTTAATCTATCATAGCATGATCACTTCCTTCCAAGGCTCCCATCATTATTATTTCTGCAACTGATTCCTTTTTATGAATTAAAATTGGGTCCAAAATAGCAGTCGCCTTCATTACCTGCTCCACTTTCTGGAGAACAAAATTATTATTAAAGCAAACCACCTAATTTATTAGTGGTTTTACATTTAGTAAAGGGAGAGTTCCAGAGGATACCCAAAGAGTTGAAGTCCTCCAGCCCTACTTCATCATGCTACCTTGCAACCTTTGTGAACTATTTCCTCAACTCTTCCTCTATTTCCTCCTCTTGGCTGGATGGTCTGTAGTGAGTTCCCTATATAGTATTAGTCTGCTTTTCCTCTCCACTGATCCTTACCCAAATATTATCCATCATGCTTCTTCCCTCTAGCCCATGTATTTCTTCACAGGATTCTATCTTCTTGAAATGCAATACTGCTATGCTTTTTACACAATAGGCATTAATTCTAATGTGCTGTTATTATATCTGACATACCCTTCCATATCTATATTTAAATCATGCATCTTGAGTTGTATGTGAATTAGATTTTAAGTTAAGACATCATCCTGTGATGTTATTGATCCTCTTTGAAAATGAAGGATGACCAACAGTAAGTCATGCATCACATCCTACCAAGTCTCAGTTATAACTATGGAGTTGAATTTACTGCCTTTATTAAGATTTCTAATTCATTTTGCTTATTACCCTTATTATTGTTAGGCTGCATGCTTGTGACTATTCATTTAAAGTTATATGTATTATTATAGCCCCTCTTCCTATTTCATGCTTGTTACTCTCTATAGAATCTGACTTAGTGCATGAATGTGGACCATTCTCCTCCTCACCATCCATTTTTGGTTTAAAGTCCTTTCCATCAGATCCGATAAGTTAAATGCCTCAGTTGCTTTGTGCAAGTAGTTTATCTGATCCCAATACACAAACAAGAAAAAGCTTAACAGTTGCTTTGTGCTTTGGCAGACTGGCAACTGAGATGCACAGCTTAGAAATAAAGCCATCTGATATGAGTCAGCTTTGTGCTGCTTCCCAATTTCAAGCTAATAGTAATAGTTAGGAGTATGGCAATGCAATGGGACACATAGCTACCTTCCAGATAGGAACTTCTCCTCCAGAAGAGACCAGATCACCACCCTCCTGGAAGTACCCATACCATAACATGAATGAAATCAATATTCCTCACAACTTGCCTGATGAGTATGCTCAGATATGCAAGCAAATAGATCTTTTGCAAGACTGGAACTGAGCATAAGCTGGTGTTCTCAGAGTTCACCAGATTGCACCAGAGTTCTTGATTGTACCACTAACTTCATGGGTAGGGATGAACAAGTTATCTAATCTTTGTGAAATGAATCAGTATAATGTGGTATGAAGAACACTGGACTTACAGTCAGAAGACCTGAGTTTATGCTTTGCCTCTATCACGTAGTTGTGTGGAAGAAGGTTAATTTCTACTACCCTCTCCCACAATCCTTTTAGAAATATTAAGAAAGTATTTTTAAAGTTATCCTACCCTATAGCCTTTGGACTAATCTAAAAAAGAAAGTCTTTCTTTAACTATCAATTCCAAAACAATGTCCTGCTCCCCTGTCTCCCTTCCTCCCTGGAGTCATCAGAGAAGTGACTGGACTAGGGCAGTAGGCCTTTCATTGATCCCATTTAAAAGCAGGAACCCTTTTCCTCATGCCTTGATCTGAATAGGGTAACAATCAGACTAAAAGAAGGAAGAAGTCTCTGACTCCTTCAGTTTAATGCAAGTATGTCTTGAGTTTACCTTTGACCCATCCAGAAAGGCAAATCATTACAGGGAGTGGTCAAATTAGGATCAAATGGTTTTGGGAAAGTGATTCTCCAAGAACATGCCAAAAGTGACCATTTTTTGAGTTTGATGAAACTATTAACTCAACTGTTCCATGAAACCTTGTTTAACATGACTGTGGGATTTTGTCCAAGAATGATATAATTCTAACTCCAAAATGGCTTGTGTTAGGGAGAAGTTTTGTAAAATGAGAATAATGATACCTGCTCTAACTACTAAACAAAATTGTTATGAAGACCAAAATACTACCCAGGTATAGCTTGAATTAAAAACAAATTATGTATGTATGTATATATATATATATACACACACATATATACATGTATATACATCACTTTGTAAAACTATAAAGCACTACATAAAAGTGAGGCATCATTATAACACCTATGATGAAACCCACCACTTCTTTTGACTAAGTATGACAACACCTATGTCTGGCACCACAGCCACCCCAATTCATTGGAAGAAGGAGAAGAAGGGACAAGTTGATAAAATGGAGTATGCTTCACCATTGTAGTATGTTGTCCCCGATGCTGCATGAAAATCTCCACTTTGAGATTCCTCCTTATATTCTGTTTCACACCTCTCACTTTCTCCGCCATTGGATTTTGCATTTTCAATTAATTTTGACTTGACCCATCACAACTGGATTTTTCTTCTTTCAAGTCTTAACTTATACAACACTTTTTTTTTTTCCTAAGTGGGGTCTTTCCTCCACTACCCTAAATCATCAGCACTTGTTGACCTCTTTTTTTGCAAGGTATGGGTAGTCTAGAACTGATTGCTTTTATTATAATTTTGAGGTAATTCAATTCCACAAGCATTTATTATTATGGCAGTCCACTGGTTTAGATAGTAAAAGGTCATAGATGAGCCCCAATTTCCTCTCATGCACTCTGGCTATGATCCAGAAATCTAAAGAGAAAAAAAAATTAGAGATATCTTCATACACTCCAGGACTAAACAAAAAAATACCTTGTAGGCACTTAATAAATGAAGATCCAAATGCTGCCTCAGACCTTTACTGTCTGTGTGAACCTGACAAGTCACTTAATCTCTCAGTCTTATTTTCCTCATTTGTAAAATGAGTATAGTAACAGCACCTATCTCACAGAGTTATTATGAGAATCAAATGGGCTAAGTACTGTTTGTCAATCACTTTGTATGCCTTAAAGCACAACATAAACAGTAGCTACTATTATCATAGAAACAACAGATAGTTTCATCAAAGAAAATTGTAACAATGAGCAATATACCAAAATTTTGAGGATACAGCCAAAGCAGTTGGTTAAGTTCCCTATGTATTTCCTTACAGAAAAACATATTTCTAAGCATTTTCTTCAACAAAAGAGTAAAATGACAGATAAATCAATTGGTCATTTAATTTAAAAACCTAGAAAAGCAATAATTATTTTAAAATTAAACACAAAAAATAGAAATTTTGAAAATCAAAGAGATTTTTAAATTGAAAGCAAAGAAATGAACTGATAAATAAAACTAGCATTTGGGGAGGAATTATCTGATTTTTAAAAGAGAGAAGAAAAACAAATTGTCAATATCAAAGATTAAAAGTAGGATTCCAATTAAATGAAGAAAAAATAAAGGCAATACCTGAAAACCATGATGCCTAAATAGATGTCAGCAAAGTTGGTAATTTAATTGAAATTGTTGAATATTTACAAAAATTTACAGAAATATAAAACACCCGGGTTAATAAAACAAGAAAAAGATAATTTAAATAACCCAGTATCTGAAACAGAAATTAAACAAGCTACAAATGAACTCTGAAAGAGAAAAAAAACCAGCACCAGATGGATTTACAAGCAAATTCTATTACATATTCAAAGAACAATTAATTCAAATATTACATAAACTGTTTGCAAAAATAGACAAAGAATATGGAAGTGAATGTTGAAAGCTAAAAATTAATTAATTAAATTTTTAAAAAATAGACAAAGAAGAAATCCTACCAAATACCTAATAGATACTTAAACCAGGGAGAGAAAAGAGAGAAAAGAAAATTAGAAAAATATTTCTAATGGGTATAGCTGTTATAATATCAAATAAAATATTAGCAAAGAGGTTACACCAATATGTTTTAAAAGATCACACACTATGACCAGGTTGAATTTATACTATAAATACAGAGTTTCTTCAATATTATAAAACAATATGCAAAATAAATCATATTAATAACAAAAATAATTTTTAAAATCACATGATTATATTAAGATATATAGAAAAAGACTTTTGACAGAATGCAACACCAAATTCTACTTAAAACATTAGAGATTACCGGAATAAGTGGACCTTTTCTTAATCTGATTAAAAAAAAAAAAGTATCTACCAGAGACCAAAACCTAGCGTCATCATTCATAGAGAAATATCAGGTATCTTTCCAGTAAGATCAGGAGTAAAGCAAGGTTGCCCATTATCACCACTGTTATTTCATATAGTTCTAGAAATACTAACTATAGCAATTAGACAAGAAAAAGAAATTGAAGGAGTAAGCATAGACAAATAGGAAACAAAATTACCGATTTTCACAAATAATATGATATTCTACTGAGAGAACCTTAGAGATTCTACTAAAAATTAACTGAAATAATTAATAATTTGAGCAAAGTAAAAAACTATTTAAAAAACATAGAAATAATCATCCTTTCTGCATATTATCACCAAAACCCAACAGGAAGAGAGAGAAAAAGAAAGTCCATTCAAAACAACTACAGAATATATAAAAGATTTGGAAGTCAGTCTACCATGATACACACACAGAATTATATGAAATGAATACAACTATAAAATACTCTTTATAAATATAAAGACAGACCTAAGTAATTGGAGAGATATTGATTGCTTGTTGGGTCATGTTAATATTATAAAAATGAAAATACTACCTAAACTAATTTACTTAGTGCTATACCAATTAAACTACCAAAGGGTTATCTATATAACTATAAAAATTAATAATAAAGAGAAAACAATCCTATCCCTCAAGAGCTCATGTTGGCTTAAGTTTCCAGATACTTGATGACAGTGACTTTATAGCTAAACTGTCTGGCAGTTTCAAGAATGAACTACAGAGATATCATAAATCAGCATTGGAATACTTCTCATTTAAAAGGGGGGAAAAAAGTTTTTAAAATATAACCATACTGGGGGCAGGTAGGTGGTGCAGTGGATAGAGCTCCGGCCTTGGAGTCAGGAGGACCTGAGTTCACATCCAGCCTCAGACACTTGACACTTACTAGCTGTGTGACCCTGGGCAAGTCACTTAACCTCATTGCCTAGCCAAATATATACATAACCATACAACAAGAAAGGTTCCCTGTTCCCCAGCATCTTAGATAGACAGCAAATGGACTAGAAGTCACAGAGAATGGACATTCATAGATGAGCTGAAATCTTCAGTGATGGAAGCAATATCCAAATCAATGAGATCACAGATTCATTGGAACGTTGGCATATACAAAGTGAGTAAGAAATTCTAAATTAGGGGCAGCTAGGTGGCGCAAGTGGATAGAGCACTGGCCCTGAAGTTGGGAGGCCCTAAGTTCAAATCCGACCTCAGACTAAACACTTGACACTCACTAGCTGTGTGACCCTGGGCAAGTCACTTAACCCCAAATTGCCTTAAAAAAAAAGAAATTCTAAATTAAACAAATTTACAAAAATAAGTAGCATTCATTTATTTAATCCTATCACTCGAGAGAAGGCAACCTCATCAATCAGATGTTCATTCACTCTCTTCCTGACACCACTTCCAAACATTCTTTTCTCTGACCGAATCCTGATAAGCTACATAGCTTCCCCTGTACTCACTAATAGGATACTTTGAAAATTGATTCTACTAAGAGGGAATCCATGTATTTGCTCAAGCCTGGAAAGTGCTCCTTCTTCCTTTATCTTCAAGATTCTGCTGGTCCTGGGAAGCTCATCTGACTTCTCCCCCCACCCCTCCTTAGCAATTGATATTATCTCTCATAATCAAAAGTATTTTATTAAGTTTTTAGTAGGTGCCAAGCACTCTGCTAAGCACTAAGGTTACAAAGAAAAAAATAACAACATTCCCTCCCCTGGAGGAGTTTACATCCTAATAATAGGGACAACATGTATATAAATACAAGATACACAGAGCAGATACAAGGTGAACTTAGTGAAGACTTATATGAACTGATGTTGGATGAAGTAAGAAGAACTAGGAACAATATAGACAATGACTAGAAAAATAAAAATGGAAAAAACTATTAAAATGAAACTGAATACTGCTTAATTACAACGACTAAGCTTGGCCCTGAAAAAGAGATAAGAAAATCCTCCTGCCTCTCTTGATTGCAGAGGGGAAATTTGGGTGTAGAATACTGCATATGTGGTCAGGTACAGCTAATATGTTGCTGAGCTTTTGGGTGTTCTTTTTTTCTAGATTTATTCTTTGTTATGAGGTGAAGTTTCCTTTGTATTTATTTAACCTGTACTGGTGGTACTCCTCCAGTAGAAAATAAGTTCTTCGGGGCAGCTAGGTGGTGCAATGGATAGAGCACTGGCCCTGAAGTCAGGATGACCTGAGTTCAAATACAGACTCAGACACATAACACTTACTAGCTGTGTGACTCTGGGCAAGTCACCTAACCCCAACTGCCTCACCAAAAAAAAAAAAAAGAAGAATAAGAAGAAGAAAATAAGTTCTTCGAGGGCGGGGACTGTTTTGATTTTGTCTTTAAATCTTTGGGACCAAGCAGTGCCTGGACACATAGAAGGTATTCAATAAATATCTATTGAGCTGAATTTAATAATATCATCTATAATACCTAATACTAACAGCTAACATCTAATGTGCCAGGCACTGAGCTAAGTGTTTTACAATTATTAAATCATTTGATCCTCACAACAACCCTGGGAGGTAGATGTTATTATTATCCCCATTTTACAGATAAGGAAACCGAGGCAGACAGAAGATAAATGATTGTTCAATGTCACTCAGCTCCTAAGTACCTGAAGTGGGACTTGAACTCAGATCTTCCTGACTCCAGGCCCAGCACTCCATCCACTGCACCTTCTAGCAGTATACCTCAGCTGTATCTTAGACGAAAAACAACTTGTTCTCCCTCTGCCAGCCCAGCAGACTACCATTCTTTTTCTTAGACTACCCTTGGCAGCTTCAGTACAGCCTCCTATTCTGAACTGAAAAAAAAAAAACCAGACTTAAAACTTCATCCATAAATTTGACACATAGTACAGAACAGTGACTTTTAATGTTAACCAAACTTCAAACAAACTGAAGAAAATCTAGGTGTTACTCCAATAAACCTTGCCTCCTGAGTAAAGGCCTGTGTGAATTAGCCAATTTTAAAATAATAATACTACGAAGGAACTGAAAAAGAGACACTAGCAGAAAAAGCAATGCTGTAAGAGTCAGGCATAATTATCAGGCTCTCTTTCTTAACAGATCTTCTACAGGAGAGCAAATGACCACTGGTTATGTTGTTGAAGAGATTCCCATTCAGGTACATGTTGGATTGGACGGTCTTTGAGATCCCTCCCAACTCTAGAATTCTGGGATTCTGGGATATTAACCTGTTTAAAAGTTTCCAGAATCTCTATAAAGATAGAGAGTTAATTTTGTTCAACATTAATCAAAGAGAAATTAGTAACCACAGGTAACAGTCCTCTTTCAGTACGATCTGCTGCCACCGGCCAAAAACAGGCACAGCTCATCATTCCCATCAATAGCCACTTTTGCTGTTGCTTCTATGGCAAAGATTCTTTAAAAAATGCCAGAAATCGAAATCTTTTTTATCCACTCTCCCCCCTTCCCGCAACTTAGCAAACGAGTCAGGGAGGGGCCGCACACAAAGTATGTCACAGCTAACATAGTGCCCAAAGGGGAGAGGGGGAACTTGTTTTCTCAAAATGTGTTGAAAGCACAAAGTAAAAAGGTATCAATCAGAGTTTGCTGGGATTGAGAAGGCCACTGGTAGGGAAACATGGTACAGTCTCAAATGAATTTGATCTCCCTGAGCTTCATGTGTCTATCTGTATGTAGTATGGTCTTAGTATCCTCCTCCTCTTCCTTCTCTTCCTCTGCCCCGCTCCCGTGGGAAGTCATACCCTCACATGTGGGTGTTCTGTTCAAAGGAACAGAAATTTTGATCGCTTGGGTTTTAAGGGCTAGATTTTTTTTTCTTCCCTATTTATTTATTCTATTATTGTTTTTTGTTTTTTGAAAACTGGGACAATTAACTCCTCTGTCTCATGTGGTTTTATTTATGATTTCTTGATACATAGCTCTAGAAAACAAGGCTTTGATAAAGCCCATTAGGATTCAAATGGAGCTACCTGACTATACCTTTAAACCTAAATCACTCAGGCTCTCACTGACTGGCCAATAATAGGTCCCAGCCCAAGCCTCACTTGCTCTTTCACTGTTTGGGTTCTGACGGCTCAGAGTGAGTGTAAATAGCAATTGTTTCTGTTCTAGTCAGAAACTCTGAGGGTCTTTCCCTCCCAGACTGATTCTTTTGTGAAGGCAAACCAGGCCATCTTTTGCCTCAATTCTTGCCTGCCCTTTAACTACTGAATGGGTATTGCCTCAAACAAACTGAGACCTAGGAAAGACCTTAGCTTAAAAAGGCCAAGGTCTCCCACCGCATCCAAGGCAATCACCAGTTGTCCTGACCTATGTCTTGCCGCTGGATTCAGATGACTCTGGAGGAGAGAGTGAGGCTGATGACTTTGCACAACCTTGTCTCACTTAAATCCAACTCACTTACAAGTCAAGACATCACCCTCCTGATGCCACTGGTCCTCTTCAAGAAGGAAGGATGAACAAGTCTACTACTAGCATTACCAAGAAGACCAGGACACTACAGATGGAAGGCCACTGGTTCAGGTAGAAATCTCCCAGCCTCCTCTGCCTTAATCCCCTCCTTTGGGAATTTTGTCTTGAGCATGAGATTGACAGAGGGCCTGATTTTGATTGACAAGCATGCCTACTCTCCCTTTGGACTTATAGGAAGAAGACAAGCCACGGAGGTCAAGGGAAGTCAGCCGCCATGATGGGTAGACACAGGGACTCCAGATCAAAGGTGGTGCAAACAAATCTTGCAGGAGAATTGTCAGGGAGGATACTATGTTTGCTAAAAGACATTAGAACTAATGTGTAGACCAGAGCCAGTGGTTCTTCATTTCTCCCCTCACTTTTCTTTCTCTCTCCTGGGAGGGTGACTGCTTCAAACCCCATCCCCACCAAGATTTGTCCTTGTTTTTAAAAAGCTTGTTTGTGCTGGTAGGTTTAAGAGTTTTGTTTTCTGAATCAAGCAAATGCGATAAAGTTGTTAACCAACACTGCTAAACCGTGTATGTCACTGTTTGAATGAAACGTTGATAGGGATGATTGGGAACACCCAGAAGGGTAGGAGAGATAGAATTAAAATGGCAGTATTTTGGCAGAGCACAGTCTTTGGCTGGGGATTCAGAGTTAACAGAGAAAGTTATTGATTCATTTTTACAACTTCTCAGGGCAAAGAGAACATACTTACCGGGGTTTCTCCAGACAAATGAGTGATCAGTAGTGTCTAGACAACTAAGCAACTAGGCTGACATTGAGGCAAGCACCATGGCCCCATTTGGAAGGAAAACAACTCATCCAAATGGAGAGGGGCAAAAGGAGTGGAAATAGTCATCTCCCAAGGGGAGGAATAAACTGTCCCATAGAAAGGGAAGAGTGAATTAAAGCGACTGGCTCATGTCTGCCTGCTCCACTGCTAACCATTTAGCAACATCACTGATACGTGTATAATGAGAGCGCTGGACTTAGTGACCTCTCAGATCTCTTCCAGCTCTCCATCTATGATCCTATAATTAGGAAGAGAATAGCACCTTGAAGTCAAGACAGAGAACTTCTATATTACTTTTCCAACTCAGAGATGAAATGGTCTGGCTTAAGGCAGATCTATGTTGCTTGAAGCATCACAGGCAAGAGCAACAGTTACAATGGATGGAAACCGAAGACGCAG
Source organism: Vombatus ursinus (assembly GCF_900497805.2). Classification (NCBI taxonomy): domain Eukaryota; kingdom Metazoa; phylum Chordata; class Mammalia; order Diprotodontia; family Vombatidae; genus Vombatus; species Vombatus ursinus. The sequence continues at coordinate 26,945,387 of NW_020954576.1, forward strand.
CTACGAATAGGCAAGCATCAGCCAATCAGAGACAGCAAGCATATAGGCAGAGCAGCTGGCAGAAGCAATAGAGAACCCCTACTTGCCTCAACATCAGCAGTCATAGTACACTCAGACTTGATGAGACTTCTGGACTTATGGATCTTATGAATGCTCTGAGTTTTAGGAGACAAAGGCAGAACTATGGGTCAAGGGGAGAGGAAATGGGGAAAGGAGGTATGAAATGGCACCTATTGGGACTAGTTTCTGATAACTAATCCTTATTATGCATGTATAGATTGTATACACTTTGAAGTAACATTGCTATGTTTATTATTGCCTTAAAGAATCTATGTCCAAAAGCCTTAGAAGCAATGGGTGGTTTACAGGGATGTGTTCTAATACCATTAGGCTTGGTTAAAACAAGACAGATTGTGATCATTTTTTGTAAACAGAGATATTCTATGGGGAAATGATACAAAGAGGAGTTATTATTGGTGTAAGCCATGATCCAGGACTTCCCAGGTTTGAGTTTGCCCTTAAAACACACACACACACACACACACACACACACACATGCACACGCACATGCACACGCTCTCTTTTATCTCATTACACCCTAACACACAGTTTACCCCAGGAAATCTCATAATATAGTTTATGTATAGCTTGTATCTAGATTTCCACAAACATCCAGACTTCCCAGCTCCCATACTATACAAGACCTCAAGGTAACAAATGTATATTCTTTAAAGAATAACCTTTATTTCATCCACAGAAAACACAAACAATGCAAAAAGAACTCCCAAGATCCTATAAACAGGTACAGAAAATACACTAAGTAGCCCATTAAACATCAGCTCAATTCTCCTCCCTTTCTGGTGGGCCCCACTTTTCCATCAGAATCCTAGAATCCTTCTGATTCTGCCTACTGTCTTTCCTGTCTTCCTTTACATCCCAACCAAAATTCTATCTTCTATTGCAGAAACACTTCCCAAACCTTCTTCATTCTAGTGCCTTCCCTCTCTTAGTTATTTCATTTTTTGTCTTGTATATAAGCGTGTTTGTACATATTTGTTTGCGTGTTTTCTCCCCCGTTAGACTGTGAGTTTCTTGAGGGCAGGGACTATCTTTTGCTTCTTTTTTGTATCCCCAGTGCTTAGCACTGTTCCCAGAACATAGTAAGCACTTAATAAACTGTGAATACCATCCTATGGTTTGGGCTCCCCCAGAAGGGAAGCAAACTTAGAGCTGCCAAAGGGGGCAACACCTTGACATGACAAATCTGTAGCATCCCAGGGAAAGCCTAACACAGTCCCTCCCAGGCTTATAGTGCCACCCTGTGGTTTAAATTCCCCCTGGAAAGCAAACATATTTTAGGGCTGCTGGACCAGCAACTTCCTTCCTATCAGAATTGTACTGACCAAATAACTCATGTAATAATGGGGTAAGAGAAGGAGAAGAATGACAAGGTATAGATCCCATGTTGTGGTTTTAGTTCTGTGACACCTTATCATAATAATTAGCTCATTTTAAGCCTAAGGAGCAATATAATAAATAGTCCCTGAGGTGCTCTCAACTCCCTCCTCTTCTCTATGCTTGTTCTAAATTCTTAAATCCAGAAACTCAGAATAATTCTTCCCTCAATTCTGACATAGCTTCTCCCTTTTATACAAATTGTTCAGGGTGTGACTCAGTCTCTAATACAATTGTTTTGATTGATTCAAGATGGAATACAGATCCTGTTAACTTTCAGTTGTTATTTTTTAATTCAATAAAAAGTATTTTACCTAGGCAAGGCACCCTAGTAAATGGTGTGGCTTCAACTTTTACTGAATCTACTCTTTATTGTTTTCCAATGGATGCACTGTTCAGGAACTCTCTTTTTCTCTCTTGAAAGCCAGATCTCCAAACTCTTTAATTTAAGGTTATTCTCCATGCAGCACTCAAGATTAGCCCCACCCAAGCAATCTTCCTTCTCTAGCTGAAAGTCCTGATTCTGTAATTATCCTGCCTATCAGAAAGATTGAAAACATACTTTAATTGAAAGACCACTGGATATGGAATTAGATGACCTGGTTTTCAATCCTGGCTCTGAACCTCAGTTTCTTTATCTGAAAACTGAAGGGACTGCCCCAGATTTTCTCTCAGGTCTTCTCCATTTCTAAATCCTATGAAGTGTTATAATCCAAGAACACCTAAGATCCAAGGGAAAGGATGACAAGTGGCCAGGGTACAAACAGAAAGCATCCACAAGACTCAACTGAGAACAGAGTAAGGTACCTATCAAGGGAAGTTTTTGCTTATAGCAGGTTTTTTTCACTTGGGGGTACTATAAGACTATAGGAGCTAAGTGGAACTGGGTGGATGTACAGTCCTAAATTTGCCATTCCGGGAATCAGAAAGCCAATCACAAGAAAGAGGGGTAGGGAACAAGATCTGAGTGAGAAATACCAAGGGGGTAGATACAAGCAGAAAAGGTCTGAATTCCAAATATTACCCTACCCAATATGCTGAGACTAACTCCCCACTTGAAAGCACACAGTTCACAAAATCAAAGGAGAATTTTATGGAAACTTCACAGAAAACAAAATAAAATCCACCTGTAAGAGAGGCGATGAATCTTCTCGATGAGAGGCACATGCTTGTGCTTTGAGATGACAGATTAGTGACTGGGCCAGGAAGAGCCCCACACTCTCTAGGCTATAAGTAGGATGAAAAGATATCTCACAGCCTATTTGGTTAGAACCAGTTGATGCTAACTCTCTTGGACTTCCAGCAAGGAGTGGGGATTTCTCTTGCCTTCCCTCATCCTATGTGGCTATCTTGGCTTCAAGAACATAAAAGTGAAAACATGTGCTTACAAAGAGGAACTAGAAACTGGACCTCAAAACCTTGGCTGCCCCTTCAGTTTTGCATTTCTTTCTCCAAGCCCAGGTCACCAAAGAATGATCCTGAAAAACAAATTTTTCCAGCCCTGATGGTACACTCGTGAGTTTGGGAGTCAGCAGTTCTTGAGTCAGCCCTAGCTGCCTAGCAGGAGGTAAATCCTACAAATATACTGCTTCTCAGAAGAGAAGATGACTATCAAACTGAACTTGAAGAAGAGCCAGAAGAGCCAGACTTTGTAAGTTGCACAGACAGCGCAGATCTGAGATGAATATGAAATATCTGTTTAGCAATCCCACAAATATGTCTTTACCTTTCAGTAAGAGTAGAAGGGATAATGGGTTCCTGTTTCATGCTTTAAGTCTTTGTCAATGCACACTTTTAAGTCTTTTAAGTTCTAAGCATTTTTTTTTGTGGTAGGGTTAATAAAGAGCCATCCCATATCTGATATCTACTTTGTATATTGAGTATCTTTTCCATAAGGGACCTTATGAATTGCTTTTTAGGGGGAGATTCTAGGCATAAACCACACCTAAGCTTTATTTAAAGATTCTGCACAGAACTCTACTCTTGGGCAAGAGAGGAAGGAAGGAAGGAAGGAAGGAAGGAAGGAAGGAAGGAAGGAAGG